>NC_049260.1:38385559-38749309 GCF_011100685.1 Canis lupus familiaris
GAATCTCCTCACTACCCCAATCTCTGGTCCCACTCCCCAGAATTCCTTCCCGCTCCCCCAGCTTTACTGAGAGCTAATCGACAAATTATATATATTTAAGGCATACAACATGATGATTTAATACACACACATTGTGAAATGATGATTAGCTTCCCCCCCATTCTATCTTGGTGAAGTTGAAATTGCCCAAAAATATTTTAAACTTAGATCTACCTAATTTTCAAAGATAAGGATGAAATATAAGATTTTACTCTCAAGATGGAATGTGAAGAATTCAGCCCTTCGTTTCCCCACTCCCTCTTGCTGAGACTTGGCTATTTTGTCTGTGGCATAAATCATGCCATCATCCTTTTAGATTTTTGTAACAATATCATTCACCTCTTGAAGTAAAGTTTTACGTTGGAGGTGAGATGTATAATCGTGTGTGTGTACGTGAAACTTTTTGAGTTGTGAATTTTGATTTTGTCATGTTCCCCAGTAATGTCTTAAAGTATGACTTTGAATAATTTACTGAAGAAACTCTGTTTAGTTTTCTTGAAGGTTTAAAAACATTTCTATTGTCCCCACATACAGTTCAATTGTGCCCAATTTGTTTATTCTCAAAGCACTGAAGATTTATTCCATTGCCTATTCATTCTGTTACCTGAAGCCGTATCTTTTTGGTTTTTAAGTCACTGGTTCTGCTGCTGGTGGTGGTGTTTTTAAGCTTTATGTTTTGCTTCGATGTTCTTTATGAGATTCTTTCCTTATATATGACCTTTACATTTTTACCAGGGGGTATCTAGTAATCTGTACTCATGTATTTTGTTTTAAACAGAGTGAATTCTCTTAATTTCCAGACTTTTTTTTTTTTTTTAGCTTAGAAAAGGTTTTTCTTAAAGAATTATCTCTGGTTATTGCTTTAATTCCATTTGGTTCCCCTTCTCCCTTCAAACCTGCTTTTCTTTTTTATCTTCTTAATCCCTCTCTTACTTTCCAACTGTTTGGGAGTATTTCTAAAGATAGTTCTCTGATTTTACTAGGGAGTTTTCTGCAATGTCCAGTCTCCTATGACTGTCTCCTGATTAATTTTTAGTTCAGAAAAAAAATGTGTTTTGTACGATTTAATACAACTCTTTCCCTATTTTGGGGAAAATTTTGCTTCTCAAAATGGTCTGCTCTTGCTGAGACCACTGTACATCTGGTTGTGACCATAAAGATCTTCTAAAAATAATTAAAACGAGTTTGATAAAATAAAGCACTTTGGGAATCTGCATGGCTTCTCCCATACTGTAGAGCTTAGTTTCCCTCCATTTATGCAATCACAGAGAGGCCTCTAGAACAGTCTGGGCATTTGGTGTGTGGTTGTGTTTCTCCAAATTCTGTAGGCTCTGTCACACACAGAGCATGTATGTATCTTGGGGAGGGAGGAAGGCAGCCATGAAGGAAAGGACAGATCCAGTCATATCCACCCTCAACAAATGTTCTCAAGTCAACGTGAAAAGAGGGAGGGAAGAAAGATGGGAGAAGGAAGAAGGGGAGGAAGACAAGCTTTTGATTGGAGACCAAGAAACCAAATTGGGGGCGGGGAGCTGATAGGGAAAGAAGAGGCTAAGTGGCAGAGGAAAAGCTGTGAGCCTTGTCCCTATACCCCAACCACTGACAGAGGGACTCCAGAAGAGGATCTCCATGCTTGGTGCCCCTGAGAGCTGTACAAGTCCCAATCCATACTATTCTTACAGTGGCCCTTCCCTAGTACCACTTAGTCACATAGAAGCCTTGGGAGAGACTCTCTGGCTTATGCTCAATGGACAGATTATCATTAAGGCAACTGGATCTCTCATGCCAGGAAATAAATCAAAAAAGAAAGAAGTATATTAATGAACACAATGATTTACTTCCTTATCCAAATATGAAGTAGGAAAATTTTTTACATATTGCAGAGGCCTATTTTTGGATTTGTTTTGGTCTTCTATGAAGAATTCTGAGCTTGGGAGCAGCAGCACTGGGATGACAATTAAATCACTTATCTTAATCATAAGTCATGGATCCAACTGAGGCGATTTACCACCTACACTTTGACAGCGGCTAGAACTTTTAAACTTTGCAACGTCAGTGAGAAAATCATTTCTAATCCAGATAATATAATGAGAACTTGTTCCTGGCTTCTTGTTTTAAACACCCCGTGCTTAAATTATGTAACAGATCCTAGCACGTAACCACAGAACTCAGGCCTAAATATAGCAGTTTTAAAAGTAATACAAGAAATCCATATGCTGATAAAGCATACATGGCTCTAAATCAAAAAATCAAACAAATATGTTAATCTATTAAAAGTTTGACATTTCAGGGCGTCTGGGTGGCTCAGTCAGTTAAGCATCTGCCCTCAATTCAGGTCATGATCCCGGGGTCCTGGGATCGAATCTCAAGTTGGGCTCCCTGCTCAGCGTGGGGGATGCTTCTCCCTCCTCCTTTGTTCCTTCCCCCCTCCTCGCTTGTGCTCTCTGGTCTCTCTCAAATAAATAAATAAAATCTTTAAAAAAAAAAGAGTCTGACATTTCGACTTATAAGAAATAAAGGAAAAATGAGCAGGAAATCAGTCAAAACCACACAGGGAAGCTGGTTGTTAGTCACAAACCTAACTTCCTGGCTGCCTCAGGGGCCATGGTTCCTGTTCTAGGCAGGAGGGAGCTGCTCGGGCAGGCACAGGAGCACAGTCCCTCCCAGGCCACACGGTGGTCACTCCCAGACTCCAGTCTGCCCGGGGCTGATGTACAGTACCAGCGGCCAACCACAGCCACTTCATGCTTACTTCATACACACTCACCAGAGGGCCCCCCATGTGAATTGCCAGTGGAGAATCTTTCTTGGGCCCTCCATTAGGATTCCTTCTCCTCAGCAACTGGCTTACTGTTGCTTCAGGCTCATAGCCTCCCATTCGGTGACAACCTCTAAGAAGGTCAGAGCCATCCTTTGGCTGACATCTAGTAAATGTCCAGGACTTCAGAGTCTGTAAATATACTCCATGGGGGATGCCTGGGTGGTTCAGCGGTTGAGCATCTACCTTCGGCTCAGGGTGTGAGCCCAGAGTTCCGGGATCGAGTCCCACATTGGGCGCCCTGCATGGAGCCTGCTTCTCCCTCTGCCTGTATCTCTGCCTCTCTCTTTCTGTGTCTCTCATGAATAAATAAATAATCTTTAAAAAAAATATGCTCTGTGTGTCAGTCCTATCCTGGGGATCCATAGTTCTCTCCTTCTTTTACTGTTTTCTCTCACTTTTATCCTATGTATATCCACATTATGTCATAGAATTGTTTGCAGCTTAGTAACTCACCCTAAATCCATTTTTGAAACAAGACAGAATATAAATCCGTAAAAAAAAAAAAAAAAAAAAAACCACATCTCACAGAAGAAAAAAGCTGAAGGGTTACATACCCAGGAAGTTTTTTAAATCCTAACCCCACTGCCCCATTTTGGAGGAGAGCCTTCCAGAAAGGGTGGAGGCAAGGCAAAAGATTTCAATTAGTGAGAGCAAAGATCTCAAAGTTGGTGAAAGACAGCTTTTGGGCCATTCAAGGGCACACCCATGGTTTCCAGGCCCAGCATCTAAGTTCCACATGGCCAGTGGTGAGGAAAAGTCCATGGAACTACCATCACTGGATATTTACTGGCTTGGTGTTGAGCAGCATATCTTTAACTCATTCAATCTCTCCACCTCAGTAATCTCTTGAATTATTCTCAATTCACAGGTGAAGACCATAAGGCATTAGAGGGGCAGAACAAGGAGTCACATGTTGCCAGCTTTACTCTAAATCTTAATTCATGATGAAACTGCTAGACTGCCTGGTGCTGATTCCAGCTCTGCAAGTTAATAAGCCATGTTCGGTGGGTGCCTTAAGCGCTCTGTGTGTCAGTGGCCTCATCTGTAAAATGAAACTAATATCAGTATCTACTTTTTAGGGCTGCTGGGAGGATTGGATGAGTTACACAGAAAGCAATTAGTACAGCACTTGTTGTATGGGCAGCAGCATGAAAGTATTTGGTATCATATAATTATTAGTAGGTGGTTGAATGAATTGTCCATCGAGAAAGGCCAAAATCAGTCTAGGAACACCCTTTCAAGGGGATGGTAACTACTAAGTGAGTGAAAATTGAATCCAAATGAAGGGCACTGCTCTTGTTCATATATTCATCCATTCATTTATTCAACTAACATGCATGAGGAAAGAAAATGATGTGCTGAGTGACACTCGATATAAATGCATCGAGACCAAAGAGGCAGGGATGGCTGGGAGTCGGGAATACCTTAAGAGAAGAACAGTAATCTGAACCATGTCTTCAGGGGTGGGAGAAAGCTGGACAGCAGAGGAGAGGCCCCCTCCTCTCCAACATAGTATGGGAAAAGAATGACCCAAAATGGGCAGCCCAGAAACAACAGTGCTAGGTTCCATGGTAGGTGACAGGTTCAGAGATGAGGCTGGCATTCTCCAGGTGCAGCTCACTGACCTCTGAGCCCCATCACACACCATGAGGCCTTAGCACTACTAGAGTAAGTGCTTAAAGTATGCTCGTGGAATGAATGATAAACATACATGTTTAAACACTACACTGAGGCGTGCCTTCCACACTCAAGATACTGGGTTGCAAAATTTACGTGGATGAAAAATGGCCAGGCAGGCATGCCCTATGGAGGCCCAAGTGTCATTCCCTCCCTACTCTGCAGTATTCTCTCAGTTTATCATAATTTTTATATCCTAATTGTCCTCTGTGGAACAAAAAAATTATCATTTTGTTACTGTTCTCCTTTTTTAAAAAATTTGGACTCTAATTACAGAAGAAAGCTTGGGTGGCACTAACCTGGTCATTTGTTACCAACTAGATGACCACATAGCTGCCATGCTTTTATTCATAGAAACTTCATTTAGAAAACAGACCATTAGAACACTGAATTTTGGATGAAACAGTCGTTTCACTGTTAATGATTTACCCACTCCCACAAGAATATAATCATGGAAAAAGAAATAAAAGAAACACAGTATAAATATATATGTATATATAAAACCTCAGAAAAAGAGTTGGTCCTTTTTCCACTCTTTAGAAACATAAGAAATAGTCTATCTGTTTTGGCACAACATTATATGGTTTATTTATTCTAAAATGCCAAGAATTTTTTCTAGCATCCCATAAAACTCAAGGCTATAAGAATGGATATGCTTCCAAAATAGAAAGAGAAAAGCCTGAGAGTTATTAAGATTTTTAAATAGTGGAGCTGATTTTAACTAGGCCTGTATGAGCAAAGCCAAATCCACTTCAGAACAGGTATTAATAATAATGTGTCTAGTCAGTATTTTCTCTAGTGTAATTTTAGAGAGTCCATATGGCATGGCAGAGAGTTTGTGTGTGGCAAAATGGTAGACAAGGCAGCAATTAAAACTCAAACTCCTGGCTGAGCTTGTGAAAAAGGAGAGAAAATGTAGCAGGTACCAAGGCAAAGAGGTAGCTGATGGCCAGAGGGGAAGGTATAGTACAAGCTAATAGGGTGCTGCATGAGGGAGATGAGAATCAAACATTATTAACAGGTAAGAGCCTAGATTTCAATGCTCATTCAGGCACAAGAGACAAGGCCTCTGGCCAAGGAGGATAACAATCTGGAACTCCTACACACAAAACCTATGCACAAAGCTAAAACTGTAAACGGCTTCATAAACTCTGCCTGTTGGCCAAGAAAGATGACAATGGATCTTTTCTCTGCTGAGTCTCTGAGCACCCAAAATAAATAAATTAATTTAAAAAAAAGTTATCTTGCAGAACTTAAAGCCAATATTCTGCCAAATAAAAATTTGGAGTTATAAATTTATTTTACCCATTTATAGTAGAAAGTGCCAAAGCAATAAATTAATATCAAAATTAAGATGAAATTAAGTCCAGTTTATAAGCCAATCCAGAGAGATAAAACTGAAACTACCCTGAAAGTTCTAGCACTGGATGCTAAAATTAGTAGGTGAAAGTTTGAGGAAAGGCTGGATCTGCATAGTCGCAAATCATTTCTCTCAAGGTATTCATTCACTACAAAAGGAAAGATAAGTAATTTTACAATGGAGAAATCCGGCAAACACTGCCTTTTAAGTGATCAAGGCCAATATTACCAGTAGTAAGACATTTTGCCATCATGAGCCCCCTGATATGATACCCTAAGAAGGGCACATCATTTCTGTAGTATTCTCGCCAAAAATGTATAATTTTAGTCCAACCACAGGAAAACATTAGACAACTCCAAACTCAGGGATATTCTGCAAAATAATTGATCAATACTCTTCAAAAATATCAAGCTCATAAAAGACAAAGAAAGACTAGGGTGCCTGGATGGGTCAGTTGGTTAAGCATCTGCCTTCGGCTCATGTCATGATCTCGGGGTCCTGGGATAAGGTCCCATGTTGGACTCCCTGCTCAGCAGAGAGTCAGCTTCTCCCTCTCCCTCTGTATGCTCTCTCTCTCGCTCGCTCGCTTGCTCAAATAAATAAAAATCTTTTTTAAAAAAGGCAAAGACTGAAGAAACATTATACATTACAGAAAACTAAGAAAAAACTAGTGCAGCATGGGACCCCAGATAGAATCCTGGGACAGAAGAAGGGCATTAGTGAAAAAAAATTGGTGAAATTCAAATAAGATATTTAGTTTTAGAGTATTGTCCCAGTGTCAATTTCCTGATTTTGATAACTGCACTATGGTTAGATGCTAACATCAGGAGAAGCTGGGCAAGGAGTATATGGGAATTCTCTGTAATATTTTGGAAACATTTCTGTAAGTCTAGAGTTAGTTCAAAATAAGAGGGTTTAAAACAAAACAAAATGAAACAAAACTACTCTGAAGGACCCACTCAAATAGCAAAGGAACACTGTAGTGTGGGAAGGAAGTCAGTTTAAGACAGCTTAGAAAACATAAAAGGAAATAATCAACCATGTGTGAGAGTCAGCAGATAAATGGAAAGATAAACACCCCATGCATGTGGGGCAATAGAATAAAAATTGGTAATGGACTATGAAATTATTATGTTTAGAGTTATTAAAGAGAGGTGCCTGGGTGGCTCAGTCGGTTAAGCATTTGACTTCGGTTCAAGTCATGATCCCAGAGTACTGGGATTAAGCTCCCACGATGGGCTCTCTGTCCCTTCCCCTGCTCCTGTGCATGCATGCATGCTTGGTCTCTCTCAAATAAATGAATAAAAATCTTTAAGAAGAAAATAATTTTTTAATATTTTATTTATTTATTCATGAGATACACAGAGGCAGAGAGACACAGGCAGAGGGAGAAGCAGGCTCCCTGTGAGGAGCCCAATGGAGGACTCAATCCCAGGACACTGGAATCACAACCTGAGCCAAAGGCAGATGCTCAACCACTGAGGTACCCAGGCACCCCAAAAAGAAAAGAATTACTAAAGAGATAAAACACAGAGAGACCATAAAGAACGAGATGCCATGAAAAATAACAGAAATATATTCAATACACACACACAACTAAATAAGCACTTAAAGGAACTATAAGGTAGAGTCACTGAATCAATGAACTGGATGATGGATTTAAAGAAAATTATAACAGGGCAGCCCCAGTAGCTTAGCAGTTTAGCACTGCCTTCAGCCCGCAGCATGATCCTGGAGACCCGGGATCAAGTCCTGCGCCGGGCTCCCTGCGTGGAGCCTGCTTCTCCCTCTGCCTGTGTCTCTGCCTCTCTCTCCTTCTGTGTCTCTCATGAATAAATAAAATCTTTAAAAAAATTTATAACAATGTAGCACAGAATGAAAAATAAGTGAAAAGAATAAATGAGAGGTTAAAAGACATGGAGAAGAGAGAGAAGTGTGACAAGAAGAGACAAAGAGAACAGATTGAGAGTTTGAAGAGGAAAACAGAATGAACAAAAGGAAGATACTTGAAGAGACAATGGCTCACAATAATTCTCAAATTGAACAGTTACGAATAGTCCCAAGATACATAGCAACAAAACCACAGAACACCGAAAACAAAGAGAAAGGCAACATGAGAATAAAAAAGGCACACCACTACAGAGGAGCAATTATTTTAACAAGAGACTTAACCAATAACCACAATGGAAGGCAGAAGACGATGGAAAATCTTCAAAAGGTCAAGGGAAGCTAATTATAAATCTAGAAGTATTAATCCAGTTAAACTTCAAAACAAAAAAATAAATTTCAGAAAATAACATTTAGCCCCAGAGTTACAAAGGAAGTCTCAATAAATATCAAAGAATCAGTGTCATGCAAACCATATTCTCTAAGTAAATGTAATAAAAAGAGAAATCAAGAACTAAAAGCTAACCTTATACACATTTGGAAATTTTAAAAAAATAATTAATTGGCCCAAATTAGGCAGTATTTACATATGAAGACCAATAAACACTAAGCCTTAACTGTATTTCTCAGAGAATAAAGACTGATGATCAATGAAACAAATGTCTAATGCAAGAAGTTAGAAAAGAAATACAACAGAAAATACAAAAAAGGACATAATAAAAAACAAGAGGAGGAAATAATGAAATACAAAACAAGGCAAAAACAAAGAGGGTTAACAACTGAAATCTGACGCTTTTAAAACTAGTCAAATAAAAAAAATAAAAATAAAAAAATAAAACTAGTCAAATAAAAAACTCCAGTAAAATTGATTTTAAATGAAGGGAAAAGGCACAGATCAACAGCACAAGAGCAAAAAAGGTGATAAAATTTTTAATCTAGTCAGAATGAAAGAAGTTTCTAGAAAATATATAATTTTCCAACCCAAGGAGAAATAGAAATCTGGAATAAGATGTATTATCCTTAGACAAAGTGAAGCACTAATTAAAAATCTACCCACAGAAAAAAGGAAAGGATATATGGTTTTACAGGCAACTTCTACAAAACCTTCATAGAACCAATGATACCTACATTTTGCAAACTGCACTAAAAACGAGTGAATGTTCTGAAACTCATCTTATGAGAATATTATGAAACACAGATATATAAAATGGACAAAGCCAGTATGAGAAAGAAAAAGTATTAGGGCTATTTCCTTTGTGAACAAAGATGTGAAAAACTGAAATAAAAGGTTTGCATCTACTAGAAACCTATGACAAGTGGAATACTTAATGGTGAAGTATTAGAATAAAGTTAGGAAAAAAGATAAGGATATGCGCTATTACTACGTCTCTCATATACTACACTGTAGCTCCTAGGTGATATATAAATATATCACATATATATCATATGATGATATATATGTTATATATATACCATAAAGATTAAAAGGGAAAAGGCAAATCTGTCATTATTTGCAGTTTATATGATATGGCCCAAAATAGAATCCAAAAGAATCTACAGAACTCTAAAGAGAAAATGAGATCAAATACAAAAATCAGTACTACTCATATATACCAACATCAACCAATTAGAAATTTAATTTAATTTAATTTTAAAGATTTTATTTATTTGTTCATAAGAGGCACAGAGAAAGAGGCAAAGATCTAGGCAGAGGTAGAAGCAGGCTCCCTGCGGGGAGCCCAATGCAGGACTCGATCCCAGGACCCCGGGATCACACCCTGAGCCAAAGGTAGATGCTCAACCGCTGAGCCACCCAGGCGCCCTAGAAATGTAATTTTAAAGTAAAAAGACAACATTCGCAGTAACAACAAAACTGTATTATAAAACAAAGTGTACCACATTCACAAGTAGGAAGTCTCTGTTTCAGAGTGATAGCAATTATGCCTCCCAGTAAATTTATAAGTTCAACACAACTCCAGTCAAAATCCAATCTGGCTTTTTAAAAGAAACAGAAAAAGTGGTCATAAAATTGATATGGAAAATTCAAGGCCTAGGAATAGTCAGCAGAAAAATTAGAACACTGCTATATATCACTACTTGTCATGATGCTACAGTAACAAATTAAAACCAGTGGTATTGGCCTCGGGCTAGACAGGTAGGGGAATTTAGCAAAATTAAAGCTTGGAAATTGATTCATATGGATACGGGCCCATGAAACATGTCAGATGTGTCAATACAAACCACTGGGAAAAGGACAGATTTACTCACTGCATGGTGCTGGGACAATTGGCAAGTCATACAGTATTCATAGTTTCTTTTTTGTGTGTGTGGAGAATTTTAATTCTTTTTTTTAAAGATTTTATTTATTTATTCATGAGAGACAAACAGAGAGAGGCAGAGACACAGGCAGAGGGAGAAGCAGGCTCCCTGCGGGATGCCCAATGTGGAACTCGATCCCAGGACCCCGGGATCATGCCCTGAGCCAAAGGTAGACGCTCAACCACTGAGCCACCCAGGTGTCCTGGTATTCATAGTTTCTTAAAGAGGATACAAAATTCATAAGCCATAAAGGAAAAAAAGAGTGGATAAAATGATTTACAATAAAAAATTTAAACTTCCACATGGCAAAAGACTCCATACAAAAGTGCAAAAAGAAATCCAGATAGAGAATGTGTCTGCGATGCATATAGCCAACTCACATCCAAAATGTATCAAGAACAAAGTAATAAGACTTAAATCCCAACAGAAAAATGAGTAAAATGCAAAGTATAAAAATACATATTGGTGCTACCACTCTGAGGAGTAATTTAACATTCTTTAGTAAAGTTGAAGATACAGTTTATGAAGCCAGCAATTCTACTTCTAGGTTCCTATTCTGGAGAAACTAGCACATAGTTACAGAGACATGTACAAGGCTATTTGTAATAGCAATATAATTGTTCATAAGTAGGAGAGCACTGAAGAATGACCCCCAAACATTTCAGGTCCTAATCTCTGGAATTTGTAAACACTACTTTATTTGGAAAAAAAAGTCTCTGCAGTTGTGATTAATTTATGGATCTTGAACTATGGATCTTAAATCCTAGATCATCCTGGATTATCCACCACATATATCTTTAAAAGAAAGAGCAAGAGAGAGAGAAAACACACACACACACACACACACACACACACACACACACACACAGTAGTAGGAGGTAACATGAAGGCACAGGCAGAGGTTGAAGTAATGTGGCCACAAGCTAAGGAATGCCATCAGCCACTGGAAGAAGCAAGGATCATGTTCTCCCACAGAACTTCCAGAGGTGGCATGACCCTGCTGACATCTTGATCTCAGCCTGGTGATACTGATTTGAGACTTCTGGCCTCCAGTACTGTAAGAGTACATTTCTGTTGTTTTAAGCCACTTAGTTGTGGTAGTAGGTTACGTTGGCCACAGGAAACTAATACAATAAGAAAATGATAGCATAATTTACAATAACAAAACTATGGAAGCAACCCAAATGTCCATTAATAAATGAATGACTAGGGATGCCTGGGTGGTTCAGCCAGTTGAGCATCCAACTCTTGGTTTCAGCTCAGATGGTGAGATCGGACTCTGCATGGGGTTTTGCACTCAGGGTGGTGTCTCTTATCCCTCTCCCTCTGCTCCTTCGCCCACTCACTCGCCTGCTCTCTCTCAAATAAATGAGTGTTGAAAAATTTATTTAAAAAATAGATGAATAGATATAATGGAACATTATTGAGCAATATAAAAGAATGAGATCTTGCCATTTGCAACAACACAAAGGATGGACCTAAAGAGTATAATGCTAAGTGAAATAAGTCAGTCAGAGAAAGACAAATACCATATGATTTAACTCATATGTGGAATTTAAGAAATAAAACAAAGAAGCATAGGGAAAAAAATGAGAGAGAAACCAAGACAGATAACTCTTAACTATAAAGAACTGATGGTTACCAGAGGGGAGGTGGGTAGGAGGATGGGTGAAATATGGGATGGAGATTAAAGAGTATACTTAATCATATGAAAAAAATAAAATGATAAAAAATTATAATAAATATTTAAAAATACATTGATAGACTATAGTTTATTCATAAAATGGAATACCATAAAACAACTAGAATAAACAAATTAGACCTATACATACTGACATGGAAATATCTCAAAATCATGGTGATTGGAAATAGCAAGATGCAAAGGGATACACACACACACACACACACACACACACACATATAGTGCTGTATCACTATGTATGCTGTTAAGTGGCCAATACAATATCCTAAGTTATTTTGGATACATACATATGTGGAAAAAATTAAGCATGGGGATCATATATACATATTGATACTGGTAAGGGAAAGAGATGCTGAAGGAGGGGGCTTTAGCTACATTTCCACTTTGTATTTATTTTTTTTAAAAAGATACAAATAGAATGTAGAAAAATGTTAACATTTGTTACTTCTGGGTAGTGGGTATATAGTGTCTTCTAATTTCCATACATTTTGGTATATGTAAGATTTTCATAATTATGATTTCATTTATTTACTCATTTATTTTTTTAAAAAGATCTATTCATTTATATTGAGGGGGAGGGTAAGAGGGAGAGGGAAAGAATCCTCAAGCAGACTCCTCACTGACTGTGGAGCCCAACAGGGGGCTTGATCCCAGGACCCTGAGACCATGACCTGAGCTGAAATCAAGATTTGGATGCTTAACTGACTGAATGACCAGGTACCCCTCATTTAAGTTTTAAAAAACAGAGTATCAGATTTGGAATCAAACTTAGGTCTGAATTCTAGCTCTCCCCTTAATTAGCTCTGTGACCTTGAGTTAACTAATGAGTCTGCTTGCAGGGTTATTTTAAGGATGAAATGAGGTTTTATCTAAGTATCCAATGCAGCCTCAACCTCAAAGTGTCCCAGGTGGGAAAGACTGAGGCTTTTGAGAAAGCCTAGCCCTGCTAGTCAGGAGAATTATATACAGCAGTGTTTTCCAGAAGTTTTTGCTTAAATACCCTTTCGTTTAAAATGTTTTGAGCAGTCAGTCTCAATATATGTATATTTATCACTTAATATACTTATGCTACAATTCTTTTATGTATCATAAAATTAATGTAAAATGATTTTTAAAAGATTAAGATAAATGCAAACCATGAAAAAATATGAATAATAGAAAAGACTATTTTCCATTATAATAGAAAATAATGGATAAATCATTTATCCAGGCTCTTTCTTTTACAAATAAAATCTCAACAGGTAAAGTGATCTGCCAATGACAGGCAGGCAACTCATTCTATGAGGCTTAATGAAAAGAGATGTAAAAATTCCAAACAAAACTATAGCAGATTAAATACAACATTATTTAAAAGACATCGTAACCAAGTGAGGTTTATCTCAGAAATACAAGGTTTAACATTTGAAAATCAATGTAAGTCACCATATTAATAAACTAAAACAGAAAACCAATACATTCATCTCAATAGATATAGGAAAAGGATTTGACAATTTTTTTTTAAAGATTTTATTTATTTATTCATGCGAGACACACAGAGAGAGGCAGAGACATAGGCAGAGAAAGACGCAGGCTCCCTGCAAGGGGCCCAATGGGGGACTCCATCCAAGATCCCAGGATCATGCCCTGAGCTGAAGGCAAATGCTCAACTGCTGAACCACCTAGGCATCTCAGGATTTGACAAAATTTTACACTCAACAAAATAGGAATAGAAAGGAACTTCCTCAACCTGATAAAAGATATCTACCAAAAACTCTTAGTTAACATTGTACTCAATGTGCAAAACCAAATGCCTTCCCTCTATTTTAGGAACAAGAGAACAGTGTTCTCTCTCACGCCTTCTACTCAACATTGTACTGGTTGGTACTTCTAGTTAGTGCAATAAAGCAAGAAAAAGAAATCAAAGAAATCCAGTTTAAAAATAAAGAAGTAAAACTGCTTTTATTCATAGATGATATGACTATCAATGTAGAAAACCCAATGGAATTAGAAAGCTACTAGGACTAAAAGCAAGTTTATTAGCAATGTAGCAGGATATAAGATCATTATACAAATATCAATCCTATTTCTATATACTAATAATGTAGAATTTGAAATTAAAAACAAAATTTACAAAAGCATCCAAAATGAATGAAATGATTGGGAATAAATCTGACAAGAGATATGCAAGGCCTGTTCCCTGAAAACTGTAAAGCATTTTTCTAAGACAAATGAAATCCCAAACAGAGAGAGATACCATATTCATGAGTCAGAAGACTCAATATTGTCCACAAATTTATCTACAGATTCAATGCAATAGCAATCAAAATCCCAATAGGGTTTTTGTGGAAACTGACAGGCATATTCCAACATTCCAAAGGAAATACAAAGACCGAGTATAGCCAAAATAGCTTTGAAAAAGAAGAACAAAGTTGGAGGACTAACACTACCTTATTTCAAGACTTCTTATGAAGACACTGTCAAGAAAGTGTGGTATTGGTGACAAGACAGATGATTAAAAATCAGAAAAAGGGGACAGCCCAGGTGGCTCAGTGGTAGAGTGTCTGCCTTCAGCCCAGGGCCTGATCCTGGGGTCCCGGGATCGAGTGCCACGTCAGGCTCCCTGCATGGAGCCTGCCTCTCCCTCTGCCTGTGTCTCTGCCTCTCTCCTCTCTGTGTGTCTCTCATGAATAAATAAATAAAATCTTAAAAAAAAAAGAATCAGAAAAAAAGGTCTAGAGATGGGCCCATTCGTATATGGGCAACTGATTTTCAACAACAGTTCAAAGTAATTGAAAACAGTAATTCAGTGGAGAAATGATCATTTTTTTCGACAAGCGGTGCTGGAAGAACATTATCTACATGCAAACAAATACAACTTCAATCCATTCCTCACATCACAAACAAAAAAACTGACTCAAAGTGGATCATAGACCTGAATGTAAAACCTAAAACTCTAAGACTTCCAAAAGAAAATAGAAAATCTTTGTGACCTTGGATTAATAAAGATTTCTTTAGATACAACACCAAAAGCATGATCCATAAAAGCAACAACTGATAAATTTGACTCAATCAGAATTTAAAACTTTTGCTCTTTAAAAGATACTTTTAAGGGAATAAAAACACAAGCCACAAGGAAAAAACATGTGGCAGTTATATATCTGATAAAAGAGTTGTATAAAGAGCTCTCATAACTCAGAAAAAAATAACCCAAAAACTGGGGAAAAAAAACTTGGGGATAGCCTATCAAAGAAGATACATGGATGGCAAAGATGCTCTTGAAAAGAAGTTTAACATCATTAATCACTAGGAAATCCAAATCAAAACTATAATAAGATACTAATGCACATGTGTTAGAATGGCTAACACTAAACAGGCAAGCCATATAACATGTGGCAAGCATGTGGAGGCACCAGAACTCTCAAAGACTCTTGGTAAAAACAGAAAATGATACAGTCACTTTAAAAAATATAGGGGGGCACCTGGGTGGTTCAGCGGGTTAAGCATCTGCCTTCAGCTCAGGTCATCATGATCCCAGGGTCCTGGGATGGAGCCTCACATTGGGCTCCCTGCTCAGTGGAGAACCTGCTTCTCCTTCTCCCTCAGCCTGCCAATCACCCTGCTTTTGCACTCACTCTCTCACAAATAAGTAAAATCTTTTTAAAAATAAAAAATAATAATAATAAACAATACAGGAAGTAAAAAAGCTGAACAAACTGAAAAATCGACAACCCTTCTTAGATCTGACAGAGGAGGGAGGTGGCAGTGCAAACCTCTTCCCTCCAAATTGGAAAAGACAGACATACAGGTAGATATAGAGAATCACGACTTACCAGAGCCAGAAATATCCATGGGAACCGGCAGCAGGGTAAGAAAATCTGAACTGTAATTGATAATCTCTGGAGGCTCAGGGTGGACAAATCTGAGATAAAAACTCCAGGGGAAGCCAGTCATCAAGTCACATACTTTTCTGAGTTTTATCTCCAAGAGCTCAACTAGGTTCTCATGGTGAAGATCAAAGAAAAATCCCCTCTGGCTTATGGCAGGAAGGTAGAAAAGTAAACCATTTTAAAATATGCCAGAACATTCTGTGCTTCATAACAAGGTCTGCCCTCAAGAGAAACTATTCTTACCAGAACCTAACCTATTGGGGTTTTATCAGAGCCTAAATGACCTGAGGCAAGGGAATTACTCAACTCCAGCCCCCTGGAGCCTTCTGCCTAAGGAGAGGAGAGAAGAAAACGAAAGGTGTCTGTGGGGGTGTCTGGGTGGCTAAGTGGTTGAGCATCTGCCTTTGGCTCAAGTCATGATCCCAGAGTCCTGGGACTGACTCCCACATTGGGCTCCACAGGGAGCTGCTTTTCTCCCTCTCCCTATGTCTCTGCCTCTCTGTGCGTCTCTTATGAATAAATAAAACTTAAAAAAAAAGAGAAAAAGGACAGTGTCTGTGAAGTTCACAAGGGACATAGGCATACTAAAAGACTGATACCTAATCATAGCAATAGAGAACACTTCCCCTTGCCCATACCTTACTATCGCTAAAGGCTTATTTACGCCAGAGTTCTTTTTACACAGTACATCATGTTCAGCTTTCAACCAAAAAATTACAAAGCATACTAAAAGGCAAAAAATACAGTTTGAAGAGACAGAGCAAGAATGAGAACACTCAGATATGACAGGAATGTTATAATTACCAGACTATGAATTTAAAACGAAATTTTAAAATCTATTGGAGAAAGAAGACAACATGCAAGAACCGACGAATACAAGCAGAGATGGAAATTCTAAGAATCAAGAAATGTTAGAAATAACACTGTAACAGAAATGAAGAATGCCTCATTAGTACGCAGCTGAGGAAAGAATCTCTGCTTTTGAGGATGTGTCAACAGAAACATCCCAAACTGAAAAGCAAAGAGAAAAGAAGACTAAAAAAGCCCTAAAGACAAAAAACAGAATATCTGAGAACTTGGTAACATCTACAAAAGGTTTATTGAGAATATTAAAAGCAAAGGAAAGAAAGGAACAGCAGAAATATGTAAAGCGGTAATAACTGAGAATTTCCCCAAATTAATGTCGGACACCAATCTGCAGGTCCAGAATGCTCAAAGAACACTCGGCAGGATAAATACCACCACCACCACCCCAAAACTACACAAAGGCATGTCATATTCAAACCGTAGAAAATCGAAAGATAAAAAAAATGATGGGAAGATGCTGGAGGTGGGGGGGGGGTCACCTTACCTCTAAGAAACAAAGAGAACTATATCCTACTCAGAAACCATGTAAGCAAAAACAGAGGGATGTGAAATATTTAAAACACAGAGAAAAAAAAACCCACCAACCCAAAAATCTGTATCTTGCAAAACTATTCTTCAAAAGTGAAAATTAAGGCTTTGTCTCAGACAAACAAACACTGAGAGAACTTGTTGCCAGCAGACCTGCCTCCAAGAAATGTTAAAAGAAGTTCGTCAGAAAGAAGGAAATTCATATACGTCAGCAACTTGGATCTACATAAAGAAAAAGCATTAGAGAAGGAATAAGTGAAGGAAAATAAAAGTTTTGATTTTTCTTATTCTTAAATGATCCAACAGCAGGTTGTTCAAAATAATAACAGCAATGATATATTCACTTAGGTATATATATGTAATATGCATGTGCTTCTGTATAAGTGAAATAAATGACAATGATGATATAAAGGATGGCAGGGAAGAATTAGGAGTATCTTATTATATAATGTTCCTGCACTACCCATAAAATAGTATAAAGTTATTTAAAAGTGGATTTGGATTAATTATAAATATATATTGCAAACTCTGGGGCAACCACTAAAAAAAGGTAACATTTATAATAGGACCAAAAAATATCAAATATCTAGGGGGAAAATCTAACAAAAGATGTAGAAAACCTCTAAGAAAAAAAAAAACCAACAAAACCAGTTTAATAGTTTCACACAAAATTAAATATGCCTAGCATATGATCCCATTCCTTTCCTACGTATTACTCAGGAGAAAGCATATTTCTTTCTTCTTCTTCCTTTTTTTCTTTCTTTGTGGGGAAGCAGAAGTGATGGAACTATTCTGTATCTTTATTGTAGTGGTAGTCACATAACTCTGGGGATTCGTTACTATCATTAGGACTGTATACCAACATGCATAAATCTTATTGTATGTACATTTTAAAATAAATTAGAATTCAAAAACTCAAATGCAGTCTTGGAAAATGAGATCACAGTTTTCTTCTTCAGATGGAAAACACATCTAAATTCACAAAAGCCCCTACCTCACCTGGGTCAGTTCAGGTGAAAGGAAGAGAGTTCACTATTCTTCCAGGTGGAGAATACAAGTACACAGAATCATTTTGGGGGGCATATTTTGCATTCTATTTAAATGTGGAGATATTTTCAAAAGAGTAACCTCCAAGATGTGGTATAATATTTCTCAATCTCTGCAATTAAAGAACTGGAAAGCCACAACTCTGAGGCACTATAGGCTATCAAACTATCTCTCAAACAATTAAAAATTAAATAGTTTGAGGACTACGTATTTTTAGCATTTTAATTCTCTGGGATGTGTTGGTGCATGGGGCTCCTGTTAACACTGCTGCTTAACAAATGACCCTAAAAAATAACAGCTTAAGACAACCATTTGTGGTACATCTGGATGGCTCAGTGGTTGAGTGTCTGCCTTTGGCTTGGGGCATGATCCTGGGGTCCTGGCATCGAGTCCCATCTTAAGATCCCCACAGGAAGCCTGCTTCTCCCTCTGCCTCTATGTGCCTCTCATGAATAAATAAATAAAATCTTAAAAATAAAAGACAACCATTTTGTTATGTTCATGGATTTTGGGGGTCAGAAATTTAGACAAGGCATGAAGAATGTATGGGATTTCAACCTGGAAGATTCTGGAACTGGTGGCTTGATTTATGAGAAGGTCTTTGCTCACAAGTCCAATGCATGACAAAAGCCATGACCTGAGATCTCAGTTTGGGCTGTCAATTAAATTACCACCAAAACATGGTCTCTCCATGTAGCCTGGGCTTCACATCATGGCAGCCTCAAGGTGGCAGAATTTCTTATATAGTAGGTCAGGGATCCAAAAGCAAGGGTCACAGCAGACAACACAGAAGCTGCATCTTTTCTGACCTGGCCTCAGAAGGAGGTTAAGGAACTGCCAGGTGGGCAGCCTGGGTGGCTCAGTGGTTTAGCACCGCCTTCAGCCCAAGACCCGATTCTGGAGACCCGGGATCGAGTCCCACGTCGGGCTCCCCACGGGAAGTCTGCTTCTCCCTCTGCCTGTGTATATCTGCCTCTCTCTCTAGGTCTCTCATGAATAAATAAATAAAATCTTAAAAAAAAAAGGAAAAGAAACTGCCACACCTTTTACCAAAGTATTTGTACCAGTTTACATTCCCCCTAACAACGTACGAGGAGCCTATTGCTTCACAACTTTGCCAATAGTTGGTATTGTGAGGCTTTTTAATTTAAACTGTCTGGTAGATATGTAGTAGTGTCTCACTGTAATTTAGTATGTATTTTCCAGAGGACCTAGGATGTTGAATGCTTTTTTCAAGTGCTTTTTTGACTAGTATGTGTGCCTTTTTTTGTGAAGTGTCTTTTCTAATTTTTTTGTCAGTTTTTACCAGCTATTTGGTGGTGTATTATTGAGGTGTAGGAGTTTCTTGTATTTTCTGGCTACTAGTCATTTGTCATGTATGTGTTTCACAAATACTTTCCTCCCAGTTTCTGGGACTTCCTGAAAAAGTAAAGTGTTCATCAAAGGACACCACTGGGAAAGTGACACGATAAAAAAAACAGTAATAGAAAAAAAAACCGTAATAGATATGGAAAGAATAAAGAGAAAAGAATCCAAGTATATCACTAAATAAAGCCAACAAACCATGAAAGACAGAAAGACAAGAAAGGATCAGAGAAAAACTACAAAAACAACCATAAAACAAGGTAAAACAAAATGACAGCAAATACAGGTCTATCAATAATTAATTTTATGTAAATGGACTAAATGCTCCAATCAAAAGATATAGGGTGTCAGGACGCATTAAAAAAAAAAAAAAAGAAAACAAGACCCATCTATATGCTGCTGACAAGAGACTCATTTCAGACCTAAAGACACCTGCAGATTGAAAGTAAGGGGATGGAGAAACATTTATCATGCAAATGGATGTCAAAAGAAAGCCAGGGTAGCAATACTTTTATTGGACAAAATAGACTTTAAAACAAAGACTGTAACAAGAGCAAAAGGATACTATATAATAATAAAGCAGACAATCCCAACAAGATATAATAATTATAAATATTTATGTGCCCAACATGGGAGTACCCAAATACATAAAAAACTTAGTAACAATATGTCAGGAACTTTAACACCCCACTTACATCAATGAACAGATCATCCAAACAGAAAATCAATAAGAAAACAGTGGCTTTCAATGACACACTGGACCAGATGGATTTCACAGATAACATCCAGAACATTCTATCCTAAAACAGCAGAATACATATTCAAGTGTCCATGGAACATTCTCCAGAACAGATCACATTTTAGGCCACAAAACAAGTCTCAACAAATGCAAAAAGATCAAAGTCATACCATGTACCTTTTCTGATCTCAATGTCATGAAACTAGAAATCAACTAGAAGAAAAAAAATCTGCAAAGACCAGAAATACATAGAGGTTATATAACATGTGAGTAAGCAATGAATGGGTCAACCAAGAAATCAAAGAAGAAAAAAAAATTATATGGAAACAAATGAAAAAATATAATGGTCCAAATATAATGATACAGAAACTTAAAAAAAATAGATCAATGAAACCAGGAGTTCTTTGAAAAAAAAATCAGTAAAATTGATAAACCTCTAGCCAGACTGATCAAAAAGAAAAAGGATGCAAACAAAATCACAAATGAGAGAAGTACCAACCAACATCACAGAAATATAATTATAAAAGAATATTATGAAAAATTATATGGCAACAAACTGGATAAGCTAAAAGAAATGGATCAATTCCTGGAATGGATTAAAACACTGAAACAGGAAGAAATAGAAAATTTGAGCAGACTGATTACTAGCAAGGAAATTGAATCAGTAATCAGAAAACTCTTAACAAAGTCCAGAGCTAAATAGCTTCAAAGACGAATTCTACCAAACATTTAAAGAAGAGTTAATACCTATTTTTTTCAAACTATTCCAAAAAATAGAAAAGAAAAACTTCCAAATTCGTTCTATGAGGCCATTACCTTGTTACCCAAACCAGATAAAGACATCACAATAAAGGAGAACTACAGGCCAATACTTCTGATGAACATAGATGCAAAAATCCTCAACAAAATACTAACATACTAAACCCAACAATACATTAAAAAAAAACATTCACCACCATCAAGTGGGATTTATTCTCAGGATGCAAGGGTGGTTCAATATTCACAAATCAATCAATGTGATATCACATCAATAAGAGAAAAGATAAAAACCTTTCTGATCATTTCAATAGACGTAGAAAGGGCATTTGACAAAGTACAACATCCATTCATGATAAAATCCCTCAACAAAGTAGATTTCGAGGGAAAATATCTCAATATTATAAAGGGCTTATATGAAAAACCCACAGCAAACATCATACTCAGTGGGGGAAAATCTGATAGCTTTTCCCCTAAGGTCAGGAACAAAACAAGGATGTCTACCCTCACCACATTAATTCAACATAGTACTGGAAGTCCTAGCCTCAGCAATCAGACAACAACAAAAATCAAAGGCATCTAAATTGGTAAGGAAGTAAAACTTTTATTTGCAGATGATAGGATTCTATATATAGAAAACCCTAAAGACTTCACAAAAAAACTACTAGAACCAATACATAAAATCAGTAAATTTGCAGGATACAAAATCAATGTACAGAAATCTGTTGAATTTATATATACTAAAAGTGAAGCAGCAGAAAGAGAAATTAAGAAAACAATTCCATTGACAAATGGACCAAAAATAATAAAGTACCTAGGAATAAATTTAACCAAGAGGTGAAAGACCTATATTCTGAAAACTAAGAAACAATGATGAAGGAAACTGAAGATGACACAAAGAAATGGAAATACACTCCATGCTCATGGTTTGGTAGAACAAATATTGCTAAAATGTCTAAGTTACCCAAAACAATCTACACATTTAATGCAATCCTTATTAAAATAACAACAGCATTTTTCACAGAACCAGAAGAAACTATCTTAAGATCTGTATGGGGGATCCCTGGGTGGCGCAGCGGTTTGGCGCCTGCCTTTGGCCCAGGGCGTGATCCTGGAGACCCGGGATCGAATCCCACGTCGGGCTCCTGGTGCATGGAGCCTGCTTCTCCCTCTGCCTGTGTCTCTGCCTCTCTCTCTCTCTCTCTGTGACTATCATAAATAAATAAAAATTAAAAAAAAAAAAAAAAAGATCTGTATGGAACCACAAAAGACCCCAAATGGCCAAAGCAATCTTGAAAAAGAGTAACAAAACTGGAGGTATCACAGTTCCAGACTTCATGTTACACTACAAAGCTGTAATAGTCAAAACAGTATGGTACTGACAAAAACAAACAAACCGACATACAGATCAATGGAACAAAACAAAAAATCCAGAAATAAACTCACAATTATATATGATCAATTCATCTATGAGAAAAGAGGAAAGAATATGCAGTGGGAAAAAAAGACTCTTCAACAAATGATGTTGGGAAAACTGGTCAGCTACAAGCAAAAAAATGAAACTGGGCCACTTTGTTACACCATACACAAAAAATAAAACCAAAATGGATTAAAGACCTAAATGTGAGACCTGAAACTATACAAATCCTATAAAAGAGCACAGGCAGTAATCTCTCTGACATCAGCCATAGCAACATTTCTCTAGATATGTCTTCTGAGGCAAGGGAGATAAAAGCAAAAATGAACCATTGGGACTACATCAAAATAAAAAGCTTCTGCACAGCAAAGGAAACAATCAACAAAACTAAAGGGCAACCTATGGAATGGGAGAAGATATCTGCAAATGACATGTCTGATGAAGAGTCAGTATCCAAAATGTATAAAGAATTTATAGAAATTAACACCTAAAAAACAATCCAATTTTTAAAACGGGCAAAAGAACAGATATTGACTCAGATGGCCAACAGACACATGAAAGGATGTTCAACATCACTCATCGTCAGGAAATGCAAATCTTTAAAATACAGTGAGAGATCACTTCACACTCATCAGATTGGCTAAAATGGCAAAGATGTGGAGAATGGAGAATTCTCTTGCACTATTGGTATGAAGGTGAACTGGTGTAGCCACTGTGGAAAAAAGAATGGAAATTCCTCAAAAAGAAACACAACTACCCTAAGGATCTGTAATAGCACCACTGGGTATTTACCACTAAAATACAAAAACACTAGTTCAAAGGAATATATGCAACTCTATGTTTATAACAGCCAAGTTACATAGCAGCTCAGGTGCCCACTGTTAGATGCACTGATAAAGAAGATTCGATGGATAACTACAATGGAATATTATTCATCCATTAAAAAAAAGAAGAAACTTTTGCCATTTGCAAAAACATGGATGGAGCTAAAGAGTATAATGCTAAGTGAAGTCAGTCAGAAAAAGACATATTCAATGATTTCACTCATATGTGGAATTTAAGAAACAAAACAAATGAGCATAGTGAAACGAGAGAAAGAGAGAGAGAGGCAAACCAAGAAAGAGACTCTTAACTATAGAGAATAAACAGATGGGCAGCCCGGGTGGCTCAGCGCTTTAGCGCCGCCTTCAGCCCAGAGTGTGGTCCTAGAGACCCGGGATCGAGTCCCACGTGGGGCTCCCTGCATGGAGCCTGCTTCTCTGCCAGTGTCTGTGCCTCTCTCTCTCTCTGTGTCTCTCATGAGTGAGTGAATAAAATCTTAAAAAAAACAAAAACAAAAACAGATGGTTACCAGGGGGAGGGAAATGGGGGGGATGGGTGATATAGGTGATGGGGGTTATGGAGTCCACTTGTTGTGATGAGCTCTGGGTGATGTGTGGAAGTGCTGAATTGCTTTATTGTATACCTGAAACTAATATAACACTGTATATTAACTATACTGGAATTATAATTAAAGCTTAATTTTTAAAGTTTTAAAAACCCTCACCAAATGTACACTTAAGATTTGTGCATTTTATTGAACAAAAATTTATATGAAAAGAAAAAAACATAAATAAATGTTAAGCATGCCACAATGTTTGGAGAGAAGTTAACTGATGCCCATGACTTTCTTCAAAATGCACCAAATGAAGATGCATTAATGGATGGACAGAGGGATGTATGAACGGAGCTGCGTGATTAAGCAAATATAGTAAAATGTTAGCAATATACCTAAACAGTGAGTCTATGAATGTTCATTCTTCAATCGCTTCTAATTTTCTGAGTGTTTTAACATTTTTCAAAAACATTGGGGGGAAATAAATGGGTAAGACTTCATTGCTAATTTGTTAAGAATTTAAAAATTATAAAAAATCACTCTATCTCAAAATTTAATCTTAAAACACTAGAGTTTCTACAATAGAATATAAGTATTCTGGTATGCAATATAAGATTCTGACCTGCGATATAAGAATTTTAAGTGAGCACATGAGAATTATTCAACTCTAATCAATAATCAGAGTAGAGGATCAAGTGAATAGCTCACACCCTGCTCTGTGATTCTGAGCCTCTGAAATTTGCATTTCCCTGACCATGAGTGATGGTGAGCATCCTTTCATGTGTTTGTTGGTCATCTGA
Source organism: Canis lupus familiaris (assembly GCF_011100685.1). Classification (NCBI taxonomy): domain Eukaryota; kingdom Metazoa; phylum Chordata; class Mammalia; order Carnivora; family Canidae; genus Canis; species Canis lupus. The sequence goes on from NC_049260.1 coordinate 38,410,125, forward strand.
GTAAATGTCTGTTCATTGCTTCTGCCCATTTTAAACACTGGATTATTTGGTTTTTAGGTGTTAATTTATATACGTTCTTTATATATTTTGGATACTGACTTTTCAATGGATAGGTCATTTGCAAATATCTTCTCCCATTCCACAGGTTGCCCTCTAGTTTTGTTGACTGTTTCCTTCGCTGTGCAGAAGCTTTTTATTTTGATGTAGTCCCAATGGTTTATTTTTTGCTTTTATCTCTCTTGCCTCAGGAAACATATCTAGAAAACTGTTCAGTGTTTTTTGCCCAGGATTTTTGGTTTATTCGTTGGGGTTTTATTTGTTGTTTTCTTTTTAATTTTTTAAATTGCTTATTGTTAAAAAAAAAAAAAGTATCAAAGAATGAGGCATGCTCAATTTCAAAGTGCTTGGTGTGTATCCTGTTAGAATTTCTTCAAAGGATATACATTCCTTGAAATATTTACATAAATATAAATGGACACATAACCTTTCAATATTTTCTTAAATATGATCATATGAAACAAACTTCTGAATTTGGCTTTCTCTACAAAACAGCACAACATATATATATGGTAGCCAGTAGTGTTCACCAATATCTAGTTTTCTTTCTTTTTCTTTCTTTCTTTCTTTCTTTCTTTCTTTCTTTCTTTCTTTCTTTCTTTCTTTTCTTTTCTTTTCTTTTCTTTTCTTTTCTTTCTTTCTTTCATTCATTTTCATTCATTCATTTCATTGGAGTTCACTTAGCCAACATATAGCATAACACCCAGTGCTCATCCTGCCAAGTGCCCCCCCTCGTTGCCCATCACCCAGTCACCCCAACCCCCCCGCCCACTTCCCCTTCCACTACCCCTTGTTCATTTCCCAGAGTTAGGTGTCTCTCATGTTTTGTCACCCTCACTGATATTTTCACTCCTTTTCTCTCCTTTCCATTTTTTCCCTTTCACTAATTTTTATATTCCCCAAATGAATGAGACCATATAATGTTTGTCCTTTTCCGATTGACTTATTTCACTCAGCATAATACCCTCCAGGTCCTCCACTTCGAAGCAAATAGTGGGTATTTGTCATTTCTAATGGCTGGGGAATATTCCATTGTATACAGAGTTTCTCTTTCTTTTTTTTTTTAAATATTTTATTTATTTATTCATGATAGACACAGAGACAGAGAGAGAGAGGCAGAGACAGAAGCAGAGGGAGAAGCAGGCTCCTTGCAAGGAGCCTGACATGGGACTCAATCCCGGATCTCCAGGATCCTGGGCTCAAGATGGCGCCAAACCGCTGGGCCACTGGAGCCGCCCTAGTTTCTCTTTCTTCTGAAAACATGGGTAGAGCCATTTGGCAAGTACTGGTCACTGCACTGAGAGTGTAAAGGATATGTATTTGTGCCCAGCTGAAAATCTGTTGGTCAGGACCCTCCAACATTCTCTCTCTGGCACAGTGATCAGCCAACGTTTAAGGTAGTGGGTGTTTTGTTAGCCTCAGTCCCGGAGTGACTACTATGAACACAGTTCCCCCAACAACCACAGTGGATACATAGAGTGAGCAAGAAGTAAACCTTCAAATAAACCTGCAGCATTATTTAGCTATTCCTCCCTAATACACTGAGTATTTCTTCGGGTGTGCATATTTTGTTTACCTCATTCTTTCCGATAGTCAAATAGTACTGCCTTAAATTAACGTGGTAGGATGTATCCAACTATTATCTTATTGTTAGACATTTGATTTTTCCAAATCTTTGCTATTACAAAGTTTGCTACAATAAATACTGCGTGCATGTGCACCTGTGCAAGCACACACATACACACACAAAGATCTATTACAATCCACTTGTGAAATATTTTCTGAATATAAAGTTTCTGAGAATGTAATCACTAGGTAAAAGGTTCTAAACATTAGCCAGATACAGCTAACTGTCCTCCAAAATGCTGAGCCAATTTAAACTCCTAGATCAACAGAAAATGACAGCATCAATTATCCTACGTGCTCATCAGGAGTCAGTTATATAATTCTTTAAAAACAATGCTGGTATAATAGGTGGCAATTAGATCTCATTGTTGCTTCATCTTGCACCATAATTGGTCATCTTTTCATAGGTATAAAGGCTATTTGTATCCATTCTGTGAATGGTCTATTCTCCTGTTCTTAACCCATTTTTGTCTGATTTTTATGGGAGATTTTCATAAATCCTTAATGTTAATTCCTTGGTTCTTATACTAGTTGCAAATATTTTCTCTCAGTCTGTCCCTCACCTTTTAAGTTTGCTTATTGCATCTTTTGCTATAGAGAAACCTAAAATTTTCCTGTAGTCAATACAGTCAACTTCTCCTTTATGGTTTTTGGAAACCATGCCCTACCACAAAATAAAAATGTATTAAATGTTTCCCAATTGTCACTAATATCCTTATTAATAATCCATTCTATCACTACTGATTTGAAAAGTTCTCCATATCTTACAATAAAACCCATAAAATTGGGTCTTTTAGTTAGGAGTGCCTGGTGGTTCAGTTGGTTAAGTGTCTGCCTTTGGCTTGGGTCATGATCTCCGGGGTCCTGGGATGGAGTCCCCTATTGGGATCCTTGCATAGCAGGGAGCCTGCTTCTCCCATTCCTCCTCGCCTTGCTTCTGCTCTCTCTTGCTCTCAAATAAAAAAAAAAGGTGAAATCTTCAAAACAAATGGATCTTTTATGAACTCTACTGTATTTTACTGATTTGGGTTTATGCCTCTACTATGGTATGTTACAACGTTTTCAAATATCTACACATTATATAAAGTCTAGTACCTAGACTTTAAATATTCTACTTTTTCAACATGTTCTCAATCCTTTAATTTTCTTGAGGGACTTCATAATCAATGAGCTAATTTCTCTCCCCTAACCCTGCAAAACAATACCAAATCTAACAACAACAAAAACTCACATTGTAATTCTGATTAGAACTACTTCAAATCTGCAGATTAATTTGCACACATTAGAATTTTTACAATGATGTCTTCCCATTCAGAGATATAATAAAGCTTTGAAATTGTATTCATTTTAGTCTTACACATTCTTGTCCAGTTCATTCCCAAATACTTAATAATTTTTGTTGCCACAGTGAATAGTATTCTCCCATGCAGAACATTTCCTAACTGGTTTTTACTGGTACAAAGTCAAACTACTGCTTTTAGTGTCATTTTCTTGCATTTAGTTACTTTCCTAAATACTCTTCATAGTTCTAACCATTTTTAAATTTAGCCTTTTGGATTTTTAGATGCACAATCATATACAGATTCTAATTTAAAAACCCATCCTCAGTGCTATGGGGCGCCTGGGTGGCTCAGTCAATTAAGTGTCCGACTCTTCGTTTTGGCTCAGGTCATGATCTAGGGGTCGTGAGAGCCCCATGTTGGGCTCTGTGCTGAGCATGAAGCCTGCTTAAGATTCTCTTCCTCCAAATACCCACTATTTGCTTCGACGTGGAGGGACCTGGAAGGTATTGTGCTGAGTGAACAAAGTCAATCGGAAAAGGACAAACATTATATGGTCTCATTCATTTGGGGAATATAAAAATTAGTGAAAGGGAATAAAGGGAAAGGAGAGAAAATGAGTGAAAATATCAGTGAGGGTGACAAAACATGAGAGACACCTAACTCTGGGAAATGAACAAGGGGTAGTGGAAGGGGAAGTGGGCGGGGGGGTTGGGGTGACTGGGTGATGGGCAACGAGGGGGGGCACTTGGCAGGATGAGCACTGGGTGTTATGCTATATGTTGGCAAATTGAACTCCAATAAAAATAAATAAATAAATAAATACATACATACATATATACATTAAAAAAATATAGTCTTCCTCCTTCTCCCTCTGCCCACCTCCCCACACCCCAGCTCACATGCTCACTTTAAAAAAAAAGTTAAAATAATGAAAAATTTTTAAAAATCAGCCTTCAGTTCTACTTTGGGCTCTTAATACAATGATTCCTAAATGCCTATTTCCACTATATCTAGGGTAATAAAATAATGGAATTTTATGGTTGGAAGGGACATTATAGTGATCTAATCCAAAGGTTATATAGCTAAGCACCCACTGGGACACACAGACAAGATAAATGGGAGAAGGTATAAGACAATAAGGAATTGTAGAGACTGAGAAGAAATGCAGAGAACAGGCTGTATCTAAAGAGGACAGTTGCCAGTCTCCCCCAATTGACTGTTGCCACGAGGAATGTAGGTTTAGTTCCTATATTTCAAGAGGCGCTAAATAATATAGATTTTTGTTTAAATTCCTAACTTTAAAAAACATTAAACAAAAGCCAAACTAAATACAACTGCTAGCTTCCAATCTAGAAACTTCACTGAAGCTAAACCAATACTTTCATTTAAGGCAATTTAAACTCAGAAAGGTATGTCAGAGATTGCGAAAGTAGTGGACTGCAGGTGAGGGCTTTGTGTTTTGTTTAGCTGTTTGGTGGGTCAGAACAGTATTTACAAAGTGATAAGATTAGGCAAGTGTTTTGCATGTACCAAACTCCTTGGTAAGAGACAAGGAGTTTAATCCCTATCTATCCATATTTTATGTTCTCTGTTTGGCTCATCTTGGCTTGGATTTGCTATTATAGCAAATGAAAAGGGTACTATTTATTTATTTGTTTGTTTATTTATTTATTTTAAAGATTCTATTTATTTATTCATGAGAATACACAGAGAGGAGAGAGAGAGAGGCAGAGACACAGGCAGAGGGAGAAGCAGGCTCCATGCAGGGAGCCCGACATGGGACTCGATCCCGGGCCTCCAGGATCAGCCCTGGGCCGAAGGTGGCGCTAAACCGCTGAGCCACCAGGGCGGCCCTTTATTTATTTTTTAAATGATTCATTTATTCTACAGAAAGTACACAATCAGGGAGAGAGGTAGAGGGAGAAGCAGGCTCCCCAATGAGCAGGGAGCCCAATGCAGGGCTCGATCCCAGGACCCCAAAATCATGAGCTGAGCCAAAGGCAGACACTTAACTGACTGAACCACCCAGGTGCCCTGAAAAGAGTACCTTTTAAATTGTCCTTCTAGGGGATCCCTAGATGGCTCAGCGGTTTAGCGCACACCTTCAGCCCAGGGCGTGATCCTGGAGACCCAGGATGGAGTCCCACGTCGGGCTCCCTGCATGGAGCCTGCTTCTCCCTCTGCCTGTGTCTCTGCCTGTATGTGTGTGTGTGTGTGTGTGTGTGTCTGTCTGTCTGTCTCATGAATAAATAAGTAAAATCTTAAAAAAAAATAAATTGTCCTTCTATTTGGGGGGAAATTCTCACATTATACCCCCTATCACTCAACATGGAAGTCAGAGCTTAATTTCCCAGCCTTCCTTACAGTTAGAAACATGCACGTGACCCAGGCTCTGCCAATCAAGGAAGCTTGTATTAAGACTTTGACTTGGAAGGGATTAATAGGGGAAACCAACTAGGTGTAGACCACGTTTGGTGCCAGAGGGATCCAGTTTTCAGCGGTGGCATAGGATGTGAGCTTGCCAGAAGGGGTGGCAGTGATGGCTGTGGTTAAATGGGGAGTTCGTGGCAGCAGTGGAAATGTAGCATTGAGTCGTGTTTGGTGCAGTGGTAACAGAGGCCATTTTCCCATCAGACAAGTTCTGCAGCCCAATTCTGGGCACTGGTCCTAGAATTTAGTTTCAGGATTATTTCTCCAGCCCTTCCAATGATACTGTGAACCACCCAGGATCCTTTTAATAAACTCCTTTTCTGCTTAGCTAGCCAGAGAGGATTCTGCTTTTTAAAACTAAGGCTTTACCAATACAAAGAACACCATCAGGCAGTGACAGAATCAAATCAAAGATCTTGGTCTTTTTGATTCCCAGGTCAGTGTTTTTTTCTATGACATCACATTGTTTATATTTAATGCTTTTAGGAAGGTTCAAGACGCTGTTTTCCAAAAACATTTGCCGAGGCTCCCATCTCAAAGATATGCTATGAATACTGTGTCTATTTGGTTTGTGATGAGAATAGATGTTTAAGTACTTTTGGAATTTGTCATAGTTTTTGCTTTTGTTCATATAGATTCACAGCCTAGTGGCTTCCTTATGAGATGTTAGACTTCCAACAAAAATGCCCCTAACAACACACACAGAGTTATTCAAATAAAGATAGAGCAAAACCACATAAAGGGAGAGAGAATTGTCTGAGATAAATCAGGATGAGATCATTACAATATTCTAAGCACTAAATTTATATTCTTCTTCCTTGAAGTAAAGGACAGTAATGGGGTGGATTATAACAATGTTTCCCAATCTCAGTCCACCAACAATGATGTTTATTTTCCACCTTTATGGCCTCCAAGATTTTTGAGAGTTTTTTCCAATCTCATATATTAAAGAATGGTTTTTTTTAATATTTACTTATTTATTTGAGAGGGAAAGAGAGAGAGCATGAGCAGGAGGAGCAGGGCAGAGAGAAAGAGAATCTCAAGCAGACCCTGTGCTGAGCACAGAGTCTGATACGGGGCTCGATCTCACAACCCTGAGTTCAGGACCTTAACAAAAACCAAGAGTCAGATGTTCAATGGACTGTGGCACCCAGGTGCCCCTAAAGAATGTTTTCAATGACCTCATCATAGATAAACCTATAACTTAATTGAAATATCAAAAATAGGACATAGATTTCTATCGCTATTTTTGGTAACACGAAGTGGCAACTATTGGGACAAAGGGTTTTCATTTTCTAGCATCCACTATACACCACAGCATGCTACAGTAAGAACTTTCTATACATTATCAGATTTACTCATCACAACTGCTCTACAGAGTGGATATCATTACCCCCATTTTACAGGTGAAAACATTGTTCAGCAACTTATGGCTGCCAAGGTGACAAATAGTAGAGCTGAGATTTGGATTTGGGACAGCATGTCCAAAATCAGATGCATTTATAGTGTACTACCTCTCCCAGGAAGAATTTTACTTTTATAAGAGAAAAAAATTTCTCAAGACTCTAAATCTTAGAAGACATTTATTACATAGACATTTGTAAGAAATATCCAGACCCTACAATTGATGATGGGCATCTAAGAACTATGTGGTAACTTCCTATGTGTTCTGAGGCCTGAGACCCTGAGTCTAGGAGGGAGCTGGGAAAGACACCAGGGTGAGCCAGGTGTAGGCCTTGCCCTCTGGGAACTCTGCCCAAGTGGGGAGAAAAGGTAAGCATGCAGAAAACCGAAACATATGGAGGCTACCTGGGGTAGGGGTCATCTCTAAGCTGAAGCTCGAGGCTTGGGGAGGTGGCCAGAGAGGAGTTGGCCAAGACATCTTCCCTGGCATGGGGTTCTTGCTGCTATTGCTGCAGCCTACAGTTCAGAATCCAGGGCCCACATGGGGAAGCCTCACCCAACCATGTTCCCAGTTGCACAAAGCACTGGGCCTGCCAAGCCTAGTCCCTGCCCACCTCCCTGCCAAGATCTGCCCATGAGATCTGCTCATGAGGTATCGAGGCTCTGAAGAAGGCTCTCCGCACTCTCCTATCTTGTAGCCGAGGAACCTATCTTGGTAAAGGTGGGACCAAGATAGGTCCTGGGATGACGGACTCGGGAAAGGCAGAACTGGCGACCCCCGCAAGGCAGAAGAGGAACACTTCCTCCCCAACCTTCTCCTGTTCCCACCTGTCTCCGCATCCCTTCAGGTCATTCCAGAAGGCCCCCACGTGATTCTGTTCATCTGTTATCAGTCAAGGCATCTCCTGCTGAAGTGGCTGGTTAGCCCCCATGCCCTGGCTTCCCCTGAGAGAGGCACAAAGCTCCAAGGAGACAGGGAAAAGCTTGGACCGCTGCCCCCGGAACAGGTCGAGGCTCTAAGTCCCCAGGTGTGCGAGAAGGGTGCCAGGTGCCAACGCGGGGGAGAGAGACCTGGGGCCCAGAGGTGAAGCCTGGAGGCCTGGCAGCAGAGTCCTGTCTCTGCCTGCCTATTCCTGCAATGCACATATTCGCCGAAGGGAAACACCTTACCAGTGCATTTATAAACTGACATTTTGAGGGCTTCAGAATGTCAGTGCTGGAAAGGGCCATAGAGACCATGATATGGGCAAAAGGGAGGTGCAGGTAGGCAAAGCAAGGTGCCCAAGTTGCTTGGCTAGTGAGGGTCAGGCCTAGCTCCCGACTCCCCTCCAGTCAGAGACGGCCTGCCCTTCCCCAGTGCAAGGCAGTCAATTATTTGCTTGCTCACTGCAGACTTGCAACAGATGGAACATTCCTGAGAAACAGGACCACTCATTAGATGATTCAACAAACATCCACAGAACTCGGAGGGAGCCAACAGTGGAGGCCAGGGAGTCTACAACTCAATGGGGCGGAGGGGAACCCATGGCTAGGAGATGAAATGCATTTAACACCATGTCTGGCCCACAGTAAGAACTTGATCACTGGGGGCTTCTACAAAAGCCTTCTAGTAAGATAGAAATATAAGGGGGAGGGGTGGGCAAGGGTCAGACTGTGACCAAATTCACACAGATACTGAGAGAATGGGATTATCTCTGGACACAATGAGGATGCAGGGTTGAGGGTAGAGGAAAGAAATCATCAGATTGTAGGAAGGTCGCTCTGGCAAAACTGGGGGGTAGGGTGGGTGGATGGGGGTAAAGAAAAGGAGAGTTAGCTGCACGGTTCTCAAGAGAGTCCCACGTGAATGGTAGGATATGTATGGTGGCCTTTACCAAGATAGGTTCCCGGGCTACAACTTTATGGGAGGAAAAAAATGAGGTTAATGTAGATAAAGTTATTTTGAGATGCCTAAGGGACATCCAAGGGTTCCGGGGGGGCAGAGGGGGCATCCTGATGGCATTAGTCTTTCCAGATCTATACTTCAGGAAGAAGGTCTGAGCTTGAGCAACGAATATGCAGAAGTCAGCCCCCAGGTAATAGTCAAAAGCAGCAAGGGCTGGTAAGATGTAGCCACTCAATGAATTTTCATTAAGATCCTACTGTTTGTCAGGCTCTGTAAGAAGTGGGAAGGGTAAAGCAGAAAAGAAGGCAAGGGTCCCTACTCTCAAAGAGGCTACGATCAGGTGAGAAGAGCCAGAGTACACCGAACACGCACACGAAAATTAAAAGAAAAGGAAACCAGGAGCTAGGGAGAGCACCCAGTGCTAAACCTGGTGCGGTGTGACGGCATCCAGCGGTATGGCTCCTTTGCCTTTCCCCGGGGAAAGGGTGTAAGGAGCATGAGAGAAAGGTGAAGACTCTGAGCTAGGGACCCCACTAGCCAGGGCCAAGGACAGAAAGCACAGTGCCTGACCCCAACATGTCACGTAGACCAGGATGTCCTGACTTCTGACCCACACTCTCATCTGGAGGCAATACCACCACCTCCAAACTCAACCCCCCCACCCCTGCCCAAGAATAATTCTAGCAGTTCCTCATTCCATTTGGAAACTGAGACAGTCACTGAGCCCAGGGCTAGGTGCCAGGGATGGGCCCTCGAACAGTTCCAAGGAGGACCCTGGCCCTCAGGCCGTTCCTGTTCGAACAGGAGACACACAGGTGCAAATGCCCCTGGCACCAATGTCTCAATAAAGCAATTGCAAGATGTACTAAATGCTGTGAAAAAGAGCAACAAAAGGCTAAAGATAACAGGGAGTGATCCACTTTAGGCAGGAGAAGCAGAAAGCAAGCCTCTGTTGGGGAGTGGGCTGGGAGGAGTGCCATTGAAGGTGAGCCTTCGAATTTGCCCTAGAAACGACTGGGGTGTGGGCATTTTAAGCAGAAGGAAGGGTGTGTGCATCGGCTCAGTGGCAGGAAAGAGCTTGACACATTTGGGAAACTGAGTGGCAGCCAGCAGGGCCAGAGGCCAAGGCTGGGGAACAAGAAGTGATTAACACTGGCAACACAAACAGAGTCACATCACTGGGGCTCAGCCGGCTGCACCAAAGCCACTGAAGGGTTCTGCAGGCTGGGCATGACCCGATCTGGTTTCCATCTTAAGGAATTCCTGGCCAGCAGAGGGCCTAAAGATGGGGGTGAGGGGCTGGTTTTTTCTGAGCAGGCACTGCCTTAAGGCGGTCCTCAATCACACAGCCTGGTGGCCCTTTATTCCACCCACAGTCAGGGTCAGGCCTCCATCTGCAGAGAACTTTTCCTCCTTGGATCTCCTGCCCGGCCTACGTGCCTCCCAGAAAGTCCCATAAACTCCCTAAAGTGTTTCCAACAGACTGCACTGATGTGTTGGCCAATGGATGCTTTTGTAAAAGGACACAAAATAACAAAATGAAACCACTCCCTCATTTCTGATGGAAATTTGTTTCCTCCTCCACTGCTTGCCATTAGACCCCAGCCTGAGCAATTGTCTTTGCTCTTTCCTCTGTCTCCACGTATTTTCCAAAAGGCCATGAACATGTGTACAACCATGAACAATAACAAAGAGCTATAAATTCTTATTGATCCCAGAAGGTTGGCAATTTGAAACAATAAAAATATGTCCTGTTTCTCTCAAAAGAACATTCTGGAGACACAAAAGAGCTTTGTTAAAACAAATGAGTTTGGGGTATACTTCGGGCCTGATGGTGGCCTCAAGTCACCAGGTATTGATGGAACAGGCAACTCCAGACACAAAGTTGGAAAGACACCCCCTCAAACACAGCCCCACCCTGCCCCCCTCTCCTGAGGTCAATTCCTCATTGGTCAGCCCACATCTTGACTCCAGCAAGTTTCCTATATAGCTCTTGGCCACTACTGTTTTCAGGAGTTAGAATTCTCAGCCTAAAGAGAAAGTCCCCTTTGTCCTCACATCCATGATTTAATTTACATTCTCCTGAACACTCCATTCACTTTGTTTTCAGGCTAAGAAGTCTCACAATTGTACTAGATCCTGAATTTGAATTTCCCTGTGTTTCCACTGTTTGGCAATTTGCCCAGGTCAGCCACTGGACAGTCCCAGAATTCAACTCTACCTTAGAGAAAAAACAGCAAAGCTCATGATTTCTTATTAGAGTTCTAACTACTGTCATCTATTTTCTTTCGATTTCTGTATTTTTGTTTTTCAAAACACACAGATGTGTATAAGCACACCTACACCCAGATGCATACATATCACCTATTCTCTGAAAAATCAGGGAAGTTTCCAGTCTTCTCCAAATGGGTCACATTCCTAGGGAGCTGTTCTCCCTTTGTTCCCCAGATTTCAGAAGGGTGCCCTTAGCTGCATTTTTTTTCTGCCTTTCTCACCCGGATGCACTCCTCCCAGCATTCCTGGAGCCTTCAATACCATGATTCACGAGACCAGGAGAACTGACTTTCTATGCTTTTGTCTCTCTGTTCTTGCCTATAAGCTTCTTTTATATGCAAATGAAAAAACTTTACCAGAAATGGGCCGAACTTGATCACAACGTAGTACAAACACAAAGAAATGTCAAGTCCTAATAAAAAGCATGTAGTAAATTAGTTAGGCAGCACTATGGAAGAAATTGTTCTTTGCTCTTTAGACAATCTTGAAGGGAAAACAGAGTATTGCTGGCAGCATCTGGCTTACCTGAATGTATTATAATCCACCATCTTTGTGTGCTTGCAGTCAGCGGCTGTAAATACCTGCTTGATCTCTCTGGATTTTGATTCTTCTTCTTTCAGCTTTTGTAAGATAAGTTCAATGCTGCTCATGGGAAACTAGAAGGGGGAAAGGAAAGGAAGGATATTAAAACATGCCTGAGACATAGGGAGCCCAATCTTTCTGATGGCCAGCAAAGAGACTTCACACTCTGAACCTGAGCACAGCTGGGCATGGCTGTCCATAGAGACCAACGCAGAGGAAATACCACTAGAATTAAATCTCTTCAGTTGCAGTTTAGGACAAAGAGCAACATCAGCATAGGCCCAGATCTGAGAAAAATGAGCTTAAGGGACAGTAAACTGCAGGAATCAGAAAACAATCCCTCAGCCTTCTCACCTGAACCCTTGGACTATGTTGGGAGACCCTAATGGAGAGGATGGGGATTCACAATTGGATAAGTGGACCCTCATTTTCTCCCGATCTCAAGAGTGGGCCCCCCTGGGGACTATTGGCCATCAGATGATGCACTGAACAGAGCACAGCTGGGTGTCAAGAGATCCATATGCACTGGAATCCCCGACCTTCACTCTCTGGCAGCCCCCAGTTCCTGTCTCCTACCATGTGATTAGGTTTTAGACTCTGTAAAAATACTGCTTACTCAATCCAGTAAAGTATAAGCTTGTAAATAATTACAGCTAAGAGCTTAAAGAGAGAGAGAGAGAGAGAGAGAGAGAGAGAGAGAGAGAGAGAGAGAAGATTACACATGAAAGATTAAAAACATTGATGTTAATTTAGTATAAAGGTCTCTCTTCCACCAGGGGGTTTGAGACCTATCACAGACCCCCATCCGCCCCACCGTTCCGCATTGCCTTTCATCTATTTCCGTGATTGGATCTATTAGCTCTTTTGCAAAGATATTAAAGAGTATATTAATCTTGGGGTCCCTGGGGGGCTCAATTGGTTGAGAGGCTGACTCTTGATTTCAGATCAGGTCATGATCTCAAGGTTGTGAGATCGAGCCCGACATCAGGCTCCGTGCTCAGTTTATGGCTTGGAGCCTGCTTAATATTCTCTATCTCACTCTACCTCTGTGCCTCTATCTCTTAAAAAAAAACAAAAAAAAAAGAGTGTATTAATCTTTTTCTGCTTAGAAAGCCCTTGTTAAGGGTAGTTTTAAAATAATGCAGTTTTCACTTGAGATGCTAATACCAGATAATGTCCTACCCTGCTTTTATCTTTCTGAAAGGAGAAAAGCCCTTCATATCAAATAGACACATATATATATACATATACACACACTATTTATATAAACTATACGAGAACATATATAGTATGTTAACATTTGCATGTATATACATAACACATATATACATATATAATACACACCTACAATACATATATACATATATAGTACGTATATGCATATACACACACACACACACACACGGATGTTAACACATAGGTTCACCCTGTGTTTGAAAATCGAGTCCTAATTCACAATAGCTATTGCAAATTGTACCCTAAGCTTGCTATGGGCCCCCCAGAGCTAAGTGCTTCACACACATTACTGCATCTCCTCTTCGTAGTTAATTCTCTGAAACGGGTCAGCTGTGTAGAGATGAGCAAAGTGGAGCTCAGGGAAAATATGGGTCTCAAGCCTCTCAGCCAGGAAGCGTGGAGCCACGTTTCCCAGCCGAGCCTGCTGGTCTCCAGCAATCTAACTGCCCTATTATTGAACCTCTTGACTGAATTCAGTGCTTTTGAAGGGCTACCAGTTCACGGTTTTACGACAAGCCCAAGTCCTAACCCTGCGAAAGGACAATCGGTGCAGCGGCGCTGGAAGGTGCTGTCTGGGCCTACTATCCAGAGAGGCTGCAGAGAAGAGCTGATGGCCCCCACCTGCCATACCTTCGGCCATACTCTGCCCAGGCTGTTCTCCTCCCAACGACAGTGCAACAGGGGCACCAGAGCTGAGCCATTCTAGCCTGACATGGCACTTCCGGCACTTCCGTGAGCAGCCTTTGCTCCCAGGCTCCACCTCCCCATCGGCCTGACTGACACTTTCTCAGAGCTGCACCGTGTCTTGAGGCCTTTCCTGCACCCACCTCTCCTTCCTTGTCCTGAGGCCTTTCCTGCACCCACCTCTCCTTCCTTCCCTCTCTTTTCTCAGGAGTCAGACCTACATCTCAGGCTCCCCACCTACTCTTGCTCCCTCCTCTTTGATCCTTCATATGCATTTCTCCCAGGACATCCCTTGTTTATTTAACTCAGCCTTGGTACCTGCTGCTCAGAGGACCCAGACAGGATGATATGATAAACACAGAGAGACTGATCTTAGCAACTTACCCTTGAGCATTTTATATAAAAATGAAACAGAACTGGTACTGTGTATAGATATAGATATATAGATATAGAAGTATAGATATAATTGGCACATAAATATTATTACTTAGAGGCAGACTTTTAAAATAAATCATTTCTAGGGATGCCTGGGTGGCTCAGCGGTTGATAGGGAGCCTGCTTCTCCCTCTGCCTATGTCTCTGCCTCGCTCTCTGTCTCTCTCATGAATAAATAAAATCTTTAAAAAAAATAATTGTTTCTAGGTGGATTTTTCACTATTAGGCAATATCTCTCAAATGTACATGTTTGCACACCAAACCGGTCCACACTTAAAAAACTCAAGATTTTATCGAAACATTAGTTTGACAGAACAGCAACACCATACTAGTGCTTTTAGGAACAGTACCCATCTGCCATATTGTTTCAAACAAAAAAAAATTCTCTGAGCTCACTGCTGCCAATTTGTCCTTGAACTCTTATTCGGGCCTCAGGTAGCTCCTGTTATGGAAAGCTGCAAGCCCAGCAATTCTCAGGTTCCCTTGGGGTTTCTGTTTGTTTAGCGCTTGGTCTTCCGTGTAGGCCTGTGCCAATTAACAGGGACAGCACAGTGTGTGGCACCAGATTTTCTTCCTTTCCTATAGCTGCTGAATTTCTTTATGAAAGCACTGTCAGCGTCAGCAAAAAAACCAGGAAACTTGATTCAACCCTGGGCTCTGCCTCCTGCCTGTGCCTGGCACCCCTGTGCTGCTGGGCAGTGCCCCGAGGACCCTGCGGGTAAACAGTAGACCGGGACCTGGGGCCAGATCCATTATTCGCGCAGATCCATTATTCATGGCCACATGTGTGAGTGCACAATGTAAAACTGGTGGCAGGATGAAGACAAAAAGGCCTGGAGAAAGAAAAACACAGACTGCAGGCACTAAGGGGCAAGTCGAGAATTACACAGCTCACCATGTCAGAATTCGTCTCCATATAGTTTAAGGTATACTCGTCGGCGTTGAGCAAAAGAAACAGGTAGCCATTCACGTTCACTGTGGCCCCAATATACAACTCCTCGGCCTTGATATATTCAGATAGTTCACTTTTAAAGACCTCTTGTCCAGGCTTCTTAACACGAATTCTTTTCAAGAACTTCCCACCAGTAATCCCTATAGAAAAAGAGAAAAGTTAATGAGTAGCCTTTCTTCTTCAAAGAACCATACAACTTGCCTTTAGAGTTCCTTCATGCTCAAACACAGGCCAGGCAAGTGAGCTTGTGAACTCACACTGCCTATTCTTCTCAGACCTGAGGGAAGAATGAGGCAGTGGGGGAACAATAGGCTCCCTAGGTGAATGTGTAAAGAAAAAAAAAAAGTATGGCATTCCAGCCTTTTCTTTCCTCTCTCTACTCCCTTCCCAATCCAAACACTTAAATAAACAGTAAGCGCCTGCTATATGCCCAGCAGCATACAGAGAACCAGGACGTTAGGAAGATACTCTGCTTCAGAGCACGTCTGAACAGTACCACGTGGAAAATTGCCCACTTGAGCTTATTTCCACCTTCTTGTCCCCGATGAGGTCTTAAATTTATTCCAACACTCAGATTAAGTGTAAGATTAAGATGCCTTCCTTCTAGAAAGGAGCTTACTTAACGGTTTGAAGATAAATCTGCGAGTCCCACAACTTTTTCTCCTCTACAGGCTAAATATCTGTTAATTAATATCTATCTATTGCTTTCCAGAATTCTGACCATTCCATCTGCTCTCTTTCGTGGGTTATCTGGGTGGGTGGTTTTTGTTTATTTGGTTTTGGTTTTGTTTTTGCCTCTTGGAAAGCAGCAAGCAGAACTGAAGATGGATCTCCAGTATCTTTTCATTGATACTGAACTGAAACCTTCAGCCATCTGAATATAACCTGAAGCCAGATGAGCTCTGGGGGTCAGCTTCATCACACCCCTGCCACATTCAAAAACTAGAGGTGGTGGAAAGACAGAGGCTCTGGAGCCAAACAGAGCTGGAGGCCAATCCTGGCTCTGTTGCTTGTTGGATGATCTTTAGGAGTTTAAATCTCTCGGAATCCCTCTGAATACTCACTGGTAAAATGGGAATAAAATTTGTAAGGAGTGATGAAATGTGCCTTTCAGATCAC
This sequence comes from Canis lupus familiaris, assembly GCF_011100685.1. Taxonomy (NCBI): domain Eukaryota; kingdom Metazoa; phylum Chordata; class Mammalia; order Carnivora; family Canidae; genus Canis; species Canis lupus. Next base: position 38,426,092 of record NC_049260.1, read on the forward strand.
CTATTGTGGGGAACACAGGTGACAAAGGTCCTAGTGGTTATGCTCTGACACCTATCCCTGGATTTGGACTGAGGTCATGCTTTCCCACAGGCTGCTGCCAACAAATGCCTGGATAAGGCAAGAATACCAAGGCAGGCCCATTCCGACAAGATGGAGGCTCCTGAACTAGTGATTTCAGCTCTTGGGTTCCTGGTCAGCCTTGCTTAAATGTGATTAGACTCTCCCTGCAATCTAAGACTTTCTTCCTTCCTTCCTGCTATCCTTCACAGGAGTCAGATATACACAGCAGTCCAACGGCTCTCCTGGCCTCTTCTGGCTCCTTCCACAATTTCCCTTGCCAACATTTTCCCTAATGCATCTTTTGTATATTCAGTCCCATCTTGGAGCTCACCCCTTGGAGGATCTACACTAACACAAAATTTAATGTCATAATTTAATGTCATGAAGCTTTTCTAAGGTAACAATACGTAATCGTGGCTGCTATTATTACTAGTAAGCTTGTAATTGACTTCTATCACCTTGTTTTATAAAGGCTGTCATCTGGCCATAATTTTCCCTATTCTTAGATGTACAGAGTTGATTTTTTTTTTCCTGTAGGCTCCACACCCAACATGGGACCTGAACACACGACCCTGAGATCAAGAGTCACACGCTCTACTGACTGAGCCAGCCAGGCACTCCCAGAGTTGATTTTTTGATCTTTAAGAGCATGACTTTCTATTTACTCCTATTTGATTTCATATTTTATGATCTGATTCATTACTGAAATCACTATGCAGCCTGACTTAGGTGCACAGAGTGGCTCCCATCAGCTCGTAAGAGCTGACCTAAATTTTTAGGGATTTTGCAAGCCAGTCATTAGTGTTACTTGCTTGAAATGGACTATGGTGAGGCATCTACACTGTGACAACTGGCAAGTGTTATAGATCAGGGCTTTTAAAACTTTTTTCAGAGAGCCAATTCACCAGCACACCACTGACCATTCTTCCCAAAAGTGTCTTCAGCACAGACAACAGTCTTAAATATGTCAGGACAAAGAGCAGAGCCCTAAAGTTCCATAATTCAGGAAGTCAAAATCAATGGCTCTCCTCAGCAACGTCCACTGTATCGGCACGCCACAGCAAGGCATTCTGTGGGCCTGAGTGCTGGAACTTTGGCATGAGCCTCGACAGACAAACCAGAGGAATACAGACTCTGAAGATTAAAATTTGTTAATCTGGGATTGTCTTATAGTTAAGGAAACATTTTGTAAGTGGTACTATCCAAAATAGAGATTTCCTTTGTCTTGCTCTCTTTGCAGGGAACTGGTGGTAGACAGACCATGATTCTGAAACCCCCGGATTCCACAGAGGAACCTCAGAGGCCACAGCCAAGAGGAGGCATCCAGAGTCCCTTAGCCCTGAGCCAACCAAACTGTTCCTCTTTCATCATTTTACAAGTCTGGGTTCCCATTTAAGAGATCTTTATAAAATGAACTCCAGTGGTTACAAGAAAAAGAAAAAAAGAAAAAGAAGAAAAGAAAGAAAAGAAAAGAGAAAAGAAAAGAGAAAAGAAAGCCACCATCTTAGTCATCTAGGCCATAAAATCAGACCACACTCTCTAACTTTCAAAAGAAAGACAGTTACTTGTTCTGAGAAAATTGCTGTAAGAGCTGTCTCTTACCTGAATTCCTCTCTATAGGTTCAAACACTGAGATCGTGTCATCACTGAGAAAGTATGAAATAACAAACATCCTGTCCACATCCGCACATTTGTGTGTGATGAGTTTTGCAAAAAACCGGAGTGTATTGCTTATGTTGCCATAGCTAAATGAAGAGAAATGAGGGTTACAGCCTTATTACAAATGTTTAAAAAAAAAAAAAACCTGCAAAAGGTGTGCTATTTTTTTTTTTCATTAAGGTATAACGGACTTACAACATTATGCTAGTTTCAGGTGTACAACATGATTCGATAGGATCACTGAAATAAATCTATTTAACATCCATCATTACCACATAGAGTTATACATTTTGCTTCTTGTGATGAGAACTTTTAAGATCTACTCTCTTCGCAACGTTCAAATACACAATACAGTATTACTAACTATAAACGCCATACTGTGTATTACATCCCCAGGATTTATTTTATAACTGCAGGTTTGTACCTTTTGACACCTTCACCCATTTCCCCCACCTCCCCTACCCACCAGGTGTGCTATGGTTTTAAGATAGTAGCGTGCACTCTCTAAAGTTGAAAAAGTTCAACCACCCTCTTAAGGCTCTAAATCTACATGAAGAGGAGTTATTCTCAGTTTATTAAAATATCTCTTATTCTTTAGATGTCCAGGGTAACCCACTGGGAAAATGTACCCAAAACAAAGGTCATAAACACACTCCTCAAACCAGCTACATCGAACAGCTGTTTCCTACTCACGAGGCTGGTCAGCGACCACAACAATCACATCAGCAGGAAGGACAGGCATCTGGCCCTTACTGGTCCAGCAGCAAGAGGATGTGCCCCACCGGTGCCTGGAGCCACTTCCCCCATGTTCACCTCCTACATTCTCAGGCCCATTTCCTTGCTCCCTTCCAGCCCCACATCCTCTCCTCCCTGAGCCACCCCGCCCCCGTTCTCCAGCATCCCTTCAACTCTCTTTAAGAGAAAAATTACTTCTTCCTTTTCAAATGCTGTATTAAATATTACAGACCTACTCCTTCATAGCACTTATAACCCATATTGTGAGTGGCTATTACTGGTCTGTTTTCCCAGGGCAAGGATGGTGCCTTATTAATCATTGTCTGATACAAAGTACTTTTTACATTATAAATACTCGCTAAATGTTTGCAGGAAGTGGTTAGAAGATCCATATAGATTCAAATTTGCACTCAGAATTCTACACATGAATAGAATAGCCTGAAAGATTGAAGAAGGGATCAAATTCTAGAATGCAAAGTTCCCAAAGTTGACTGCCTGGTCACTGAAGAAATTAATTTATGGTCCATCAGCAGAAGCATGTCTTGTGGAAATCAGCTAGTAAATGGTGGCCTTTGTAAAATACTAAACCTGTGGGGAGGGCTTTGGTAATGAAAATCATTACCCCAAGGAGGCACAGAGTAAAATAAACCATGGACTTCATCACTTCCTTGTCACGACTCAAAGCAGGGAGGCCCTCACTTTCAGATTCTCCTATGCCTAAGTTCATTCTTTCTTTGTGGTCACAGCGATGAAAATACAACAAAACGACAACAATAAGAACAAAACAAAACAGAACAGAACCTGTATTTCTGACTTGCTTTTCTCTGTCCCCCTCTCCAACTGCCCAAGGAAGTAGGGCTAAAAAAGCATGGTGCCAAGATTCCCAGCTACATGGGTTTAAGGCCTCATGGGAGATTTAAAGTAGCAGCTTGGGGGGCTAGCCTCAGAGAAAACCGAGGGCAAAACAGCCAGGGCTCCACAAGCTCTGTCTTCTTAGTTCCTACTTTCTCTGGCTTCAGACAGACCTCAGAAAGCATGGGGGCAGCTATACCTTGTCAGCCATCTTGTCTGGTACTTAACTGGATTTATAAGCAACAGATTTGGTAACCCCTGTCTCAAGAAGGACCCATTAACTTTCACAGGCGCCAGAAATATCACTGAAACAACTGAGGAAGATTTAACATCAGGCCACATGAACACTACTGTAAATGTAGCTTCTTAAAACTTACATACATTTGGAAGTGTGTATGTTAAGCATGGGTTTTTCACATTTAAAATGCCATTTTTTCACCTAAGTCTTGTGTTCTGGAGAGCTCGTCAGTCAGGAATAATTTACTCAAACAAAATCTTAGAGCAGCAGTTCACAAAGTTTGTTGTGTTTAAAAGTCACCTGGGGAACTTGTTAAATATACAGAATCCAGTCCTACCCCTAGAGATAGGGATTCAGTAGTTAGCTTGCATCTCCAGAAACCTGCATTTTTAATAAGCTCTCCCAGGAGATTCTGATGAAGTGGTCCCTGGAGCATACTTTGAAAAACACTGCAAGTATCTTCAGCTATTTCCTTGACTAGTAAGCTAATATCAAAATTCTCTAAACTCTCTTTTTATCACAATACTCCTCACACTCAAAAAACTAGCATTTTCTCTGGTTCCTATTATACCACCTCATATCGCTCCATATGGCTTTCTGGGACAGTGACAGGTTCAAACACATACACCTACAGCTACTTGTCATAACTGACTATGACATAGAGTTGACCCTTGAACAACACAAGGAACTGCCTGGGTCCACTTATACATGAGTTGTTGTTGTTGTTTTATAAACATAGTACTCCAAAAGAATCACTTGGTCATCCACTTCTCAGTGTATATTCACTCCCTTGATGATCTCTTCTAGGATCAAGTCTTTAAATACAAAAAAAAAAAAAAAAAAGCCTTTAAATACCACCTACATGCTGAGGACTTCCAAACTTCTATTTCTTACTCAGATCTTTCTCCCAAACTCTACTCAGTATTTCCATCTGATAGTTAATAGACATCTCACACTTCACTTGTGCCCAAATTAAACTTCTGTTCTTGCCCCAACCTGCTTTTTTTTAAGATTTAAGAGAGAGAGAGAGAGAGAGAGCGAGCATGAGTGAGGGGGAGGGGCCCAGGGAGAAGCAGGCACCCCTCTGAGAAGGGAGCCCTATGCAGGGCTTGATCCCAGGACCCCAGGATCATGACCTGAGCCAAAGGCAGATGCTCCACTGAGCCACCCAGGTGCCCCTAAACCTGCCCTATCTACAGTCTTTTCCATAGACGGCAACCCTATCCTTCCAGCTGTTCAGGCCAAAACCTTGGGAGTCATCCTTAATGCCTCTCTTTCAGATTTCATGTCCAAAGCTGTCAGGGAATCCCATTAGCTCGACCTTCAAAATAGTTCCAGAATCTGCTATGTGTCATCGCTTTCACAGCACCCACCCAGATCCAAGTCATCCTAACTTTTCTCTTGGACCACTGTAGTAGTCTCTGAACTAGTTCTAACTCCCATCATTGTCTTTCTCAACCGCTCCACTCATCACTCAAAGTCAAAAGAATCCTTAAAATGGTCTTCAAGGCCTCTGTAGCATCTGATCCCCCACTACCTCTCCTAATCTGTTTCTGTTGCCCTTTACTCACGTCTTCTACCCATGTTGGCCTGCTTCATGCTCCGGACCATTACACCAACTGCTCCTTCTGCCTACAACAGGTTTCCTTTCCTTGCTAAGGTCCATCCAGACCACACTATTTTTAAAAATGAAACCGAGGGTGTTCCTCAGCCCTGCCCTGCCAGATCCTCCTTATTCTTCTCACACTTCTCCATACTTCTGGAATGCCCTTAGGTGTTATCTGTAGCATGCACTGTCTGCCTCCCCCAGCCAGACTGTATGTTCTATGAGAGTAGGGTTATGTGTCTGTTTCATTCACTGATGGATCTCAAGCCCCTAGATGTGTTCAGCACACAGGTATTCACAGTACTCTGTGAATATTTGTTGACTAAGAAAATGAATGGCTCGCTCAGGGCTATGTAACCCCTGAAGACCACAAAAACAGCAAGAGCTGTATTCTTGTGGTTGGAAGAGAGATGAAGGCTTATTTTTATGGATGAGAAAAAAAAACTTTTTAAGAGAAAACAGCATGACTGATGGTGACAGCAGGTAGACAACATCTGAAGCAAGGCAGAGATTAAGATTAAACCATGAATTTTTGGATGCTCTATAGCTATGAATAGCACAACTCTGGGATAACAGCCTTCCTGGTGGGAAGTCATCTGTCTCTTCTATCCATAAGAATGAGAAGGGTGAAGCTTATTCTATTTGCTTACTTATTTATCCATTGCTTCTCTTCTTGGACAAAATATTTAATGAGCTCCAAGAAGGTAGCCAGCGCTGTTCTAACTCTGAGGGACACAGCAGAGCCAGTCCCTGCCCTCATGGTGCTCTTGAACCAGGGGAACACCACGATTACATAAACAAGTAACTGCCATACACTGTGGGAAGTTCAGGCTCTGTGGCAAGAAAGTAAGCTCCAAGAGACAGGCCTTTCTGGGTTCAAATTCTAGTTCAACTAAAAATTAGCTGTGTGAGCTCAGGCAAATTGCGTATCATCTCTGACCCCCCAGTTCCCTCATGTGAGGAATGGGTACCACAGTATTATTTACTTTATGAGATTGTTTTGAGGAATAGATGAGCTCAAGTATCATAAAGTAGTTAGCACACCATAACCATAAACTGCTTGTTAGTAGTGGTAATATTATTACTATTACTACTACTACTATTACTACTACTCCTAAAGGTATGACCAGTAGAGTACTATGGGTACACACAGAACAAAGTAATTCCACCAGTGCAGCCAGAAAAGATATTCTGGTTCTCCCAAGTCAGACTAGACAATCTGCTCAGCAGGCCACCACAGTGAATTTGTACCCAGAAGATGAAGGCCTTTGTTCCATCAAAAACCTGATGTGCTCTAATTTGGAACTATTTCCTCCTCAAACGATTCAAAGTTGATCACCATTAACCTCATACAACAGTTAGTACCCAGGAAGTTTTTAACAGCAACGTACATATAACCAACATATGTCACACACAACCGTACATCTCAATCCACAGTGTACTTGCATTAAGAACCCATTTCTGCATGCTCTCTGAGATCATCTTCCTTAGGTTCTCACAGTTTTAAAACCTTGAGTTATTCACACTCATGTGTAAATCTCCAGCTGAATGTGCCAGTTACTATGGAAACAAGGTCACTGTGTAGGAGGAGCTTGAGGGAAGTGTATTCCTAGCATGGAACAAGCAGTGGACAGAAAAAACCAAAATTAGACACATTTGTGCCTGTACCACCAATGGCCCAGCCAGGGCAGCAGGACAAGAAGGTGGAATGCTGTCTACAGTCAGTGTCCTGTGGGCAAGTTGATGTGGTGTAGACAGAAAGAGAGACTAAAGGCAACGACCCACAAGGAGCTGTTCCCCCCTTCCCGGGGTTCCAGGAGCAACACCCTAGATCATATTTCATCTTGTTTACTTATAAGAAAAATTCCCTCTCCTTTTACAATAGGGACATTCTTCTTGCCTGCCTCCTTCGGGTGGCTGCCCTAAAAAGCAGCAGTTAGTGAAAAGTATCCATCAGAAGTCCTGCCCTGTAAACTCTTATCTGTAAGGAGGATTGAGTATGAGTTAGTGTCCCTCTTCTGTGATTGGAATTAGTGGTTCTCAAAGCCCGGTGTGCATCAAAACCACCTGGAAGGCTGATTAAAACACAGTACAGGTCCTACCACCCCCAGAGTTTCTGCCTTAACAGGTCTAGGATGAGGCACAAGTAGCAGTATTTCTAACCAGTTGTAGAACCATCAGTTCTACAACTTAAAAAACAGAACTCTAAAATCCTTAAAAATAAGGGATTTTTTAAAAAAATATTTTCCTTTTAACTAATCTCTACACCCAGCATGGGACTCAAACCTACAATCCCCGAGATCAAGAGTCACATGCTCTTCCAACTGAGCCAGCCAGGCGCCCCAAGGATTATTTCTTAAAATGGCAAAAGCCAGGGGCACCTCGGTGGCTCAGTGGGTTAAACATCTGCCTTTGGCTCAGGTCATGATCTCAGGGTCCTGGGATTGAGCCCCACAGCAGGCTGTCTGCTCAGTGGGGAGCCTGCTTCTCCCTCTGCCACTGCCTGCCACTCTGCCTGCTTGAGCTCTCTGTGTCAAATAAATAAATAAAATCTTAAAAAAAAAAAAAGGCAAAAGCCTTCATGTCATGGCCAAGACAACCTTCTATGTATTCTATATAATTCTTAATATGTTTTCACCACTTTTACAAATAGAGCAAAACTCTTCTTCTGTCTACGTCAAAATGTTCTACAATTGTATCTGATCCCATTTAACTTTATCAAATTCTGGAGGCTTTTTCATCTCTTTCTTCTGGTCTTACTACATGTTTCCTTTATCATTTTTCATCACCAGTTCTCCTGATTCAGTATTTCCCCTCGCATAGGACTTCGATGTTTAGCCCGCATCTTATTCAAATGTTTGCAACATTCTCCCACCACTTTTTCCCCAACTTAACTTCTCCAGGGTCTGCTCTCCCTGCAGAAATAAAAAGGAGCCATGGGTAGTGCCCACATTCTATACACATGATGGAGCAGCAGATTTTTCCTTGTATATATGAGGAATACCTTTGAAAGTCCATCTTTTGAAATTATATTCAGCCATAGGAATAATCTATGGTTACTAAACTCAAACCTCTCAAGTGAAAACAATAATTGTCAAGTATTATTCTGAAAAATACTTAAGAGTCACTAAAGCCTCTATACCAAGGGTAGGAAACTATAGCATGTGGATCAAATATGGCCAGCCACCTGGTTTTGTCTGGGCTATGAGCTAAGAATGGCTTTCACGTTTTTGAATGGTTGGGAAACATCAAGAGAATATTATTTTGTGATGTGTAAAAAATTGTATGGAATTCAAATGTCAATGTCCATAAACAAAGTTTTATTGGAACACAGTCACACATTTGTTTATGGACTCTTTGGCTGCTTTCACACTATGATGACAGAGCTAGGTGGTTGTAACAGAGGCCCAATGCCTACAAAGCCAAAAATATTTATGATCTGATCCATAACAAAACATTTTACTGACCCCTACTCTATACCACTTCCTAGGGACCATCTTAAGGAGATATGTGTATGGAAAGGCAACATAATTTGGGGATAATAAAACTTTCAGGGCTTCCAGATTACACATTAAAATAATCACTCAAGTGCTCACTTCAGCAGCACATATACTAAAACTGGAATAAGGGGATGCCTGTGTGGCTCAGCAGTTTGGCGCCTGCCTTTGGCCCAGGGCGCGGTCCTGGAATCCCAGGATCGAGTCCCACGTCGGGCTCCCAGCATGGAGCCTGCTTCTCCCTCCTCCTGTGTCTCTGCCTCTCTCTCTCTATCATAAATAAATAAATAAATAAATAAATAAATAAATAAATCTTTAAAAATAAATAAATAAATAAAATAAAACTGGAATAATACAGAGAAGATTAGCATGGCTCCTGTGCCATTAGGATGGCGAGCAAATTCGTGTTTTAAAAAATAAAAATAATAAAATAACAAATCGATGGTAAGAAAGTGGAGAAAAGAGAACCCTCATTCACTGTTGGTGGGAATGCATGGGGCAGCCACTTTGGAAAACAGTATGGAGGTTCCTGAAAAAATTAAAACCACTATATGATCCAGCCATTCCACTTCTGGGTATATATCCAGAGGAAATGAAATCACTGTCCCGAAGACATACCCACACCCCTGTGTTCACTGCGGCATTACGCACAATAGCCAAGACATAGAAGCAACCTAAGCGTCTAGCAACAGATAAATGGATATGGAAGATGCCACATGCGCATACGCAAAGGAATATTATCCAAACATAAAAAAGGAGGAAATCCTGCCATTTGTGACAACATAAATGGACCTCGAGGGCATTATGCTAAGTGAAATAAGTCAGAGAAAGACAAATACTGTATGATCTCTCTTACATGTGGGATCTCAAAAAACCAAACTCACAGAAACAGATCAGATGGGTGGCTGCCAGAGGTGGGGGTAGGGGGTGGGCAAATGGGTAGAGGGGATCAAAAGGTATAAACTGCCAGTTATAAAATCAGAAGTCCTAGGGGTTTAACGTACAACATGGTGACTGTGGTTAACAATACTCTCTTGTATATTTAAAAGTTGCTGAGAGAGTAGATCTTAAAAGTTATCACAAAAGGAAAAAAAATCCTAACTAAGTGAAGTGACTGATGTGATCTAATCTTCCAGTGGTGATCGTTTTTTCAAAATGTATACATATCCAGTCAGGTTGCACACCTTAAGATAACATAATGTTATAGGTCAATTACACCTCAATGAAACTGGGACAAAAAATAAATAAAATAACCACTCAATTGAGGACCTCTTAATACTTGTATGTTAATCAATTTCATTAAAAAGCTATAATGGTATGTGCCTGGACTTTTAATTATACGAGCTGAGTGTCATGTCTTCGGCCACAAGGGCTACACTATAAACCCTGAACGCATTTGGGAAAGATCAGACTGGTATCACGGTTCCCTCAAGCACCTGTCTTTTTCCATGAACTTCTTGAAGTCCCTCTGATGAGGTGTGGGCACGAGGCCTATACAGGAACGGAGAGAATCCTCTTCAGAACCAAAGCCGGTGTAAGGTGGAAATTTCCTTTCTATTTTTGGAAGAGGTGGAGCCTTGCATGGAATCGAGGTAAAGTTCTCTATAACAAAACAAAGGCAAATGAAACGTCAATATTTTTTTTTTGCCCTGATTGTGGCTGTTTTGAAAGGTTTGTTATGTTTTCAAGATGGACATGGAGAGCTTTGTGTGGACTATTTTAAACTCTTTCAAACAAAACACAGCAAAACCCTGTGAGGGTAGGTTTCAATCATGTTTATAAAAACCACAGAACTCACTCAATAATCGCCATTGGTTTGAAAGAAAGAAAGGAAAAAAAAAGAAACTGCCTGTGTCAAATAAGTAAACATTTCTCTTTTGTCATCACATCCCCATGTCTGACTATTTTTCGTTCTTTTCTGATTTTCCCAATGATAACGAAAATTCAAACTTGGAACCTTTTGCCACCCATAGCCTGTTTTAACCTGCGACCCAGCCCTCTCCTAACTTCAGCCAACACCCACTAATCAAATTCCTTTCTAAACAGGACTGATTCCTGACTGTTTTGCCTTTACCTTCCCCATCCACTGTCCCCTCCCTCCTGTGTCCACTTTTTCAGGCCTCTCTCCTTCCTCTACCTCAACGCCAGGCCATGGCACTTCCCCATCTAGTGACAAAACAAAACTAAAAGTTCCTCTCACCAGCCACCGCTCCAGGTTGCTCTTGTGACTGTCCAAGAAAAGACGGAAATTGTACTAAAATGTGACAAAGCAAAAATACCCAAAACCCGCCCAAAAAACAAAAATAAAACCGATAACAAATACACGAAACTTTAAAAATCACCTCTGCCGACTCACTCAAAGGGCGTGTTACTTGGAAATACTATTGATTTTCTTCACGTACTTCTCATCTGCGAGGAGGGAGAGATGGACAGGGAGCTGAGGACATTTATGTAACAGCCTGGGAGCTTTCAGGCCCTCATTTGTGAGGCTGTATAATCTTTGAGAAGCGTGTATGCTCTCCAGAGCGACTAGCATGTTGAACCAATGGCTCCAAGTCACTTACTTATGTTTATCCAAAGGGCAAAGAAAATGGCAGGATCTTCCCGAAAGCAAAACACAAGACAACTCATGGAATCGAACTTCTACTTCTCCAACCTTGAGTGTCCCCTAGGTGCTGCCATTCGTGACTCAAGAGTAGTTCCATATGAACAAAGATTTCCTTTTCCTCTGTCAAAGTTCTAACCGAATCAAGAGTACAGATTTAGAGCACACCTCTGTAACTGGAAACGTGCATCAGTTTGTCATCCAAGGCAACCTAATTCTTAAAATTGAGGGGTTTTTTGTGCATGTTTGTTGTTTTTGTTTTGTTTTGTTTTACTGCTGGATCGAAGAAAGGCAAAGGGTTTGAAGCTATTTCTAACTCTGATTGGAAGACATTTTCAACTTTTGCATTTCCTTAGACTTCCTTATTTCTTAGCCTTTGCACGAAATCCCCTCAAGCATAATCCCCAAAAGAGTATTGTTCTACCCTAACAGAAACCGTTCACAGAAGACATATTGGCAGAGAGAATGCCATCAAAGATTTCTCACTGGCTCAGTGAAAGGGAGCAGCCAGGCAGCCAATACAGAAGTGACTTGAGAGCCTCCCCTCTTGCTATTTTTGTGGCAATTAAAACCTTGGTAATGAAGAGGAAAGTTCAGATCTTGGAATTAGGCTTGAACTACAGCAGACCCTATCATTGCTGACCATTAAATTAAACACGCCACTGATTGGAACCTTCATTTCAGGTAAAGGACCATAGGATGGCAGGGAAAGCTCCACATGATTATTAGGAAATTATTTGGGCCATGATCCGTTTCTTATGACAGGGGACATATACACACACACAACTCTCTCCATACTAATCTGAACAGTGTAACCAAAAGAAGACACATACTGAATCACGAAGTAATTAAGAATGCATTCTATACCTCCCCGTCAAATTACAGGTTTTATAACAGTGTTGTTTTTCTTAACTACATAATTTTTGCAACAGATTTAAGTAACAAAAGAACCAATTTAGAGTTTTCCTCTGCACCCACAGTGCCATCTAGTGTATAAAAGCCGAGAATTGTCCCACTCCATCATGCTTGACTTTTTTGTACCACGTACATCTTTTTGGATCCTCTGGCCCAAGATCCAGAGAAATCTGGATAACTGTGTACATTCGCAAGGCTTCAGGCTTGCACCAGAATGTTTCCTGCCTTTGGTTTTCCATCATCCCAGCATCCTGCATGCTTCAGGTATTAAAAACCATTTGTTGGCTATGTGAAAAATTATGTGTGTTTATACACAGCATCTTCCCAAACATCTTCTCCAGCAGCATTCTGCTGAACCCTGAGACACATCTGTCTTTCCAATGGTTTGATTCCTCTAATTCCCAGTGACTTGCAAAAACATATATACCATTGTCTATCCACGATTAACTAGATTCCAACAAATTTACAGAAAGGTGCTAGGTTTTTAAAAGGAATCTTAAAAAAAAAAAAACAAAAAAAATAAAATAAAAATAAAAGGAATAAAAGGAATCTTAATGCCCCTTCTAATATTTGCCATCTCAGTTGGAAACAGTGCTGGAGAAAGCCTTCCATCACCTCAACGTTCATCTTGTATATTCTAGTAACCCAGATATGGACCCGGACTTGGAGAGGTCTAGAGCCTATAACATAATTTGGGAGGAAATCTTCAACACAAAGAATGCCAAATTATTATGACAAAATCAGATCCAGGGCCTTTGACTGGGGCTCCTGCAAAGGAAGAACCCTAAAGCTCAAGCTTCATTAAGTTCATTAATATCAAAGTTATCCCCCTTTCTGCTTGTACCCAATATACCCAGGTCAAATGATTTGAGTCAGATGTTCACTTCTGGGTCAAATAATTAGTGAATCACACACTTTTTGAGCTCTAGCTAGAACATCCTTAGGGATCATCCATTCCTCAATCCTCTGTACTTCATAAGGGAAGAAAAAGAGGAAAAAATGTTAGATCCATTGGGGTCATGTGGTGCAACGAGAGGCAAAGTCTACTCCATTATTGCAGCCTAAGATAGCTAATTTGCTCAGATGATCATTAAAACTCTTATCTTGGATGTCCCACTGCTTCCAGCACCAAGAGTTCAGAGTTCATCAAGAGGCCAGAAATAACATCACAAAATTAAAGATGATTTAAGAATTTTGTTCTTCCATCTGCTTTGGGCTCAGGTCCTGATCCTGGGGTCCTGGGATCGAGTCCCACATCAGGCTCCCCTGCAGGGAGCCTGCTTCTCCCTCTACCTATGTCTCTGCTTCTCTATGTCTCTCATGAATAAATAAATAAAATCATTTTTTTTAAAAGAATTTGCTCATCCTTAATGTCAGTATAGCCTAATAAGTATTCAAGAGCAGTGAGAATGGCTGGTCTTTTACTAGTTTGGTTCCCAGCCACTAAGAATAGATGATAGCAAGTTCTCCTATAGTAAAGAAATAATAATCCAAGGCAGTAGTTCTAAGGTAAGAACATTTTACATTCACGTCCCCATTCCTTCAGTGAAAGAAACACATGCTGGAGCCCCTGGAGCCTTTTCTAACCTTTATGCTACAGGAAAGTCCAACAGGCCTCCATCTGCCAGTCCGTGTTCATCCACATGAAATAATGAAGGAGTGACATGCTACAGCCCAGCAGGTGAGCCAGGGCCAGCAGGAAGGCCAAGTGACCTAGGGGGGAGAGTCACATTGGAATGTTTTGTGCAAGAAGTCTATGGAATTGCTTTCTCCTTGGAATCCTTAAACACACAAAAAAAATCTTATCTTTCTTAGGAGACAAACTGGGTTTTACAACAGGGTACCAATACCTCTTGGAAAAAGCACGAAGGCTGCATTTATGAATCTTCCCCACTGGCTTCCCCTTAGGAGGTCCCTAGTTGTGTGGTTAGCACCTGTCATCTCCTTCCTGTGGTGCTGCGGAGTGGAGACACTAGGTATTCTACTGACCACAATTACTGACACGGAAGGAAATGGGACTGCAGTTATTAGCAGGAATTTGTTCTGGTTTGAGCTCCAATGTACCCAAGTATGATGTATAAAATTTGGTCTGATGAATTTATAGAAGCAGATGAAGTCTAAATAAAAATTAAAATGTCAGAAGTAACTGTATCTAAGTAACATTAAGTACATTAATTTAACCTTACCAAAAAGTCAGAAATGGCAACGTAAAGATTATCAGGGAACACGGATTCACAACCCACCCACCCCCCGCCTCCGCTGCATCACGGATGTAATTTCTAGTCATTACTTACATTAAGTACACTGTTGTTACTTAAGAAATGTTGTGTAATAATAGTGTCTGTTAAATGGAATATTTTAACATATGTTATGAGAAATCTAAAAAGTCAGCGTGACTATAAAATGCATCATAATTTTGCATTTGCATAATTTTCTGTTTAAATGCATAATGCTCGTGTTATATTAGCTTTAAAGGCACAAACCACTTTTTTTTTTACATAATACATAATCCTATAGAGTGAACAAAAGAAGGTAGCAGAAAGGAATTAAACACTAGGGCTCAACACAAATGGATCCTTGGGCATGTGAAGCGGATTCATTTGCTGAGGATGGCTAGATTTAGAGTATGCCACTGAATTCACTCTGCCTCTGCAACTTCCCTGCAAACCTGTTAAGAGACTAACAATGTACCATGTCTCACCATCATCATATTCATTTTCCCAAATGCCACCTTTATATTCTCAAAATCAAGGTGATGGACAATCATGGACCAAATGTTGGGCTCTCCATTGAAGGGATCACATGATGTTTTGGAAACTTTGCCCCATCCTTTATGTTATGATCATCTTTCAGTATGACTTGAGTCCATACTTTCAGTTCCCTTATCTTTTCTTTTTTTTTTTTTTTTCAAATTTTAAGTCTGTACTGACAACTTATTTACTCTGAACAGGTATTGACATTTATTAAAAACCAAATTCTCCCTCCCAAAGACCTATATAGCCCACTAGCAACTTCTCTATAATAGCTACCACA
This sequence comes from Canis lupus familiaris, assembly GCF_011100685.1. Taxonomy (NCBI): domain Eukaryota; kingdom Metazoa; phylum Chordata; class Mammalia; order Carnivora; family Canidae; genus Canis; species Canis lupus. The sequence goes on from NC_049260.1 coordinate 38,441,292, forward strand.
TGCACATTCCTGGCTGCCTCTTGTTCACAGTCCCCAAAACTAGTATTCCCAACTGTGTCCACGAAAGAGGATAAATGTTAGAAAATAAGAGACCACCAATGTGGACCTACAAGGCCCACGTATTTTAACGCATCTGCCATACAGATGCAATGGAACAACTTCCCTTAATGAACCAAAGAGTGAGGGTCACCTGGGTGGCTCAGTGGCTGACCATCTGCCTTTGGCTCAGGTCATGATCCCAGGGTCCTAGGATCGAGTCCCACTTCGGGCTCCCCATGGCAAGCCTGCTTCTCCCTCTGACTAGGTCTCTGCCTCTCTCTGGGTCTCTCATGAATAAATACAATCTTTAAAAAAAGGGAGTGAAATTGAAAGTCTTCTTTATTCCAATCCTTTGTGTGTGCTCTGCTTTCTCCCGTGATGTAAAGATTCCCAGGAGGGAGGGTGCCTGGGTGGCTCAGGTGGTTAAGTACCTGACTCTTGGTTTCAGCTCAGGTCGTGATCTCAGGGTCTTAGGATCTAGCCTTGCATTGGGCTCCGACTGACATGGAGCCTACTTGAGATTCTCTCCCTCTCTCTCTCTGCCACTCCCCCTGTGCAATCACTCACTTAATCAATGAACAAATAAAATCTTTAAAAAAGAGAGAGAGAGATTCCCAGGAAGCCAGGAATACTAATGGGACACCGAAACACAAGAGGTGCTCATCTCATTCTAGAGAAAAAGCACCTTATCTTTTAAGAAGCTTTGGTTGCTTCTGGCTTCTATCTCATCCCTCAGGGAAGTGTGCTCATATGAACACTCCAATGTTCAGAGAGGAGTGCAGGAGTAAGCAGCACTCCCACCCCAGCCAAATCCCAACCTGGGAGGTTGGCAAGTCCCACCAGCCTGTACTTAGCCTAGCACCAGCAGGTGCCTGGAGCAGGGCCCAGGATGAGGGCAGAGCTGGCTGGCAGGTTTCACAAATGAAGGGTTTGTTTTTCAGGTTTCGTTTTTCAGGTTTCGTATCAGATCCTTCCCTGCTTCTATGATTCCCATAACACCATCCAATGTGCTGTAGGTTTCTGTTCTCCTTCCCACCTAAGAAACTCTTTGACTCTGTAGCTCCTAAGTCCTACCACAATAATCTGTGCCTGGTAGGTTTTTAATAAATCACCTGTTTTCATTCTGAACTGGACTCATCTGAATAGAATACCTAAGAAGAGAGAAAAGCTGGAAACATAGCAGGGCTTCATCAGAAAAAGGTAGAGCAAACTGGCACAAGAGAATTCCCCCAGAGAACTCAAAGACACAGTATATCCATTGTAGTTAGCAAGAATTCAGTGAAAAGAAAAGCATTCAGATTCCCATTTCAGTCGCTCAACCAGAAAACACTGACCCTATATTGCAGTAAGGTGGGAGGCTGGCTTTTATAAAGGAAAACAGAAGCCTCTGGCATCAGGCGGACAAGTTCAAATCTCAGCTCACCCTTTACTCACTGCATAATCTTTGACAAGTTAGCCCTCTTAAGCCTCAGTTTCTTCATCTCAAAAATGGGAATAATGAATAAGCCTCGGGTCGTTGTTAGTAACGAGTAAGACAACAAATGTCCAACAGAGAGCAAATGCTCAATAAATGGTAGCTCTTAGGAGCATTTAAAACTCAAAAGCAAAATTTTAAGTAGGGAATAAAGATTCTAAATTTTAAATATTATTTTCTAATGTACATATGTATCACTCACCAATTCCATATTTCGTCTTATAATAAGTCTTCGTAAATTCATCACAGTCACAAAGAAGTACTTTCCTTCCCCATACATTGATGGTGGCTCCTATGAATAGGTCACTATCTTTGTAAAACTCTTGATCTAATTTTCCTAGCTAATAAAAACAAAGGAACAAAGTATTGGCATCATAGACCCTCCAAAGACCCAGGCATTACCTTCCCCCCCAAAAAATTGCTAAAAAAACCCACTCACTTATATCATTTATAACAGAACTTTTTAAATCAAACCAAGACAACTAGTTGCTGTCAACATTTGGAAAATCTTTTAGTCGTATAGTGCTTGCAAACAGCAAGCACTTAAGCATGTTTAGTGTTGACAGCCAGCAGTACAATGTGTGCATTTATGTATTCGTTAACTTCATTCACAGTTAATCTCAGAAGACAATCTGTGACTCACACTGCACATTTCACGTTCCAGGAAAGTCACTCTGGAAGCAGCAACGAAATGTGAAGGTTCCTCACCTTGTATTTATCCAACAGGTAGCCATCCACTCGATTCTCTTTCAAGCCACCATAAATATTAAGAACTGTTCGATCTGTTACCTGGCCTGGCTGACAGACTCCAGGTGGGCCATACTGGAAGACAAAATCCATACAAGGTCTGGTAGATGGCCTACTAATCACAAAAACCATCATGGTGAGGGGCTCAAGTGGGAAATAGGCATTGTATGTGAAGGGGAGCAAACACACCACCCCAAAATAGGCCTCTTGGGTGTGCTGGGTTTTTTTAAGAAACAACAGACATGGAAGAAGCTGAAATACTCTTCTGTAAAAGACATTTACATGGATAAAGGAAATCTAAATTTATAAGAGTGTCTCCCTCTGTGTACCACGAAAAGAAAGACGACTTGAGATCTCTAAGACCTCTGATTAGTGGAAAAGATGACAACCTAAATCTGCATCACAGCCTTACTTTTGTTTACTGTGCTTTTCTTGGTGACCCCCTATAACTACCCTTCTTCCCACCTCCCCTGGCAGCTTGTTTCATCTTTAGCTGGCGATGGTATTTAAGGAGGTAGAGCTTGGGCCATTTCAGGGAGTTACTCCATTTTCCTGAGTCTCTCTCATGTATACAGGAGGTATGCATGTAATTCAGCATTTGTTGGTTTTTCACTTCTTAATTTTTTATTATGGGGGTGGGAGGTGGTCTCAGCCGAGAGCCCAGAAGGGTAGAGGGAATTGGTTACCCTGCCCCTAATAGGGTTCTTCTCTGCCATCATACTCCATTTCCCTCTCCCTATACTTCCACAATCATCCTTCGAGGCTGTGATAAAGGCCCATCGTTCCTGTGACCCTTCCCATCCTCCTGGCCTGTCCCCAGTCCACACCTGCACAGCACCTACCACACGGTTAAACCACTCCTGGTGGTTCTCTAAATGCCTCATATAAGCAGACATCTTTTCTCTTCACTGAACTACGAAATGACCCGAGGAGGAAACCATGCCTTGCCTTCTTTACTCAGTTTAGCATCCTGCCCAATCCTGAGCTCAAGGAAGCACTAGTGGGCCAACAGAAGTTACTCAGTGGGGCAGGGGAAAAAAAAGTGCAGGCAGCCTCTACCAGAAACCGTGGCCCAGAGCAATCCAGGATACTCCTCAGTTCTGGGCACTAGAGGTGGTCCTAGCAGTTGCATGAGCTGCAGGAAATATCCTAACTGACTTGTGTGAGTCAATAGTGATCAGTTTATCACATACAGATGAGAAATCTGAATCATCCCTGATACGTGTGACATAAAATGCCAGTTCAAATGTGTGAATTCATGAAGTGTGGGGTATAAGTAAGCCATGTAACAGAAAAACAGTACACTTGGAGCAAATTCTGTCTTTGCCACTTACTGGCTACAGGACTTGGAGCCTGATATTTACCTTCTGAGAACTTCACTTTTGTCAGCTAGCTGCAATAATAGTCCTGATTCCTTGTTTTCTCAAAGTATGTTTGAGTGTCAAGGGAATACCTACTGCTATTTTTCCTCTCCCCCGTGAGAATGTATTCCATGAAGCGGACTTAATCCATTTTCCTTTTTACTCTAACCCCAGAGCTGGCACACAGTTGACACTTGATAAATATTTGCTGAAAGAATGAATAAATGAGGCAACTGATACCAAGACACACTGCAAATGTCAGGTGCATCATTATTATTTTATAATTAGCGTATCGGTCAAAGCCATTCTAAAAACAGGCTTCCCCTCCTGGCCACCTGCTGTGCATACTTCAGAACCCCCTCTGGGACAAATCCTGCCTCCTCCCCTCAGCCCAGGCAGCACAGTAAGATTTCTGGTGGTGGGCTCAGAGAATCTGGGAGAGCTTCTGTGAGGACCAAGTAACCATCAGTCATTTGAATCAGAAATGAGTGTTCTGGTAACCTCCTCAGTAGCAGAAAGAAGAATGTTAAAAAATGTTATCCAAATAACAAGTGAAATGTAACACAGAGCTGTGAAAAGACCTTTGTTTTTTTTAAGTGTTCATAGGTTCTTAGTGGGGTTTTTTTTGTTTTTTTTTGTTTGTTTGTTTTTTACTATATTATCCCATTTAGCTTTTGCAGTTACTTCCAGAGAGATACTCTGTTAACAGCATTTTAAAGATAGGGAAATACACTCAGAGAAGTTATGTGATTTGCTGAAGGTCACACAGCTTTTAAGTGGCAGACCCATAATTCCAACCCAGGTCCTCTAGTCTCTGTGCTGTTTCTGCTGCACTCAAGTTACTTAGCTCTCAAATGGCCATAAACATGTAGAAATCAGTCTCACAACTGTCTTTTAATAGTAAGAAAAATGTAAAAGCTGTCATTGACGCAAGCCAGTGACTAGTTAATGACTGGTGGCTACTCTCCTAAGAGTCATTCCTGTACATACACTTACAGGGGTGCGTGTGTGCATGTGTGCCTATGTGTGTTTGTACATTCACAACCCAGACCAAAACCACTGCTATCTCCTCAGTAGGTTTTAGAGGCCAGAGGCCAGAGGCCAGGGCACTACTCAAGAGCATTAGCAGTTTTTTTTTTTAAGATTTATTTATGTATTTATGGAGGCAGGGGCAGTGGGATCTCAAGCAGACTGCGCTGAGCACAGATCCTGACATGGGGTTTGATCTCAGGACCCCAAGATCATGACCTGAGCTGAAACCAAGAGTCACTCAACTGACTGCACCACCCAGGTGCCCCACAAACAATTAACTAGAGAATCTTTTACTTTCAGAAGACTGATTATGAACTCGATGAATATGCACTTTCTCTTGCATTTCACTTTTTTCCTTTACTTGCCTTGATTAAACCCAGAATATTCCAACCCTGATTTGTCATATCCTCTATGGTACTTTCATAGATGTGTATTAATAGCACAAAATGAAGGTTTCTTAAACACCTGTACTCATATATGATAAGTGACACATAGTCATGACATAGTCATAACCCATAACATTCTGGACAGTGAGTGGCGAGAGTCTCTCAGCCCACAGGTAAACTCGGGAAGGGGTTCTGGGTCTGCTGCTCACCTTGGGTAGCTTTCTCCTCTGGAGGAATAATGACATAGCATCCCGGCCTGAGTTATGTGGCATCACTTCTTTGACTTCAATGGTATCATCAGACAGAAAGTAATGCAGAATGAGCTCCCTTCGGTCCCCAAACAGGGTAGCTGAGTCGTCCCATAGGCAGAAGAAACGTAAAACCTTCCTATCATACTCAAGGAACTGCTTCAGGGTGTCAAAGGACTCATAGGGGCGTAAAGGCTTCATGCAATCTAGAGTCTGAAAAGGGAAAAAAAAAGTCAAGAACAGCAGTTGTGCATGATCACTTCTGGGATGCAAGCAATCAAAGAACGTAAAGATACCTTTCCCACTAACTATTCTGTGATATTTTTTTAAAGGTCAACTGACTAATGACATAGATATATATACATCTACAGCCAGCTGTCACCTTAAAATTACAGTCAAGTAGTAGGAAGCTTTTAATATTAAGCAGTGTTGAGGGGGACATTGATGGGATGAGCACTGGGTGTTATTCTATATGTTGGCAAATTGAACACCAATAAAAAATAAATTTATATAAAAAATATATTAAGCAGTGTTTTAATACACTAAAATACACTTCTATGACGCCTTTGAAAACTGGTTTTTCTCCAAGACTTAAAATTCTTAGGAACACACAAAACTCATGTGTGGTGACAGAAATTAGAATGGTAATTGCCTCTGGGATTGACCGGAAAGGGGGAGAAGGGAACTTTCTGGGGTGATGGAAATATTCCATATCTTGATTTGTCACTTACTAAATTGCATACATTTTCCAAAACTTGTTGATCTAATGCTTAAGACTTATCCATCTGAGTCTATGTTAATTATATCTCAACCCCCTCCCCCCCAAAAAAACCTGCTCATCTTTTTGCTGAGAATTCCTATCTGTATATCCTTCTTATTCATCCAAAGATTTTTGTAAAAGTAAAAGGGAAGAAACACAATCACAGTTTTATTTTACTCCAAAGCTTTATAGATCAAGGATCAGGAAGGACAGGAGCAGAGCAAATGGAGAATTTCCCAAGCCACCCAGAACCGCTGCATGGGTTCTGTCGCCCAGCCTAGGTACCACTACTTCTATGATCTTCTTGGTGTGACTCTATTTGCATGTTCTCGGCCCTGTCTTGGGAGCAAAACTGCCCTCATTCTATCTGATGTAGCCAAACGGGATCATTATATAAGTGCTCATTGGCAAGGAAGGAGTCCCCTGTCAGCTTATGTAATCGTATCTGTCAATTCTCAGAATCCTCTATCTGTCCAGGGCAGTCTGGGTACAGACTAACTGCAAGATTGGGGGAGACATCGTGGCCTTCCAGGGGCTCTTACCCTTCTTCTACATCCTGGATATTTAAATGAAATTATGGCACCTCTACTTTCATCAACTGAAAAATATTTCTTTGGCATTCTAAGGCCTTTAAGGAATGCATTATTGATTATATACCATTGGGACTCTTTTCAGTTTAAGTTAAATTGTTTAATTTTAACTTTATAGTTGAAGGTAGCAAACATTGGAGAAGTAAATGCATTAAAGTCAATATAAAAGCCTCTTATTAAACTCCTAATTTTCCACAGATTGCTATATTTATTGAAGAGCTTTCTCCCCGAGGGATTAAATGCAAAAATTATTTTCCCAACCTGAAAGGAAATTAGTTAAAACATTTCTTGGCTGTTCCTGGTATTTATTCTCTATTCCTGGCACAAAAGATTTTTTTTCTTCATAAACCTATGAAATGGCACAGTGCTCTCTGTATTTAATAAAATGCATCATCATCCGTAATCGCTATCATATAATACCAACTGTGAGTGAATGAGTGCAGCCATATGCAAGAGGTGGTAATTCATATGGATCCATTCTTTTAGGTTCTCTCTTCTCATTGTAAAGACTCTATGTTTATCTAGGCTCTTTCATCTAGGGCATTTGGAAAAAATAAAAATAAACCCAAACTATAAATCTGTTCATATGCCAATATACACAGGTATAATTCCACAGGGACTTCACCTTAAATATTCCAGGATCAACAATATATATTTTTCAGGAGGGCTGCATGCTTACAACATTAAAGAATAACTCTACTGGGGTCAGGAGGTGGAACAGATGAATGACCCTACACTTAGCTTTAAAAAAAGATATCAAAACAGAATCTGGGTGTTATATGTTGGCAAATCGAACTTCAATTAAAAATATATATATATGGGGCAGCCCAGGTGGCTCAGCAGTGTAGTGCTGCCTTCAGTCCAGGGCCTGATCCTGGAGTCCCGGGATCGAGTCCCACATCGAGCTCCCTGCATGGAGCCTGCTTCTCCATCTGCCTGTCTCTGCCTGCCTCTCTCTCTCTCTGTGTCTCTCATGAATAAATAAATAAAATCATAAAATATATATATATGGAAAAAAAGAGGGTCCAGGTCCCCAAATTTCCACTGACTGATAAATGGATAAAGAAGTAAATGGGATACTACTCAGTCATGAAAAATAATCAAATCTTGCCATTTGCAACAATATGGATTAAGCTAGAGGGTACTATGCTGAGCAAAATAGGTCAGTCAGAGAAAGACAAATAAGAGATGAACATAGGTCTGAGAAAGAGGAAAAAGGGAAAGAGGGAAGCAAACCTTAAGAGACTCTTTTTTTTTCTAAGATTTTATTTATTTATTCATGAGCGACACAGGCACAGGGAAAAGCAGGCTCCATGCAGGGAGCCCGATGGGGGACTCGATCCCAGGTCTCCAGGATCAGGCCCTGGGCCGAAGGTGGCGCTAAACCACTGGGCCACCCGGGCTACCCACCATAAGAGACTCTTAATGATAGAGGACACACTGAGGATTCCTGGAGGGGTGGTGGGTGGGGGATGAGCTAAATGGGTGCTGGGCATTAAGGACGGCACTTGTGATGAGTGCTGGGTGTTATGTGTAAGTGATGAGTCACTAAATTCTACTCCTGCAACCAATATTCCACTGTATATTAGCTAACTAGACTTTAGGTGAAAATGTGAAAAAGGAAAAAAAAAAAAGAATCAAAGGAGAACTTTATTCTAAATTTCATGTTATCTTTCTGCAAGGAAATTACTTACAACTTTTAGAGACAATAGGAATGAGACTAAACTGATGTACAGGAATAGAAATGAGAACAGTGGTTATCTATCCCAGGGTGGGAAGAGCGATTAGAAAAAACCAAGAGGGGGGATCCCTGGGTGGCTCAGCAGTTTAGCGCCTGCCTTTGGCCCAGGGCGCAATCCCGGAGTCCCGGGATCAAGTCCCACATCAGGCTCCCGGCATGGAGCCTGCTTCTCCCTCCTCCTGTGTCTCTGCCTCTCTCTCTGTCTATCATAAGTAAATAAATCTTTTAAAAAAAAAAAAAAAAGGAAAAAACCAAGAGGAAGTTTCTGGCGAGATAGACACATTCTGTATCTTGATTTGAGTGTGGATTACATGAGTGTATGCATTTGTTAGAATTCACCCATCTGGACAGCCTGGGTGGCTCAACGGTTTAGCACCACCTTCAGCCCAGGGCCTGATCCTGGAGACCCAGGATCGAGTCCCACACTGGGCTCCTTGCATAGAGCCTGCTTCTCCCTCTGCCTGTGTCTCTGCCTCTCTTTCTCTCTGTGTCTCTCATGAATAAATAAATAAGATCTTTAAAAAAAAAAAAGAATTCACCCAACTGAACACTTAATTTCTGTGTATTTTAACTGTCTAATCATACTTCAATAAAAAAAGAAAACAACAATAATGAAATTCTGGGTAAGAAGTATAAGATTTAAGTTGAAATCCCAGTAAGAAGACTGGCTAGGTATGTGACCTTCCATAGGACACTTGCCCTTCTGTGCGTTCAGATTCTTCCATAAAAAGTATAAAATTGGGACCAACAGATCCTTTAAAAAAAAAAAAGACATCTTTAGAAAAACAACAATACTACTACTAACACCGGTTCTTGTTTCCCTATACTAACTAGGGTCAGACTTAGAAGACAAACACCCTTTTATAATGGGGTACATCAGACTCATGGTCCTTTTCCACTCCCCTAGAACATCTCTACATCTGATGCCATCATAGCTACAGCTGGGAGTTCTGAGGAAGAAGGAAAAAGGTATACCCCCCAAGGCATGGTACAATAAATCAGTAGTACAAAAGCAAAAATTGTCCCAGAGTTAGACAACCAAAATGAGAAAAGAGACCAAGTAAGAGTGGACCTAACTCATACTGTTAGAGACCACAAAGCCAATTGTGACTTTTAGAACTTGTCCCATGTAAGTAGCTCACTGCAGACTCCCTACTGTCTGGAAGGTACACTCTCCAAGGGAAGAAGTGGGGGCGGGGGCAGCAAGTGAGACTTTCCTGCCCTGATGTCAACACCCAGAGTTCCCTCTAGCCCAAAGGAGAACAGGACCACTCCAGTGACTAGGACCCCAAAAGTTCTTTCATATCTGCATCAGGAGTATAGATACCCTTTATTGACCCTCCTTTATGGATTCTCATTCTGAACACAAGAACTCATGGATATAACTTCTTACCTCTCTTCGTATCTTCATGTAAGGATCTTCTGGACACTGTCCTGGGGGGTTTAATTTGACTCCAATTTTCTTCAAAAAGTTTTTTGTGAATGTATCACAGTCATAAATCTTGAATGTCCGGCCATAAAAGATAATGTCTATGTTGATATTAAAATGATGCACAGTATAAAACTGATCTTCATCAGGAGGTGGGAGAGAAATCCGCTGACGCCGGATAGAAGTCCCTATGGTATGGAACAAAATACAGCTGTTTCACCGGTGGCTAACAACGTCAGAGCACATCTCTATAACAACCCTAAATGCTTTCCCACAACAGGGCAGTGGGCAAAGGACAGGTTCTCGGAGGCAGCATTCATGTGTTCAATTCTGAGGGTACCCAAGGGAGCGGAGACTTCTGAGATCCACAGTTATTGACCAGCCTTGTATGTTATTAATGTTGCCTAAGTGGCACTAGGGAAATATTTTAATAAACTATAAAGATTAGGGAGCGAAGAAGGGCACAAACACACAGTGACCTAATGTGCCAGACACTACCATCATGTCTGTTTCCAGAACAAGCATGCTCACTGTCACCCACTAGCACTCAAAGTGAGCACAAGTAACAAGGCAGTAAGATGTCAAAGCAAAGTTCTCACAAAAATGCATATTCTTGGCTCAAAAAAAATTAGCTAATAAGCTTCAATATGGCAGGTGTCAACACCACGATTTATAGCTTCCATAAGCATGAATGACTTCATGCTACTCTGAAACTTCATGGAATCTTCTTTCCTCTACCAAACATTTCTCCCTCCACCCAATCACCTCTACAAAGCAATGCTTATTAGAGGCTTCATCATCTTAGACAGTGTTCTGGGCCAAAGGTTCTGGATCTCATTCCATCTTTTACCTCTGACCCTATGATGCCCATACACATCTCCTCTTGAGAATGAGCCCGGGTCCCCTGAGTATACCCAAAATGGGGTCGGCCACTGGCGGTAAGAGTGTTCACTTCCTAGATGAGTATACCAACTACACCATACCATACCTGTCGACTTTCCCAAATACTGCTGAAACCTGTTGTCAAGAATTGTTTAGGGTTTGAGATTTTATCCTACTTGCAAGCTCACAAGGTCCACGTAAATCCTGCCCATGTGGTGGATTATATTACAGGAGATGAACCCTCAGTTTAGGGAACCCAAATCTTTTATAATGGACAATAAGCATGCCTGCTTTTTTTGTCTCACAGGGAGGCATTAGCTTTCTTAGACTAGATCGTAAGCATGTCCTTCCTTTGTTCTGGAAGGAGACACCAACTCTATCTTCCAAGGCTATGAGCAAACCTGCACTTTGCTCCAGAGGGAGAGACCATCTTTGTCTTCCTTGAAGAAACAGCCAAGAACAAAGAGCAGTTGGTGCCTCTGCTTACAAGATCTCTCAATGCAAGGTACTCATAGAGAAGGGTCTCTCAACATCTGTGACTGACTTTGGGCTGAGAATCTACTCTGAGAGTAAAGGGAAAAGAAAGAGAAAAGGTGAGCAGGGCAAACTGAACTAATGGTTCAAGTCAAAGTGGCTTGTGTGACCTCTGTATGGAAGTATTTTAGTATAAAGATGTCAAGCAATCTTCTTCATATTTTATATAACACTGAGAACGGCACCTTTTTCTGAACTCTAGAAACACTGAGAAATTCTCCATTCCTATTCATTATGAAGCATTTAATGAATATCTTCATGTGCCAGGAACTATGTTGAGCTCTGTTCCATTTTTCTCCTAATCATCTTTTCACTCTGTTAAGGGGAAATGAACTAAAATCATTTTCATCTTCTTTTCTTCGTAGCAATTTTTAATTACTTGGTACATTAAATTAAAATAATAAAACTATAAAATTAGAACTGGCCTAGAATATTTTTAAATGTACTACATAAAAGATGATATAATTTTACTGCAAAAAAATTATACTTCAATTAGCCTTTAATTCATGCCACTGAAAACAGTATGCAAATTATTTAATCATTCAAGATTAGACATTTAGAACAAATTGCATACTTAAACATCTATAAAAGCATGGGCATTTCAGGTATTTTCAGAAACTATTATATATCTCTTTAAAAATACTTATATTGTGACAGTTTTTAAGATATATAAATATAAAATTTATTCAACAGCCAGGAGCTTGTCCAGAAATTCCATCTATCTTGCATTTGTACTTCATTATAAAAATTCAAATAAGCAAGTTAGTGCTGATTTCTGTTTAGCAAGACTTTGAATAAGACTCTTCTATTTTTCTAGGTGGAAAGAATCGGCCCACCTACAGAGCTTTCAAATAATAATAATCAGAATCATCATCAGAACACTAGGATACACTTCCATATACATTTTCTCATTTAATCTTCACTAATCCCGTGAGGTAGATAATGCACGAAATATAAATATTCTGTTTATGGATGAGAAAAGCAAGGTTCAGTGTGGTCAAGTGATGTGCCCAAGGTCACGCTCTGACAAATGGCAGATCTTGGATCTGAATTTTGAAGCTCTAAGTAAATACCAGCACTTTCTGGGGCACCTGGCTGGCTCAGTCAGAAGAGCATGTGACTCTTGATCTCGGGGTCGTGAGTTTGAGCCCCATGTTGGATGTAAAGATTACTTAAAAGTAAACTCTTAATAAACAAATAAATACCAGTACTTTCTGCAGTTTGCACAAAACTATATCTCACTGAACTCCAGCCATAAATTACTTAAGTGAAGGAGCGGAGGGAGCATTATAGACCAAACCGGATAGAAACAGGGAGAAGAGAGAGAGAAGATGGAGCTACTCTTCCAAAAGAACAGTCTCACTGTCCTCTAAAGGCAATTTTCTGGAGATAACCCACTTGCCTGCTGCAGCAATGCCCCCTCCAGGGCCAAGGTCACTTCATTCCCTGCACTCTTCCCCTCAGGGGCCTGCATATCCCAGACTCTCACACTTCCTTATCTGTGATCCCACACTTCTCTTGTAGATGGTTCTTCAAAGAGCCCAGAGAAGCAATTTGTGGTAACACAGAAGCGCCATCACCTTTCATGGGTTGAGAAGAGAAGACAGGCCTAATGCTAAACATGAACATTTTTAATAACAAGAAATCCAACGTCACAACTCCACATTAATCAGAAAACTAACATGGGCCTTTGGGAATGGACAGTTGTCCAAGAGCTTTCAATAATGTATTCGTGGCATCTCTCAACTGTGTCCTTTGGGGGGTTGAAAAGTTCTATTTATTGATATTTTCGTATTCTTAAGTCCTCCAGGATAAATGGCAGAAACTCCCCCTGCAAGAATTTGTTCTGGAGTATCAAAGAAAGGGGCAGGATGTCATGTCTTTGGCACACACTGTGGAGCACCTGAGATCATCAAAGTATATAAATAAAAATAATGCTATAAAATGGAAAAACAAGAACGAAAGTACCGTATCTGCCCTTTAAATTTTTAAACGTCTGCCTTCTTGACTGCCCCATAAAGACAATTTGGGCAGATGTCCAGGCATTGGGTGCCTGCTTTTAAGCTCCTCCTGATCTTCATATTTTATAGCTCTCTCTTTTTAAAGGCCCTCCTATCTGATTATACTCTGCAAGCTTTAACTTTCTAGCATGTCCCTGTGGTTTAAATCAAAATGATGATATATCCATTTATGTTTAATGCATTTGCAGTTCATTCATTTGGGACTTACCTTAGATCTTTGCTCATACCACTCAATTTGGTTTTTAGAAATTCACCTTCCAGAAGTAAGACTCCAACCTCTTACCTCTATCTTAGTTTTCAGTATGTTTCATTCATTTTAGTAACACTGCAGACCTAGGATACATCGAGTCTAGAGATAGGTATTTGTTAGGTGAATAAACATTCAATTGGAATTGCCACTTGTTACCGTGACTACTATGTTAGAACCCCAAAAAATTAAGACCTTTCACTGTGATCAGACATGATAGAGTATTTTTTTCTCCTGTTTTTTTAAAGATTTATTTATTTATTCATGAGAGACACAGAGAGAGAGAGAGAGAGAGGCAGAGATATAGGCAAAAGAAGCAGGCTCTGCGGGGAGCCTGAGCGGGACTCGATCCCGCATCCCTGTCTCACACCCTGAGCAGAAGGCAGGCACTAAACTGCTGAGCCATTATGGTGTCCCTTTTTTCTCATATTTACAACTATTCCTTTGCTGAACTGACTATTCCAGGGACGCCTGGATGGCTCAGCTATTTAGCGCCTGCCTTTGGCTCAAGGCATGATCCTGAAGTCCTGGGATTGAGTCCCACATTGGGCTCCCCGCTTGGAGGCTGCTTCTCCACCTGCCTGTGTCTCTGCCTCTCTCTGTGTCTCTCATGAATAAACAAAATCTTAAAAAATAATAAAATAAAAATAAAATGACTTCCATCTTCATTTTTATAAAAGGTCCTCTTTGGAGGTTTGGCTTCATAAGAATAACTTTAAAGATTTTATTTATTTATTCATGAGAGACAGTGAGAGAGAGAGAGAGAGAGAGAGAGAGGGGGGGGGGGGCAGGCACAGACACAGGCAGAGGGAGAAGCAGGCTCCATACAGGGAACCCGACGTGGGACTCAATCCGGGGTCTCCAGGATCAGGCCCTAGGCTGAAGGCGGCGCTAAACCGCTGAGCCACCGGGGCTGCCCAGAATAACTTTTCATACAGATAGCCTGACATCTATTTTGTAGCAAAAGAATACAAGGGCAGCCCCGGTGGCTCAGCAGTTTAGCACTGCCTTCAGCCCAGGGTGTGATCCTGGAGACCTGGGATCGAGTCCCAGGTCAGGCTACCTGCATGGAGCCTGCTTCTCCCTCTGCCTGTGTCTCTGCCTCTCTCTCTCCCTCTGTGTCTCTCATGAATAAATAAAATCTTTAAAAAAATACAAAATTTAAAATCTTACACCTCTGATCATAATAAGAATAATCCTGGGATGCCTCCTGGGTGGCTCAAGGGTTGAGCATCGGCCTTCAGCTCAGGGTATGATCCTGGGGTCCTGGGATCAAGTCCCACAATAGGCTCCCTGTGGGGATCCTGTTTCTCCTTCTGCCTGTGTCTCTGCCTCTCTTTCTGTATCTCTCATGAATAAATAAATAAAATCTTTAAAAGGAAAAGAAAGACTAATACTGTGTGTGTCCTCCCCCTAGCCACTGGATGAGCCTCAAATGCTAGCATGTTAGGCACTCTAACATCCTCTTGCATTATTGCCTTCTTGCCTTATTTTCCTTACACACCCTAGGATCTGCTCCCAAATATCTCCCAACTCTGCACACCCTCTCCCCCCACTTTCCCACCCTTTTCTCTCATGCTGTTCCTTTTGGCTAATATGCCTTCCTCTTCCATCTTTATCTGGAGGAAATTCTGAGGTACCACTCCAATGACTTCTTCTCTTGTCTAGATACTGGCATTTCTCCTTCTCATCCCTCAAAGTACCTTGATGCCTACTTTATGTTACAGACACTGTCTACCACTTTTCCTTTCCTTTTTTCTTTCCTCCCTTCTCTCCTTTCTTTCTTCAGCAAATATTTATTGAGTAGCCACCATGCACCCAAACACCTGTCTTCACAGGCCACTGATTTACCTCCACTCTTATATTCTACTCTGCTCCATTCAATGACAATCCCTTTGCCAGGGTCCACCCTCTGGGGCTACCAGGTTTAGTACATTGAAATACAGGATACCTAGCTAAGTCTGCATTCTAGATTAACAGTGAATAATTTTAGTATAAGTATGGCCCATGAAATATTTGGGGACATACTAAAAGCCTCACTGCTTATCTGAAAATCAAATCTAGCTAAGCATCTTGTATTTATCTGGGAACCTTACCACCATGCCTCCACTTTACAGGATGCAGTACTTAGATGTAGTATATGTCCAATTTGAATGAATGACATATGAATGTCACATGTGGTAATTACCTGTGCTTGAATCGATTATCTTAGAGTATTAAAAACATATTTTAAAAAGTATGATGTTGAAAGCCCCAACAAGTCACTAGTGGAAATAAGTGTTCTGAACCAAGAACTAAGTGGAAGCCAGTTTTTGACTCCAGGCCTATAGAACCAGAAATTCTTGCAGTGGGCCAGGAGGTTCTGATGACTGCTCTCAACTGACAACAACTGGTATAGACACCTCACCAGAAATTTATGACAGGTTTCTAACCATTAGCCTTTCTTTAGCATAGATTAGTGTGGACTTGGTAGTATTTAATAGTGATTTTGTTAGACAATTGGAAGTAAAACTACTGGGATTAACCTCTGACATTCTTGGCTTGGTGTAATGCTGTTTTAACTACATTCCAACAAAACAACAAATTCTATATATATATGACACATCTAACCAAAAAGAGAGTGATGTTATGGCAAGAAAGAAAAGCAAGGCTTGAAGTGCAACAGTGACTTGACTTATAACGTACATAGATCTCTCTGCCAGCAAGGACTCGTCAACATTAAAAATACGTTGTTCTGATTAGAAGCTGCATGTAACTGAATGCCTATTTTGGCATCATGCCTCTTTTGTTTCTGGCTTATTCCAAACTCCTCCCCGTACCCCTAAAAAAAAGAAATCACATGACAGGAGAGGCAACTAAAAAGGAGGCTCCTTCCTCCAGATGCGCTAATTTCTGAATAGTCAGCTCCACAAAAGAACAAATGTATCTGACTTCCCATTTCACTTGGAAAATAGAGAAACCCTATGGAAGCGACAGGAACATTATCCGTGTGCATCACCTAAATATAACCTAACCCCTTCCCGAGGCCCACAGGTACATAAGCAGCAGTCCCAGGCCACTCAAGACACAACTGAAATAAACACTAACTACCCTGTCCCACTGAAGTCTGAGCCACTGGCTCATTAAGCTTGTTTGTTCTTTTTCCCCCAATCATTTCATTTAGGAAAGCCTGAAGAAGGTGTTTAAGGGATTTTCTAAAGTATCCTCTATCCAAACAGACCTTCCTTAACAAGAATTATCATATTAAATATTTCAAGAAAGACCAGTTTCTTGCTAAATAAACAAAGCTTGATGATAGAGTGGTTATTTGGGTTTGCTTTCCGCACTTCTTGCTATGGCCTGCCAGGTAGCTCTGCTGACAAATTCGGTCTTGTTTCACAGGGAGATGACTGTGTTGAATATATCCCTTGAACTGATCAGAGAGCCAATCAGAAATTCTGAAACTTTCAAGAGACTTTAAAGTTGTCTTTTACTCAGAGCTGTGTTTCCCCACCCCATGCCGAGTCTTTATGACTTAACATTTCCCCCTATTCACCTAAAAATTATTTTCAAATAAATTATTATGACTAACTTCAGTTTGCCTGTGGAATCTGCCGATGTGAGGTTTGAAATCAAGAGGCTGAGAGAATTGAAAAGTCTTATAAAAGCCTTTCCAAGAGCTTCATAGAGGTTGCATTTCCTTTTTCTTCTTGGATGGTTTAACAGAACTAAAGACTCACTAGATGGGGGGCAGTAAGCTGCAGCAATATAAGCTTTCAATTAAAAATAATAATAAAAACAATTCAAGTCACTGTTAAATGTTCAGGATGTCCCATGACCCCCAGTCTCTCATCTGTGTAAATTGGGTGTCATGTGAGGAAGGTAATCAAAAAATAAGCAAAAAGCTTAGTTAGGGAATATGAGAGTAAAGCATTTAAGTAAATATAAGTATGATAAATGTTTATTAATATAAAAGTATTTATGAGAAAATATGTTTTGCTAAGGCAATACTGTTGCTTACATAATTAAACACACTTAAGTAAAACAGATGTTCATAGAATTCAAAAGTTGTGAATTTTCTTTCTGTTCAGAAGTAATTCTTCAAACATTTCCCAATACATTACTCTCAATCTTTAAAAACTGCCTTATAGATCTTTAAAATGATCCTAAAGACGGGAGACTGAGGCCCCCTGTAGGGCTCTGAGCTCAGCACCGAATCCCCTTGAGACATTCTCTCTCTCTCTCTCTCCCTTTGCCCCGCCCCCTACACACTCACTCGCACTCTCTCAAATAAATAAATCTTATTAAAAAAAAAATGACCCTAAAGAGTCTGAAGACTTCTCGACCTTTTACAAAGTGTCATAATTCCATCCAAATAAAAAGGCCCAGGAGCGGAGAGTATGTCAGAGCACAAAGAATAATGAGGACGGCTCATATCATCTCCCCCCCACACACACCCCCCCGTCAATTCTCACTTCCTCCCCTCCACTAGAAAAAACCAAGTACAGACATTAAATCCAATCTTCTTCCTTTTTCCACCACCTCAGCAGTGCCTCTCTTCCAACCTGGGAGAATAAGCCTGATTCCGTTCATGATCTAAGTACCTACCTTTGATTCCCAGTCCACATCTCCAGTCCTGACTTTCTTCCTGAAAACACACCCCAAGAGTCTACCTGCCTGGTGGGCATCACCATACAGACGCCCTAACCCACTTTCAAAGGCCTCATGTGTCCAAACAAACATACCCCAACTTCAACCCCAGTGTTGCTCCTTGCTCCATGCTTCTGGGTTTTACTGACAGATCACTGTCTTTTCAACCAGAGTGAGCTTCAAGGCCATTAGTTAAGATTTAGATGAAGAAAATTACCTCTTGAAGCCTGTTTGTTTGTTTTACGTAAAAAGTGACAATGACCTACTTTAGATGCTTGTTGGGGGTGGGGGGAGTAAATGAGATAATGATAGAGTAGATACTTCTTTATCACCAGATATTCCCTAATATCTCAACAGTTCCTCACTCTCTGTATTTAATTGTTGGTCAAGGCCTATCAAGTCTGCCAATAAAATGTCTCTGTAGTCTTTCCTCTGTTTTCAATTCCTACCCTCATTATCCCGGTTTGTTCTAACTGGTTTGTTTCAACTGCAAAATTCTTGAACTTGTCACCTTGCTCCCTCCCTTTCATCTCCAACCTGCTTGCTATAAGCTCTGTGAGATGGAGGTCTTCTTACTTTTGTCTATTCTCCCAAAACCCAGCACAGTGCCTGGCACAGACTAGATATTCAACAGACAATTCTTGGCAATGTTGACTGGCCCCAAATTCACCATCCAAACACAATGGAGCTATGTGCTAAAATAACCTCAATCTCATGAGCATTGAAGAAAGTCTTCTGCATACTGCCTCATCATAACTTTATACTCAGAGGCCCATGGTCTCCTGAAATTCCTGCTTCTCCCCATAGAACCCACTATTGTATAACAACATGGAGGCATTGGGCCCAGATAAGGAGTTAATAAGGAAAACAGTTTATTCAACACAGGCAGAAAATCGTAAGATGTGTTAAACAACAATAAGTAGATAGTAAATACAGCACGTGTATGTCAAACACAGAAAGAAGGGGACAGAAAGACCAGGGGATAATTAATTTTCCATATGTAGTAAATATATATGAGGCACCTGGGCTCTAAATATTCATGATGCACTAAATATACAAGAGGCAGTAAATATTCATGAGTACTCAATATTCATGAGGCCTTAATTCAGCCACTCATTCATTGGTGACATCAATTCCGGCCCCATGTGTCCTTTCCCCAAGAAACAAAACCCAGGACTATTCAAGCAGGCTTATTGGTGAACTACAGCTGTGGCCAGGCCCACTTATCCCCTTGTCTCTCCAACAGAGCATGTGACATTAGCCCAAGGTCCCCTCTGTCTGTGGTCCCCCTCGCTTTAACTTCAACCCTGGTCTCCAAATCACACTATCAGCCAGAAAGGCTGACACAGCAAAGACAGACAGGACCATTGCCTACCCTAGGATTTAGGCAGAGTCATCCTTCTACCCACTTGTACATTGTCCTATGTCTGTGAACTTACCCATGTCTTTCCCCTTGCTTCTCATTGTGTAGTTTGAATTGTTTTAACGCATCATGTGATTGATGCATTTTAATTTGGTCCATGAGGCTTTGTTCTGTGGCCTCTGGGAAAGCCTGCAAGCATGCTTCTTGGAGGCCACCACTGCATCCGAGCTAATACCCCACACAATACTCTGGCTGCTGTGTAGAGAAGAGGTTGTAGGAGGAGCAGAAATGGATAGCGAGAGACCTATCAGGCAGTTATTCCATTTCTCTAGTCAAGAAATGAAGGTAGCTTAGGGGTGCCTGGGTTGCTCAGTCAGTTAAGTCTTCCTTTGGCTCAGGTCATGATCCCAGGGTCCTGGGATTGAGCCCTATGTCACGCTTCCTGCGCAGTGGGGAGTCTGCTTCTCCCTCTCTCCCTGCCCCTCCCCTCACCCGTGCTCTCTTGCTCTTCCACTCTCTCTCATATGGGCCCTTTCTCAAATAAATAAATAAAATCTTTAGGAAAAAAAAAAGAAATGAAGGTAGCGTGGGTTAGGATGGTAGCAAAGGGCATAGAGAGACATAGATTCAGGCTATGTTTTGCCAGCAGAATGGAGAACAAGGATGGTGGGTGTGAACAAATAGGGAATGTCAAATAAATAGAGACTATAGTTGAGAAGGCAATCTCAGAGCCTAAGATATTGGAGATGGCAAACTCCAGAAAAGACAAAGAGACAATAAACATTCCTAAGAATTATAGCTCCGAAGGGCCCAAAGTGGTCTTAGAAGGTCATCTACACCACCCACCAAGCAAACACATGACTTCCCCACCTCACCCCTACTGCTACTTAAGCAGGGCCATCAGTCTATATCAAGGACCAAGCAAATACGAGATACTCCTCTCCTCCCCTCACCCGACCCTGACCCCCATGTTCGTCCAGACCCATCCACTATCACCTCTGGCAGCTCTCTGCCAGAAAATTTTTCTTCTTACTGACCTGAATTCTGACCCCCTAGGTCCTATCCTTGAAGATACAGAAAATTAGGTCACCCTTCCAACCCATGGCAGCCCTTCAGATTCCTGAAGACATTTACCAGGCACACCTGGGTCTTCCCTTTATGGACAAATATCCCTTTTCATTATTCTGCCTCACACAGGACAATTTTCAGTCCTTTTACCATCATGGCTGCTATCTCCTGAAGGTATCCAGATCTCAACATTGTCCCAAGAGAAGGACTCACAGCACAAACAGAGGAAATCAGTCCTCTCCCTCAATCTCCACCCTACTTCTAATTAATGCAATTTAGGATTAGCTCCTCTGGTAGCCACATCACAGGGTTAACTCTTGTCTGGCTGAAATGGACTATGGATAAAGATGACTGGCATACGGGGGATGAGGAGCAATGACTCTCTGCAGAGGAACCATCAAAGTCTCTAGTTAACAGGTATGAGGATGAGGAGAGGGTGGCTGAAGCAAACGGCAGCTAACAGCATGTTTATGTTCGCTGTCACCAACAAGTTAAACACCTAAGTAGTACATGGCATCTTTTAAAAAGCTAGAGAAAGACAGGCAGGAATCACAAGTAAAAGAAGCATAACTCTGCATTAAATAGATACCTTGAGGCATTCCACTATTTTTCAACTCTGGCTCATTTACTTGAATTGTGTCATCTTCAAGGTAGAAGTAGATTTTATAGCGTCTTATTCTATAGTTTCCTTGACTTTTATCAGGTACTTCATCTTCTAAATAGGCATCAAAAGATAATACCTGTTGGAATCATAATTAGAAACTAAGAAATGAAAACATTTCAGCAAACTTAGAATCAATGCAACAACTGCCTGCATATTTATTAATGTAAAGCAAAAAGTTCAGATTTTTACAAAGACATTCCAGACATCTGTTCTGAGAACAGATATACAATCTAGGTTATCATATACAGATTATATTTTCATCAGTATCTGTTTAGAATAAGGAAATAAGGGCCCCTGGGTGGCTCAGTCAGTTAAGCATCTGCCTTCAGCTCAGGTCATGATCCTGAGGTCCTGGGATCAAGCCCCATGTCGAGCTCCCTGCTGAGTGGGGAGCCTGCTTCTCCCTCTGTCTGCTGTTCCCCCTGCTTGTGCTCGCTCTCACTCTGTCAAATAAACAAATAAAATCTTTAAAAAAATAAAAAGAAGGAAATAATATTCAAGCCACAAATCCATCAATCAGTTCTACTATAAAGTGAACTAGCTTCTGTCTTTGGAATTTCACAATGGGATTCTAGATGTGGGTTACAGTAGGGACCCCCCCCTCTTAGCTTTCTGGTTTTGCTTCCAACAGTTTCAGTCATCTGCACTCACTTGGGTCCAGAAGCAGATGATCCTCCTTCTGCCATATGTCCAGGTCAAAATGAGCCTACCACTACATCACAATGCTTACATCATCCACCTCACTTCAAATCATCGCGTAGGTGTTTTATCTCACATCATCACATGAAGAGTAAGTACAGTAGAAGATATTTTCATGGAGAGATCACATTCACATAACTTACTATAGTATACTGTTCTCTTATTACTTACTGTTGTTTATCTCTTACCATGCTGACTTTACAAATTAAACCATAGGTATGTATATACAGGAAAAAAACCACTATATATAGTGTAAAGTATTACCTATGGTTTCAGGTATCCATGGGGGGGGGGGGTTGGAACATATACCCCATGGATGGGGAGGGAAGGGGAAACTACTATACAGACAAAATAATATTCTTTCTGAATATCCTTTCAATAGGCAGATCTGAAATTCTTCCAGTGCATCGGGGAGTCCACCTTAAACTTGTCCAGGAAGTTCAAAAAGCCTAGCTTAAAGCCAACCAGTCTCATCTTACATTGTGTATGTGTTGGGGGGAGGGGAGTGTTGGAGAGGGCCTCAGGCTGCAGAGGTGGATTCTAAAGTAATTTCGGTAAAAGGCACTTGGCTGAATGTCTTTTTTTTTTTTTTTAAGATTTTATTTCTTTGAGGAGAGAGAGAGGGAGAGAGAAAGCAGGAGCAGAGTCAGAGGAGAGGAGGCAGAAGGAGGAGAAGCAAACTCTCCGCCAAGCAGCCAAGCAGGAAGCCTGATATGGAGCTCAATCCTAGGACTCCAGGATTACAACCTGAGCTGAAGGCAGATGCTTAACCAACTGAGCCACGCAGGCGCCCCAAGTGTCTGATTCTTTTTTTTTTTTTTAAGATTTTATTTATTTAAAAAAAAAAGATTTTATTTATTTATTTATTTATTAATGAGAGAGAGAGAGAGAGAGAGAGAAAGGCAGGCAGAGACACAGGCAGAGGGAGAAGCAGGCGTGTCCACCCAGGGAGCCTGACATGTGAACTGGATCCTGGGTCTCCAGGATCATGCCCTGGGCCAAAGGCGGTGCTAAACCGCTGAGCCACCCAGGCTGCCCTTGTCTGATTCTTGACTGTAGCTCAGGTCATGATTCTAGGGTTGTGAAAGGGAACCCATGGGTTTTGTTTTGTTTTGTTTTTTTAGGGAACCCATGTTGAGCCCCACATCAGGCTCCGTGCTCAACACAGGGAGTCTGCTTCTCTCCCTCTTGCTCCACTCATGCCCCCCTACAAATAAATAAATCTTTAAAAAAATAAAATAAAGTTGTTACAGTAAAAATCAGACATGGTCAAAAACGCCCATGGAAAATCCTTAACCATTTTGGAAAACAGGACCTCTCAGTAACTATAACACAGCCTCTTTTTCTTCCATGTTAAAGCAGAGGACGACTGCCTCTTCAGTTGAAGGCCAGTTGAAATAGCTTCCTTTGGCTTAGGTGCCATGTTGTAGGAATAATGCGTACCTTTAACCATTGGAATCACTCTCAACATGGCAACATGATCACACTTTCAAGCCTGCCCTGGGATGCGTGCTCCTGGAGCATTCCATTTTAATATTCCTTCTGCTCTCATTTTTCTAATCAATTTTTTATAATTAGAGTTGCAAAAGTTAATAATGTATATGATGTAAGACTATGGTAATTCAACATGGGCAATATGCTATATATAGGAGGGAGTCTGTTAGGTATAATCCACCCTCTAAGGGTGGTCAGTTACCCTAATTGGGAATAAGTGCTCCAGGAGCAGCAAATTTCTATCAGAAGCTCACACTTCAGAAGTGGTTGACAAAATGCGTCAGGATTTTATCCTTGATCAACACAAGAAACTTTGTTAATTACCATATAGGATGTTAGAAATGAGCTGTAGTTAAATGACTGTATTCAAAATGAATGGATCAGTTACAAATACTGACAAGGCATGGTCCTTACTGGAACAGGTTTTCTAGGAAACTAGTGAACCTAAAAATCTCTTCCTTTTCAAAACAGCATCTTTGGCTTCATTCCAAAATGGTCCTATTTTCAGGTGCTTTCTTGGAAAATTCATCTAGCCTGCCTCCAGTTATAGGGTAAACCACTTCTAGAATTGCTGTCCTATTTGTGTTGAGTGAACATTTCCGGTAAGATGCTGTTGGATGGGTATAGGGTTTCCTTCTAGGGTGATGAAAATGTCTTGCAACTGGTTAGAAGTGATGGTTACACAACACTGTGGCCATACTAGATGGCACTAAATTGCACACTTTAAAATAGCTAATGGGGGAATCCCTGGGTGGCCCAGCGGTTTAGTGCCTGCCTTCAGCCCAGGGCATGATCCTGGAGTCCCGGGATAGAGTCCTACATCAGGTTCCCTGCATGGAGCCTGCTTCTCCCTCTGCCTGTGTGTGTGTCTCTCTCTCATGAATAAATAAATAAAATCTTTTAAAAAAAAAAAAAAAAAAAAAAACCAGGGCAGCCCCAGTGGCCCAGCGGTTTGGTGCTGCCTTCAGCCCGGGGCGTGATCCTAGAGACCTCGGATCAAATCCCACGTGGGGCTCCCTGCATGGAGCCTGCTTCTCCCTCTGCCTAGGTGTCTGCCTCTCTTTCTCTCATGATTAAATAAAATCTTTTTAAAAAATAAAAATAAATTTAAAATAAAATAAATCTGGGATCCCTGGGTGGCGCAGCGGTTTGGCGCCTGCCTTTGGCCCAGGGCGCGATCCTGGAGATCCGGGATCGAATCCCGCATCGGGCTCCCGGTGCATGGAGCCTGCTTCTCCCTCTGCCTGTGTCTCTGCCTCTCTCTCTCTCACTGTGTGCCTATCATGAATAAATAAAAAAAAAAAATTAAAAAAATAAATAAATAAATAAAATAAAATAAAATAAAATAAATCTTTTTTAAAAATCTGCATAACCACTTTACTCTTCTTTACTATACCTTTCCAGGTAACCTCCTGCAACTGATTCCCCTACCCCCCCCAACACCTTTTCTCTTTATTTTTGGATTTAGGGTGGTGGCTTGGGCCATCTGGGGAGTTACTCAGTCTTCCTGGTTCTCCCCCATGTGCACGTTTAATTAAGCTTTTGTTTGTTTTTTCTCCTTTAATCTGTCTCTTTATTACAGGGGTGTCTCAGCTGAGAACCTGAAAGGTAGCGGGAATATGATTTTTCGTCCCCTACAAAAGGTGGAGAGCATGTCAGAGTGATACTGAAAGACAGAAAAGGAAGAGAGGAAAAAACTGTAAAATGCAGCAAAGTGGAATACCAGTGAAGAGACACCAAACAGCTTAAAAGTGATCTCACAAAGATAAAACGCCTAATCACAGAGGAACTTGAGGTACCAGAGACTCCAGAGGGAAGGAGCTAAAATAAAAACTGCTAGAAATAACAATTTATAGAAACATAATTATGATACAGGGCTTCATCATAATTTATGATGTCAAGCAGAGATTAGATAAATAAGGTCCTAGAGGATGTAATTGGCTGTAATTTTCTTGAAAATGGAATGTAAATATCATTTGGCAGGGCATGTGATCTTCAGTTCCCCACGGGCTTCTGCAAGCCCCACTGTATGATACAAGGTTACCCGCCTGATCCCCCAAGGCAATTTGAATTTTTGATGCCAGCCTAGAGGATATAAAATCTGAAATCAATTAGTCTTAAATAATAGATACAGGGTATTTCTTCATTATAAAGGGAAAATATTAAACGTTAAGGTTTCTGAAATCGGGATCTTCTTACAATTAAAGGCAAAAGAAACTCAAAGCAGTCAGGAGTGTGTTTCAGAGGGGTGGACACCTAGTTTTAAAGGATGTACAGTGTGAATTCTGCCTGGTACAGAAGGAGTTAATCCTATTTTCGTGTCAGTTGAGCTATTCACTTTGCATTGCATATCCCAAATAGCTGGGTTTGAACATTGATTTGGGTTCCTAATTTCCACTTAAATTGTTTTCAAAATGATTATTGTCTGATGCAGCACTGACACACAAAATAATTGTGCATGGAAGATTGTCCGTCGCAGGCTAGGCATTGCAATCCTGAGGCAAAAGCCAGAGCCGAGTCTCTTGAATAAATCAGAGAATTTTTTAAAATGGTGAGGTAGGTGTGACCAATGCGTGAGTCATAAAGTCTATATTACTCAGAAATCAGCATCTAAGTGTCAAAAATTTACAGCTGACTTTCTAGAGAAGCTGTCAGCAAAGAGATGAAACACCAGTAATGTTCGATAAGGCTTAACAGTCTCTAAAGAGACCAGCATCACTAGTCTAAGTTGAAAATGCTTAGGTTCTATTTGATGAAAACGGCTCAGACAAATCATGGAGTCCTAAAGAAGAAGGTGTATAACAGTAAGGATAAACGCAAGCTGTTATAGGTTAGTAGACAACACAAATTCTGTGCATTTAATGTGGCGTTGTTTATTCTTCCTGAAAAAGCTGTGATTAAGCCAGTGATATTTCTTTTATGATTACAGAGTCTTAGAATTCTTAGAAAATAAACCATAAAAGATTGGTATTGCATATTAAGGATGGCTCACTTAGATATGACAATGGGATATTTTAGAGACATTTATCACACATACAATGGAGCAGAGTAGGACACCCCAAAATGCGATTCTTTGGCCAAGAATTCTCTTTAACTGGTTCTTTTTAAGAAACAGCAGACCGGAGAGAAGCTCTGAAATTCAAGTAAAGTGACCCTTTTGTAAGAGACATTTATATGTATAAGGGTGTCTCCTTCCCTGTAGCAGGAAGGAGAGGAGCAAACATCTCTAGAAACTGATCAGTGGAGAAGGCAGGGACTTAAATCTGCATAACAACCCTACCCTTGTTTACTCTGCATTTGCCCGATAACTCCCCAGAACAGGTTCCCCACCTTCAACATGGTCTTTTGTCTTTAGCTGGAGATGGTATTTAAGGGGCTGGCGTGGGCCATTTGTGGGAGTTACTCAGTTTTCCTGGGTCTCTCCCACATACACAGGAGGTATACATGCTACTAAACTTGTTTGGTTTTTTGTTATTCTGTGTTGTATTATAGGGGCATCTTAGCTAAGCACCTAGAAGGGCAAAGGGAAAGTGATTTTTTCCTCCCTGACATAGGCTAATTTATGAAAAATTTTAAGAAGTTGAAAATATAGAAATTACGTAAATTCTAGTCATTAATCACCAATACGAGAAATGTAGTATGTAACTCAAAACAAAAGTCCTCACTCGTAATAATTACTGTGCTAAAAGTAAATTTTAAAATGCAAAAAATAACTATAAAATCTAATAAAATCTAAAAAACGTGCAAGCCTATAAAATTTAGGCAAATCTGTAATCTTGGGTGAGTTATTGGGTTTAGATTATTACATACAAGAATTTAGAGTTAAAGAGAATTTACTCAGTTCAATGTTCTAACTCAGCTATTCTCAGCCTCAGCTCTACATTATGAAATTTAAAAAAAAAAGAAAGAAAAGACCAGGGCGCCTGGGTGGCTCAGCCAGTTAAGCATCTGCCTTCGGTTCAGGTCATGATCCCAGGATCCCACATGCAGCTCCCTGGTGAGGGGGGAGTCTGCTCCTCCCTCTGCCCCTGCCACTTGCCCTTTTGTGCTCAAGCTCAGGCTCTCTGGCTCTCTCTCTTTCAAATAAACATCAATAAAGCAGACCCAAGCCTAAATAACTAAAATCAGAATCTTGGGGGCAGGTAATGATGAGAACACAGGCAAAAGAAACGTAGATAAAATTAAGGTTCCTTACAATTTGCAGCCTATTGAAAAATATCTGAGGCAGAATGTGACATTCCTCCAGGAACTCACTGCCTTAATGGTAATGCTTTGCTACAGGCAAAAAGCAATCTTAGCTTGACAAGAGCCAGACCTCCAGGATCCTAGAAGTCTTCTCTAACACGTGAAAATCCTCTCAAGGACACCTGGGGTGGCTCAGTGGTTGAGGGGCTTCCTTTGGCTCAGGGCGTGATCCCGGGGTCCTGGGCCTGCATCGGCTCCCCGCATGGAGCCTGCGTCTCCCTCTGCCTGTGTCTCTGCCTCTCTCTGTGTGTCTCTCATGAATACATAAAATCTCAAAAAAAAAAAAAATCCTCTCAGAAACATCCTTTGCTTCTGCCCCTCCCAACTTCAAAGCATATAATTGATTGCTCCTCACCATCCCAGTGCAGTTCTTCCAGCCCATGGGTCCTGTCCTGGTGCTTTAATAAAATTCTTTTTGGGGGGACACCTGGGTGGCTCAGCGGTTGGGCATCTGCCTTAGGCTCAGGGTATGATCCTGGAGTCCCGGGATCGGGATTGGGATCGGGATCGGGATTGAGTCCCACGTTGGGTTTCCTGCATGGAGCCTGCTTCTCCCTCTGCCTATGTCTCTGCCTCTCTCTCATGAATAAATAATAAAATAAAATATTTTAAAAATATATCTTTTTTGCACCACATCACATCAGGTAAGAGGGGCATTAGTATTTTTTAAAAGCTCCACAGGTAATTCTGAAAGTCTGTAGTCAAAAGTTTTGACTCGGTGAGCAATAAATTGAGCAAAATTTTTGGAAGTGTAAAAATCTGTTATTAGGAAAACACGAAGGAAGCAATAATGATAAGAGCCTAAATAGAAGAATTTGAAAGGAAAAAGAATCAACAGCAATAAATAGGTCCAAGAGTTTAATAAAACATAAAATTCTAGCAAAGATAATCAAAAAAGTATAAAGTCAGAAATGAGATACTGCGGGACATAAAAATGTAATAAATTATAAGATATAAATCATCTTAATATAGCATAAAATCTTTTATGAAAATTTTAAAAAAATGATTTTTGTAAGAACTGTGAATCCTCAAAATGCAACAAATGAACTATAACCAAGAAAGAAGCATAAAAAATCACCAAAAAATTGTCTCAACAAAAAGCTCCAACCAGGATGATTTACTAATGGATTCTTTCAAACTTTCAAGGAAAAGAAAACTGCCCCATTACATAACTCCCCTGGATATCAAAACAGATGGAAAGCCACGAAGTGAATTCCAATGCCTGATAAACATACCATTAAAAAGTCAACGATGGAGCAGCAGTCCAAACCCCAGCTGCACATGAGAATCACCTGTAGAGCTTTTTAAACTCCTGTTGCTTGGGCCACATCCACGCCCACGTACATATACCACACACAAGGAAATCAGAATCTTTCAGAGTAGGACTGCCCATTACTGATTTTTTAAGCTCTCCAGGTGACAGGAGTGTGCAAGCCAAGGTTGAGAACTGCTCCTGACAATTTCACTACTTATGATTTAAAATACAAGCAAACAGAATTCAGCAGCCATCTGCATAAAGCACAGCATTTTCTTCACAGATGCAAAGATGTTTCCAGATTAGGAAATAAGAGCAAAACTGTAATGATCTCAGACTGTTTCCTACCACATACATTTTAAAAGACAAGAGTAAGTCCTTAAACAAGATTGAAAAGCATCTGCTTTAAAACCTAGGGGCGCCTGGGTGGCTCAGTGGGTTAAGCATCTGCCTTTGGCTCAAGTCATGATCCCAGGGTCCTGGGATCCATTCTCTGCTCTCCCCTCTCCCTCTGCCTCTGCCTGCTGCTCCCCCTGCTTGTGCTCCCTCTCTCTCTCTCTCTCTCCCCCCCACACACACACAAATAAAATCTTTACTAAAAACAAAAACAATAGCCTAAATATGCAGCATTATAGTTAGCTAAACTATGCATCTACTACAAACAGGAATGTAACAAAAACACCCCTACTGGCAACATTATTTAGTTGTTTTGAGGAGTTCTGGACAATGTAAAAAGGTATGAAATAGGGACACCTGAGTGGCTCAGTGGTCTAGTGCCTGCCTTTGGCCCAGGGGGTGATCCTGGGGTCCCTGGATTGAGTCCCACACTGGTCCCTGCATGGATCCTGCTTCTCCCTCTGCCTATGTCTCTGCCTGTCTCTCATGAATAAAAAATACTTTTTTAAAAAAAGGTATGAAATAAAAACATCAGCAAGAAAAAAACAAAAGTATTATAAGCTGATAAAATATTGGCATAAGCAAAGGCTGAATAACTAAGAATAAATAAAAGATTTCAGCATAACCACAAATGGGACGCCTAGGTGGCTCAGTGGTTGAGTGTCTGCCTTCGGCTCAGGGTGTGATCCCACGGTCCTTGGACCGAGTCCCACATTGGGCTCCCTGCATGGAGCCTGCTTCTTCCTCTGCCTGTGTCTCTGCCTGCCTTTCTCTCTCTCTCTCTCATGAATAAATAAATAAATAAATAAATAAATAAATAAATCTTTAAAAAAAAAGATTTCAGCATAACCACAAATCGAATCAAAAATATCTTAAGTCTGTCACTTAACAGTTAAGTGACTGACTCTTGATCTCAGCTCGGGTCTTGATCTTAGGGCAGTGAGTTCAAGCCCTGCTTCACTTAAATTTAAAAAAGAAAAAAGTAATAAAAAATATTATCGTGTACTTGCAATAACCAGCTGAAAATATGGTAGGAGAAAAAGAATGTTCACAATGAAACAAAAGCTTACAAAACACCCAAAAATAGTTTTAATGAAAACTCTGTGACCCAGATAATAGTCTAAAAACACTCAAAAATACAGCCGAACTTGATGAATAGGTGGAATATATTCCAGATAAGCAGACTAAAATAACATATTTCAAGTTCACTGGTGTTCTGGAGGAATTTGAAAAAAATAATTCTAGGTCCACCTGATGCTATAAACAAATCTGCCTATTAAAGAAAATTGTAAAAATTAATGGTAATGGAAGGGACCTAATTCTCCCATATTTTATATCTTAGTATAATTCAATGCTTCAATTATTAAAATAGTATACCACCACAGTAACAAAAAACATACTAGTCTGTGAAAAAGAAAAATGGTCTGGAAATAGACTATTACATATAGGACTTTAACACATGGAAAAGGAACCACCTATCAATAAATGAAAAAAGTACTAACTTGGAATAGCATCAAGTACATCCCAATGTAAAATAAATTATAACCCAAAATATATGCCAGATGGACTATCAGTTTAAATGTAACAAATCAAGCCCTTTGCCCACTCCCCGTGTGTGTGTGTGTGTGTGTGTGTGTGTGTGTGTGTGCGCGCGTATCTCTCAAAGCCCTGAAAGGGAGGATGACCATTCCAAGCTTAGGAGTAAAACAAAATTGTGAAAAAAAAAAATAAGGTTTAAGTATAAAAACAAGTTATAACTTCAAAAGAATAAAATCTAAATAAAAATAAATGTACTAACAAAAAACTTTAACGTGAGTCTATTTTATAAAAACATATTTAATTAACTTTTAAAAGACCCTAAAAAAAAGATGAAAAAAGGGCTTAAAATTCACCAGAGGGTCAATAAATAAAAGAAAAATGCTTGTTCTAAGAATGTATCAGATAAGAGCGAATTAAAGTAAGAGGCAGCGGTTTTGTTTCTCCTATAAAATGGGCCTGGTGGGATTATTCATCATGCATGGGATTTTAAACTACTACAGTTCTTCTAGGGCAATCTGGTGCTATGAGGAGCCATATTTAAATTCCGATACTTCTTCTCAGGAACTCCATTTCTGGGCATGTAGCCCAAAGAAACAAACCAAAATATGGAGAAACATATGTGCAGAGATGTTCTTTGCAGCGTTTTTTTTTTTCTTTCTTTTTTTTTTTTTTTTTAGTAGAAAAAAACTAGAGGGAATCTAAAAAGTTAACAGAAAGGGAAGGGTTTGGTGAATTATGGCACATCTATGTACTCTGTGGAATATTATGAAGGCACTAGTATGATGTTTTCGAAAACTATATAGCAGTAAGAAAAATACTTAGGATACGCAGAAATGTTGAGCAGGGAAAAAAACACAGAACTGAAAATGGTAATATACTATAATTATAACTATGTTTTTTAAAAGCACGTATATTTAAAAGATGTTTTTAAAACCATGTTTTTTTTTTAAGAGTGGGGGAGGGGACAAACAGCAACCGAGGATGGCAATTCCTACAGAAGCCTGGCTGGGCCACATATGTGGGGCGCTCTTGCGCCTCTGAGCCACGTGGAAGCAAGGCGAACGTGGCAAGTGGGGGCGGGGGCTAACTTACCCAAGGTGCCCCTGTTGAAGGGGGGTGTGAGGAATTCCGGTGGGCAAGAGCAGTGGGTGGGGTGAGCCTCCCCTTCCTTGCCAGTGTGTGCTGGACTCTAGCTGTACCTTTCTAGGCTCAGAGCCCAGCTCATAAAACCCTACGTGCCGTCCCTGAAGCACCTTCAAGTCTTTTCAAACCTAAGACGTCTCTGAAGGGCCTTGTATTCCAAACCAAATGGAAGAGCCCTGTGGCCCCGGAAGTGCTTTGATGTCCCCCGGAAGTAGCTCTCCCCAAATAAGAAAGCGCTTTGCGATCTCAGAACCATAACGTGTGGTTGTGGATACCAGACCGAGCCTTTCAGGAATCTGGGATCCTTGCGATTTTTCCAAAGCTCTTTGGACTCTCACACTCGGTAGCAGAACTTTGACATCTCTGGAACACTGAGAACGGTTATGGGCAGTTGAAAGGCTGCAACGAGGCCTATAAGATGCCAGAGCGGCCCAAGACTAAGTATTGCTAAGAGGAACACTCAGGTAGGGTCCTCCGGTCAAAGTGGATGCCTCTGGGAGCCCACTGACGTGCCCCCCTCCAACTGGCCACCTTATAACTCTGTATCACGTGCAAGAGAGGCCACCGTCCCCAGCCGCCTGAGAACACAGAAAAAGGACCTGCGGCCTTCACACGAGGCTACAAGGGTGCAGCCTGCCAGGGAAATTCCTCCCCCAGCCCCCACCACGCCGTTTTTAAGGACCTAGGTGTGGGTGGAGCCTCTAAAGACTACCTGATTCGGTGGGGAGTGCTCGGGGCTTCTCTCATTGGTGGAATCCCTTTAGCACCAATTCCTCTGTGCTCAGCCAACTCCTCTCTAAAGGAAAATGGCGTCTTTAGAGGATGCTTACCGCTTTAGGATCAATCCCAAGCCTGGTTCCCGTAACCCCACACACTCTGAATTACCCGACCCAGCTGAGGGTCAGGATGATAAGGCTGGGGAACCACATATGGCCAACAGAAACAGGGCTACACTGCATGACCAGAGCTCCTCGACCATCTACGTGAAGGGTATCCAGGGCATCCTGGGGAAACTGATGCCAAAAGGGGAGGTGGCCACTAGTGTAAAACCCATCGTGAGAGAGCATCCCATCCCTGGACCAAGACCTGCCAGGTTTGTCACCTTCTCTGCGCAGCACCTAAATCAACCCTCAGCCCCAGAGCCTAGAGTGGAGAAGGAAAAGATGGCAATAGAGATCAACACTTTTGGTGAAAGGAGAGTGGTTATTGGGCCTCATGAGAAAGCCTTTATGAAGCCACTGGATGATGAAAGTGTCATCATTTTTGAAAAAGACTCTCCGGTCCTGAAATTTCTAGACAACTGTGACCCTCGTGTAGAAATCCTACCAAAGTATCAAGAAAGGGAAGCCATGGCCGAGCACCCCTTTCCAGGAAGTCACTGGTCTACAGTGGAAGAGTTCTCTGCGCTCAGATTCCCTCGGGACAGACCAATGCCACCGGGTCTCTCAAGAGGTTCAAAGCCTTTACTCTTCAGTGCTGACTGTGCCATAGACCAGCCTCCTCTGTACCGGGGTCCCCAGCAAGTCTATAGCAGCCACTGGGCAAGTAATCCCCAGCCTTCTCACTATCTGTCCACGGGCAGCTGCTGCAGCAGCGCATCCCAGGCCACAAGGAACAGCTGGAGCTTCTTCAGTGATTCTTCCTCCAACCCAGAAGTGCGCTTCCAAAACTGGTCCAGAGACTGGAAGGCATCAGAGGAAGATCAATCCCAGAATTACCATCCATTTCATTTCTCCAGAAATCTAGAAATGGAGGAGGAGAGAGCAGTCCAGGAGGAGATACCATCATATCCTTTTGGAGAGCATGCACCTAGTTTCCTGCCAAGGGACCACTGGGAGCGCCAAGAGCAGGGTTTCATTGATACCCATTGTCACTTGGACATTCTCTACTCCAAGCTGTCCTTCAAAGGGACCTTTAGCAAGTTCACAGAAATGTATAACTGTTCCTTCCCTAAGGAATTTCAGGGCTGCATCTCTGATTTCTGCAATCCTCATACACTAAGGGATGGCCTATGGGAGGAGCTGCTGAAAGATGATCTGGTTTGGGGGGCATTTGGCTGTCACCCCCATTTTGCACGCTACTACAATGACAGTCAAGAAAGCAAGCTCTTGCAAGCCCTGCGGCACCCCAAGGCCATAGCGTTTGGAGAAATGGGCCTGGATTACTCCTACAAGTGCACCACACCTGTGCCACAGCAGCACAAGGTATTCGAGAGACAGCTGCAGCTGGCCGTGTCTCTAAAGAAGCCCCTGGTGATCCACTGCCGAGAAGCTGACGAAGATCTGTTGGATATCATGAAAAGAAGGGTGCCCCCTGACTACAAGATCCACAGGCATTGCTTCATGGGCACTTACCCAGTCATCAGGCCCCTCCTGGAGTACTTCCCCAACATGTCCGTGGGGTTCACAGCAGTCCTGACGTATCCTTCCGCCTGGGAGACCCGCAAAACTCTGAGAATGATCCCCTTGGAGAGAATCGTCGTGGAAACGGATGCTCCCTACTTCCTGCCTCGTGGAGTTCCGAAAAGCCTTTGCCAGTTTGCCCACCCAGGCCTGGCCCTGCATACAGTTCGAGAGATCGCCAGGATCAAAGGTCAGCCGCTCTCTCACACCTTGGCCATCCTGCGTGAGAACACTAGCCACCTCTACAATCTTTAAGCAAAGGGCATCATCCGGAGTCTTCCAGAAAAGGGAGACCAGCGGCCTGACAGCACAGACTTGGTTTGAACTCTCCCTGTGTCCCAAGGTCAAGGCAGTGTTTAGCCAGTCCACCAGAACACAAAGAGACCACCACAAGATGTCTTCCCCAAAACCTCTTCCTAAGACTTCTGCTTCTGGCTGGTAGGGTTCGGTGCAAAAGAATGGGAGGAGGATAGAGGAAACTGCCCCCAACATTATCAGGGTTTTTCCTCCCAGCCAAATTGTGCCGGGGTAATCAGTAAAGAAGAGTTCCATAGGGTCAATGAGCTGGCTATTCCACACCCCTGTTCTCTGCAGCCTGAGTTTTTGAGCAGTTGGTGCATAAAGTCACCCTCCTACTTATCTTTAAAAAAACAAATGAAGAGGAATGTTGAATTTTCAAAGTGAGTTAGGTAATTTGTTCTGTTGATTCCCAAAACGTATTTGATATTATAGGAATTCTATAATCCATACGGTTTGTTGTTAAATTCATAATTCAGTGACTGTGCAACTTGTGATTTCTAATTGCTAAAGATAAAGCAACACTAGCATTTCATCTCAAAGGAAATCGATTTAGGTAAAAGTTGGTCTGTTAATATTCAGAACGGGCTGGAGGGTGAGGACATTTCTATAGAGGAGCTTAAAGTGATGGGAGCCAGATCAATTGGATCTTGAGAACAGTGCTGAGATGAGTTTCAAATCTGAACTGAACTCCCCAAGCTTATATAATTCCAAGCCTCTCACATAACCAGTATATTAACAGCAGCTGTTATTCAGATTGCTCTGACTCTTAACAAGGCCCAACTGTATACCACTTAGAAATACTGCTCCCCTAAAGGGCAGAAACAGAGAAAAGCTTCAGGTGCCTACCTGGCAAACAGCCACCCTCCCTGCAAGATTAAAAGGAACTCACATTTTAAAGAAAATATTTGAGTTCCGAAATTTAACTTTGCCAGCCAAAGCCCACACATAAATCCAGGAGTTTCATTATTGGATAATAAGTGCCATTTTTTAAAATGGAAAAATCTCCTTTATTCTTGAAAACTAAATTGATGAAAATAGGCCCGGCATAGTCCAGACTTCTCGTTTCCTAGGTGCCTGTTTATCTAGATCCAGAAAAAGCAGCTGGCTCCTCACCATGTGGTTCTCAGCTCAAAAGTCTTGTCCACAAGGAAGCCTCCTTGACTACCACGTGCACAGTGCTCATTTCACCTGAGAAGAAAAACTCCTTAGAGCTTACTGTTTTGATTTAGTCATAGTGCTCAGCACTGACTACAATTGTGTTTTTACTATGTGCCCGTTGGTTATTTTCCCCACTAGGTTTATAAGCTTGTCAGTTCTGTTCATCCCCTATGAACATACACCCTGTACATACACCCAGTGTTAGAATGGTGCCTGAGACAGCGCAGGCACTTTGCAAAGATTTCTTGAGTTACATATCATACGAGTGAACAACGTACTTCACTGACACTTGGGAGTTAGTGACAATATTTGGGCAAGGGGACAGATTTTAGGGAGAGAAGAGAGAAACCATCAGATTTCTAGTGCCCCTTAACTTGAAAAGCAAGGATTAAAAGGCAGCTATATTCTGCTGTTTAGATGTTCTCCATAGTAAGAGAAATAAGGTCAAGTCCTCCCAGGAACTTGACAGTTTAGATTTCTTGTAAATAATACTGAGTAAGTCATAGTTTTTTTTCCCCTCTGCTAGGGATCCATTTTGGAGAAGGAAGCCTTAAGAAAGCTTTAAGTGTTTCACTTTGCTTTATTGGGACCAAAAGTGCAATGCACTTGATGCACTATTGCAATTGATGCAACTGACACACTGGTGCAATAGGAAAGATGCAAGTTGATTAAATTTTCAGGACAGAAAACCTTCAAAAGTGAAGCCAATGTTTTAAGAAGGTTTTTCTGTTTCCCATTTAATGTACACTGTACAAAAATGTTCAGAGTGTGTCCCTCAACCCCCAGGAGCCCTGACCTTTTTATAAAGGACTGCAGAAAAAGAAGGTTCTGAGGACACGTTTTGGGAAAAACTGAGTTCTACAATGTTCCACAGATTGTTTTTTAATTTGGGGGATCTCACATGCCCTTTGATATGCTAATGTGAGCCACAGATCCCCAAAAGGGTGTTTCTCAAAGTTACTTCATTTGATTAATTTGAGGTACAATTCAACAACTGGAGAAACTCGAGCTTGGGAAACATGACCTCAAGTCACACTTCCACTGTTGTCCCCTAGTCACATTGTGTACCACCTCTACTCCTCACATTCCCACACCCTCCTTCATTTACCTCTCCCACTACATAAGATCCAAGGAGAACAAAATGTCCTTTATCTGGTCCTAACAAAGCAACGTTACCAAGTGGGCATTTAAAAACGGGTGTAAACAAACAATTGCATCTGTAAGTACACATTACACAAGGTAAAGAGAGTATGTATATATATATAGTAATTAATTTTGCTCTCCAAAAAAGAAATAATCTCCTTTGTATACAGAGAAAATAGTTTTCATACTGTTCCTCTTGCTACATTTTTATGGCAAATGCATGGACTATACTCTGCAGTGTTTCTTGACACAAAAGAGAGCTCCTTGCCATAATTCAGCTTTATTTCATCAGGAATGAGAGTGAGCAATGTAGTATATACAGAGTGGCCTAAATCAAAAATTGTCATCTTCCTCTACTAGTTTCATAAATGTAGTAAAGAACACTTCATCTCTTCAAGTTACTCATAAAAACAAAACGAACAAATAAAACCTTGCAATGGAGATGTGCAAAATTTGGAGCACTCTGTATATAGCTTTCTAGTGATAGATATTCCACTGAACCTCAAAGAATGATTAGAATTCATCTGTTTGCATGGCACTTCAAAATTGGTGCATCTACTCTCACATTCTAGAGGCTTCAGAGAGCCATGAAGGCAACCGGTGATCTAGAAATTCAATTTGCCAGTTAGTGGTCCCTGGGCCATTGGTCATCCCAGAGTCACAAGGCCTCTCGGGCCCATTAACAAACTCCCTGAACCTTGGCACTCCACTCCTCTTACTGCATGCCAATATTTTGCTTCTCTTAAATTTTAGAAGGGCAGCTCTTTCTACCTTGAAAGCTCGAAAACAACAAACTGCCTACTCTGTCTTGAGAGAGAGAGGAAGATGTGGTTGTTTCAGGTAGTCTTTATTCATATATAACTTCAAAATTAGTACCTTATTCTGGACTTTGAGCACAAAGTGGGATAAAAAAAATAGTCCATAATACCTAGAGACATCACTTTAACAACTGGAGTGGCTCCTTGGCAGTCTTCTTGATATATTCCCATAGTTTTTGGCCAAGTCCAGTACTGTAGTCCCTGAGTTTGTTTTGCTAGTTAATATTTACTAGGATAGTCACTTCACAATTAGCATAAGATAGAAATTTTACTTTCTCTGAATTTGCAATTTAACATTTTATGTATCTTGGTTTGCTGTCCTGAGCAAACAAGATAGAAGTTTACCAATTCTGTTACCTGTTTTAAAGATGTAACTAAAAAAAAAAAAGATGTAACTCTTAAACTTTTTATTCAAATTTCTTGTTTACTAATTTATAAAATACTGCTTTTTTTTTTCTTCCCCTTCATTCCTTGGGGATGGTCTGGTCTGTTTTGTTGTACTTTTCCTAATGCCTTAAGGTAAATGCTTAGTTTATTTTTTATTTTCAAGGAGAAACAACAAGGTATCTGATACCACAAATTTATTTTTATAAAAACAGATTGTTAACTCTATTCTAGCTGAAGAATTTTATTTTCATGAATTTTACTTTTCTGCTGTAGAAATACCTATTACAAATATATAAACAGAAACAGAAAGAAGTGCAGGATTTTTCTACTACCTACATAGAGGCTACTGTTTTGTTAATGTATTTCCCTTAAGGTAACTGTGATTATATAGCTATATCAAATTATATATATACTTTTGAAAAAGTCATGTTTTCCCGAATATGTCAAATTATACATATTTGTAAAAAATCCATATGGTTTCATGCCCATACTTACTGAAGATCTATGTACCATAAAATCCCACCACCAATCAATATACAGTGTTTATTTATATTCTAGTGTATTTTTATTTGTGATTTTTTTTATATATATATAACATAGCTAGAAACACAAAGTACGTACTTTTTTAAAGCAAAGCGAAAGAAAAAACATGTCCAGGTCCTAGGGAAAGATGATATATAAAGATAAGCTTTTTTTCTTGATTAAGGGAGAAAATTTTCACTGTATTCCCTATTTTTCAAGAATTTTCAGTTGAAGTATTAATGCCAAAAATTAGTATCTACTGAAACTTACCTAAGTAAAGTAATATGTTTTTCCTTTTGATCTCCCTATAATGTATTTGGAGCTCATTTCATTATTGTTATTATTTTATCTTCCAATAAACTTTAAAATGTTTTCATTATGTTTTGAACTTTATATTTTATAATCATAAGGTTGTTTCCATTGCTCACCACTAATCCTTTTATTTCATGACTTCCCTGTGGTTGAACTGTTTAATTTGCTTTATAGTTGACTGGAGTGCATCTTCAAGCAACTCCCTCAGGAAAAGTATGTAGATGGCATGTTTATGAGAAATTACCTATCTGAGAACATCTTTCCCCTGCTTACACTAATGAATAACACCTCAGCTGAGTCTAGTATTTCTCGGTCACAAACATTTTTCCCCTAAAAGTTACAGATATTGCATTATTGTCTTCTGGCATCGAATGCAGAGAATTCTGATGCCAATTTCTTCTTTGGGAGTTAAACTACATTTTCTGGTCAGGATGTTTGGTAATTCCTTTGCTTTATCCTAGAAATTAACAGAAAAAAATGCTACAATATATCAAATTATTGGTTTCTTCTTTGTTATGTTCTCTGGTACACGGGTAAGCATTTAATCTTCAGATCTGTGGGTAAGCATTCAATCTTCAGATCTGTGTCTTTTTGAAGTCGAGAAGGTTGCTTTTGTTTTTATTATCTTCTTGGGATATGCTTAAGTGATCTGGCTGCTTTTAATCTAGCTTCTAATTCTTGAGGAACAACTCTGTATATGAGAGCTCCACCC
Organism: Canis lupus familiaris; assembly: GCF_011100685.1. Taxonomy (NCBI): domain Eukaryota; kingdom Metazoa; phylum Chordata; class Mammalia; order Carnivora; family Canidae; genus Canis; species Canis lupus. Next base: position 38,481,032 of record NC_049260.1, read on the forward strand.
TTTGTCCAGCCTTTCATTATCAATCTCGGTGGTCTGATAGCTGACCTTCTGGCTCCACATTTTGAGAGAATTTCTCAGGTTTGCCTTTCCCAACATTCATCTCATTTTATCCAACTTCCACTGTTTCCTTTACTAATGTAATGCATTTTTGAGTTCCCTCACATTTCTTCCTTCTCCAGCGAGCTCCCTTTGCCTTTCTGCCTAGAGTCTCGTTCAGCAATATTTTAAATTTATTCTCTTGCTCTATTTTCTCCCTCCAGCTTTCACTTCACAGAGTTTGGCTTTCACTGCTTACTTCATTTTGTTACTTCCTTGCACTCAATAGAAAGCACAGAACAAATTGTTATCGAAAGCATTCATTTTCCTACAGAAAATATTTATCTTCCTCTGCCTCTTAAATGCTCTGCTCTCCATTTATGTTGCAGTCTTTTCAGAAACCCTGTGTTGGCTTTCTTTGTTCATCCTTGAACAAAAAGCCGTCTATCCGGGCTGCTGTGTTCCCCAAAATAGGGTTGGGAGGTTCCCTTTCCCTTCCTTCCCCAGCCATTCTGATGTGTTGATTCCTCTTCTCACTGGGAGGCTGGTTGAGAGAAAGTCCTATGGATCATGTTAAGAGAAGTGAGGAGGGGGGGGGTAGGGCCATGGAGAGTTCCCTGCAGGAAGAACTTCACCCTTTTCCATATAAATATTTTTTAAATTGACCCAACGTCTACTCTCCAGGAACAGGGCTTATGCAGCCAGTCTTTCCTATACACTGCCTGCAGTGGCAGAGCGATGCCCCAACGCAGGGCCTGCTGCATTTCTTTTGGTGCAACGATTCCTGGGCCTCCTCGTGATGCTCAGAAGCCATCAAGAGCTGGAAAAGTAAGCCACGTGGAAGCCCTTACAGGTTGTCCTAACAGCACTCCCCCAATTCATTTCTTGTCACTTTTTTAGGAAGTGAAATTTCAAGTTGTTGGCTTTAGTACATTCCTTCAATATGATCCCATCTGCACTACACCTAGTGGAGATTCACCCAAGTTCTCAGCATAAAAATGGACCTCACCTTGGCCTCTAGCACCAATAAATGGTTTCTCCGTATTTGAAAATTCTGCAGTCATTTTAATTGGGATTGTGAAGGTGAAGAGGTCCATCTAAATTATCAATGCTCAAGTTAAACTCTCACTCCAAATTCCCATTTTTTTCCTCTCACTTTTTTTTGATAAATTTATGTTCCTATGGATACTGTGTTTAAATAGGCCTATCTTATTTTAAGAAAATTCAACTTCTACAAATCTGAATCTCATTTAGCTTGCTGAACATAGGAGAGGGTCAATAAAGGTAAGTTGAATAAATGGATAACAAAAAAATACAAAATAGGGATGACTTCCAAAGAATTTATTACAAAAATATTACCATCAAAAAAAAAATATTACCATCATAAATCTATTTATAATTGGTGCTCACATGTTTCATTACAAAATCTAGGGTTTAAGATGAAACACACCTATATGGACAGCGTAAGCATCCATCTAATTTATTTTTACTGATCTGCCGCTGCTTAAGACCTGATTTTATGATATATAAAAGGGAAAAAAGATGTGGCTAAAATGTTAGAACATTCTTCTGGTAGCTTTATCACTAATTAACCATATAACTGGTGCACACCACTGAAACGCTTTTGCTTGCTAGTTAACCTTTCAACAAAAAAAATTAGAAAATCAATACTTGCTAACTACAGGACAGTACAGCACTATTTAAAGGACTAAGAAAATTATGTATATATAACAGAGCTCTGGAGAGAAAATGAATGTATAAAAATACTGAATAACATATAAATCAGTGTAGGATGCAAAGCTGGAAGCTTAAAAATACTGTCAAAACCACATCTAAAATAGTCTTTTCACATCCTTATGGAATCTATTGAGCAAGGCAATTAAAAAAAACACTTGACATTACTAAGAGAATAGGTTCAGACCCACTGCTTAAAATCAGACTTCCTGAAAAAATAATTAGAACTAGAAGGGATCACCTCATCCAACAGAAATCATTTTGTGAATCATGGAGTTTCATAAACTGAACAGAAAAAAACTGAATATTGAAATATTCAGTATAAAAGATACAAAAGAAAAACACCTATAATATAAGCGATAAAGAAAAAATATATTTGGTAAAAAAACATATATATGTAATTTACCAAATATATGTATTATCAAATATGTATTTTTTTCCAGAGAGAATAATATGAGAACCAAGGCAAACACACTCCCTCATGCCACCATTTTGAGATACTATTTTAAAGGCTGGATTCTACCTGAAAGAGTCAGAAGATGCTTAGATAAGATGACTTGTAGATTTTCTTCCAATCACAATAATCCATTCTCTAATTCTAGGATTTGCCCAGTAAACTGGACTCCCCAATACACTGTTTTGCCCTCCTGGCTTCAAGGTTGGTCATTTACTGCCACAAATACATCAACAGCTGAGACCACAAAATGCACATTCAGTACAGAAAGTTTCCTTTATCAACAGTGAAGTAGTACAGACCAACCCAGTTACAAAGCACCTCCCAAATTCAAAGCTGGGTGTGAAGCATACAACACGCAAAGATAATCTCTCTAGCTGCAAGGGTTGTATAGTCAAGTAAGGACAATTAGACTATATGCAAACAATTCCAAAAATGGGGTATGGTATCTCCAAATAATTATAATGCACTGGATATAAAGCTAAAAACCATTAGGAAAGATTCAACAATATTTTTAAAATCCCAATCGGTGTACACTGCTATGTGTCAGGCACTGTGCTAGACTCAGAGAGTCAAAGATACATGAAAATAGCCAACATTGGCCAAATAGTTGAAAGGAGTCAGACAATGTGTTATATGCTTTTACGCTCTACCTCATTTACCCCTCACAACACAGCTACAAAATAGGTGATATCATGATTATGGTTTTGCAGAAATCAAGGGTCAGAATGTTAAGTAATTTACCAAAGGTCTCAAGGTAAGAGAAATGGACAGTCGGGATCAGAGCTCAAACTGCCTAGCTTCAGAGGCCACCAACTAACCATTATCTCCCAAGCTGCTATAAAATCCCCACCACACTCCAGCTTGGTGGAGGACCCAGAGAAGCATAACAGGGCTATTCTAACAGGAGTTTCAAAATGCTCTACTTGGGCAGCCCAGGTGGCTCAGTGGTTTAACGCCGCCTTCAGCCCAGGGCGTGATCCTGGAGACCTGGGATCAAGTCCCACATCGAGCTCCCTGCATGGAGCCTGCCTGTCCCTCTACCTGTGTCTCTGCCCCCCACCCCTGTGTCTCTCATGAATAAATAAATAAAATCTTTTTTAAAAAATGCTCCACTAGGAGAAGGAGGTGCCAAAACACCTAGGAGCATCAAGAGGAAGGCATCACAGTACAGGTGGCATCTGAAATGGGTCTTCAAGTTTGAAAGATGGGAAAACTGCCCATATATATGAACAAGTGGGTAAGGGCATTCTCTGCAGAGGGAAAAGCATGTGCAAAGTTATGGGAGCATGGTAGTGCTCCATACATGGGGTCCAAGTTATTCTGTGTGGCCGGAAGCTGAATGGGAAAGGAAGAGCACTAGAGAGGAGATTGGCAAAGCACAAAAGCCAAAAACAGGTGGTCCCTGGGTCACACAAAGTTAGGTCAAAGGACTGTAAACATTTTGACAAGTTAACTCTGCAGCAGCATGGGCAGTGGATAAAGAGGATCAGACTGGAAGGCAGGGATGCTACTGGAGAGGCTATGCTCTAAGGTGAGAGACATGAACTAAGACAGCAGCAGTGGCCTTGGAAAAGAGGCTGATGGAATCAGGATTTCAGAGGGAGACGAGAAGGGACTTAGGTCAACAGTGACAAAGGGAGCATAATGGTGATTCACTTATTTGTTTAAACATAAACAAAAATACATAACATAGTGAGTTAACATTTAGATGGAACTCAAATAAGAAGCCAAATGTGCACCACTCTTAGCACGGTAGTATATTCAAAGACTGGGCAAACACTAGCTATTGGAAAGTCCATCTCATCTTAGAACTCTAAAGAAACTCTAAAGAAATTCTACAGGTGATACAATTTATGCTCTACCTCTAAGATTTCCCTAAAAATGCCTTTCCTCTTCTTTTGTAATTTTTTTTCTCTTCTTTTGTAATTATCAATAGTCTCCCACTTCCTCACCAGTAGCTCTATGATTTCTCTCCCTCCACCTTCAACTCCAGGATTCTTCCTTTCTTACATCCCCCAAAGCCTGAGAATCTAACTGAAAAACTCAGAAGACTCCTCAGAGGATGGAGGAAGGGGGAAATAAGAATGAGCAAAGACAAAGTTTTGTTCAGCATGCAAAGTGTGAGGGAAAAAAGAGAAACCTGGGAGCACACATTAAGAATATTATCCCAGGGAACCTGGGTGGCTCAGTCAGTTAAACGTCCGACTACTCTAGGTTTCAACTCAGGTCATGATCTTGGGGTCATGGAATCAGGCCTGCATCGGGCAGAGTCGCCTTGAGATTCTCTCCCTCTACCCCCTCCTCCCACTCACACTCACATGCTCTCTCTCTCAAATAAATAAAACCTTTTTTTAAAAAAAGAGTATTATCCTCATTACATACTGGTGAGAAACAAAGCTTCAATTAATAAATCTGACTATAGGGCAGCCCTGGTGGCTCAGCGGTTTAGCACCGCCTTTGGCCCCGGGAGTAATCCTGGAGACCTGGGATCGAGTCCCATGTCGGGCTCCCTGCATGGGGCCTGCTTCTCCCTCTGCCTGTGTCTCTGCCTCTCTCTCTCTCTCTCTCTCTCTCTGTGTGTCTCTCATGAATAAATAAATAAAAATATGTTTAAAAAAATAAAAAATAAACCTGACTGTGAAAGTCAACTAGATCAGAACTGAAAATAGTTTTATTTTTTGATACTCAAACACAAATGCAAAAGTAAATTCCCAGAAATACTAGAGGAAAAAAAAAATCAACATGTAGAACTAGAGAGAGAGAGGGAAAGAAAGAGAGAGAGAAAGAGAGGAAAAATTAACATACACTCAAAACAGGTTTCATATTTTAAGCTAGAAAAGAACAGGGTAGACTGCAAGAGAAATAAAGGGCCTGTAGGAAGTTTCTACAACCTAGATGATGATGGTTTTAAGATCTCTAAGTATAAATTCAGAATAGTCATAATGTAACACAGTTGTAGTGGATTGACTGCTTTAGTTCTGAATAATGAAAAAATAAATAATAAAGGTAGCTATTTATCACCTTTCTCCTAAAAGACCATGAAGTAAATTTGATAAAATAGAACAGACATGATAAAATCTCTTAAAAAGTCTTCTATATTTCAATAAAACTATCCTAATACCCAGAACATAAATGAACACTAGGATACAAATGAGAAGAGCAATGTACCAATAGCTTAACTGTCACTTTTTAGAACTCCCTGGTCTCATTGGCAGCAACTCCAAACTCATTCTTCTGGAATACACCAGAATTTGTGCCAAATAAAAATGCAAGAATCCTACACCACAGGTGATGACTGGCATAGTTCCAGTTTATGCTTCCATTCCCCTTGGAACATCATCTCCTCTATCCCATGTTAAGAAAATAAGCAGTGGTGCCTGGGTGGCTCAGTTGGTTAAACATCTGGCTCTTGATTTCAGCTCAGGTCACGATCTCAGGCTCATGAGACAAAGCCCCCATCAAGCTCCATGCTCAGCAGAAGAGTCTGCTTGAATTCTCTCTCCCTCTCCCCTTTCACTCTCCACCTCTATGCACATGCTCTAAAATAAATAAATAAAAATAAATAAATCTTTTTTTTTTTTTTTTTTTTTTTAAGGAAAGGAAAGAAAAGAAGCCAAATCTTGGCAAAGGAGGGGACTTAAATTTTCTGGACTGTCTACTATGAGCTGGGCACTTGACATGCATTGTCCATCTGATGCTCACAGCAACTCTAAGGTGAGACTGTTAAGTCTTCCTTAACAGATAAGGGAACTGCAACCGAGAGGGGTTAAAAACATAGCCAAGAAGAAATAGGTAATAAATGATAAATCCAAGTTCCGAACTCATCTGTCTGACTGAAAAGCCTTGCTCTCTCCACTACACCAAAGAGCCTCTCATTATGGGGGTGTTGCAGGGGGCACCTGGGTGGCTCGGTGGCTGAGCATCTGCCTTTGGCTCAGGTCGTGATCCCAGGGTTCTGGGATCAAGTGTCGCATTGGGCTCCCCACAGAGTGCCTGCTTCTCCCACTGCATATGGCTCTGCCTCTGTCTCTTATGAATCAATAAATAAAATCTTAAAAAACGGGGGGGTGGGGGAGAAGGGTTGCAGGAACACCATGTTCCCAAGGGATACATTACCCATACACAGAGTTCATTTCAGACACTCCATTTGGGGTGACATACACCCCCTGGGGCCAATCCAAGGGGTAAAGGGAGGGAAGAGACCTGGCATAACAAGGATGATGACGACAATGACAACAGTGACTGGTTATACTCTCCTAAGGGAAGAAGTCAGCAATTGCAAGGCTGAAACAAAGGAAGACAAGGTAGGGATAGGGAAGAAGGTTACATGGAACCCTCACAAGGTAAGAGAAATCAAAATAAATCAAAGTAAAGAGAATGAGAAGGAAGAGATAAACTCCTATAAAAGAAAGAGAAAAGATCAAAAGAATGGAAGAGAAAGGAATGAAAACGTTGAGAGAGGAGACAAAAGAAAAGCAAATCAGACAACATTGAAAAAAGAATGGAGATAAGCATCCCCGCCTCCTTTTGCATAATGTGGCATTCAGGCCCTCCCTGCCACCTCCCCATTTCTGATGTCCTGGAAACCACCATGCTTCCCCAGTTACTTAACCCTCTGATAAAAGGTTTATGATAATGACATGTGTCCCTGGAGAATCCTCTTTATTAAAAGAACTATTACCACACTAAACAGCATAGTGAATTTCATAGACGGAACAAGAATTTAAATGGAGGAGTGTAATTAAAATAAATAGAAGGATATGGACAATCCTAAATCCTCAAAATGTTTAAAAACCTCTGAAGGGGGTTAGGAAGAGTAATTTATTTGAAAATATAAAACCAGCATGGTTAAAAATAAAGGCCCATCAATCTAGACGATGAGAAATGATTATACAAACATCCAGGGATCATCAAGGTGGATGATGACATGAATTGGCAGCACTTTGTTTACATACGTTATATTTTCAAAGCTGTCCCTCAAATCTTAAATCCCAAACAGTGAGTCAAACTCCAAAGAGGAAATACAGTAAGACTCCATTTATATGAAGTTTAAGAACAGACAAAACTAATCTATGCTCATGGAAGTCAGAGCAATAGATGAGGGCTCAAGGGAAGGAAACATGAGGAAACACTCAGAAGTTATAGAGATATTCTATAAGGTATCTGGGGTTACACAGATACACACATTTGTCAGAATTCCTGGAACTTTACGCTTAAAAATGGGCACATTATATCACATATAAATTATACTTCCCTTAATAAGTTGATTTTTAAAAATTAAAGTTTACCTCAATAAAGTTGATTAAAATGAAGACTCAAACAACAAATCTTAAAGAAATACAGTTATTCTGTATCCTGACTATGGTGGCTGTTACACGAATCTATACATGTGATGAAACTTCAGAGAATTAAAAACTAGGAAGAAAATATGAGGGACGCCTGGGTGGCTCAGCAGTTAAGCGTCTGCCTTTTAGCTCAGGGTGTGATCCTGGAATTCCGGGATCAAGTCCCACATCAGGCACCCTGCATGGAGCCTGCTTCTCCCTCTGCCTATGTCTCTGTCTCTCTCTCTCTCTCTCTCTCCCCATCTCTCATGAATAAATAAATAACATCTTTAAAAAAATAAGAAGAAAATATGAGTGCATGTAAAAACTGGTGAAATTCAAAATAAGGTCCATAAGTTTAGTATTATACCAATGTCGATTTCTTGGTTTTGATAATGTACTATGGCTATATAAAATATTATCATTGGGAAGAGAGAACAGAAGAATTATTTTCATTTCTGTAATATCTTCTAAGTCAAAAATTATTTCAAAAAAATTTTCTTAAAAAAGAACACAAATTATATAGTTGTATTTTCGACTATAACCCACCATCAGTGTTCCAAAAGAGTGATCCTACTATAGGGCATAATCTTGCAAATACAAAAATGCAGGAGGTAAGTAATTTCATGAATGTTTCCAATATACCTGCAGCTAGTCTGTATTCAGAGGGAGAAAGTACATAAATGGAGATTTTTCAACAGATTGAAAAATCGGAACAAAATAAAAATCAGCAAAAAATATAAATCAACAAACCAAATAGGAAATTATCAGTTCCTAATTTGTGAAGTAAAATATTACATATAACTAAGATTGTATGTTTAAAAAAAATTGGCATGCACAAAAGATAATCACACTGAAGAGGCAGCAAGGGAGTGCAGTCATCTGAAGGTAAAGAGAAAGCCTTAAGAGGAACCAACACTGATGGCACCTTGATTTTGGATTTCTAACCTCCAGAACTGAGAGACCATAAACTTCTGTGGTTTAAAGCACCAAGTCTATAGTATTTTGTCATGGCAGTCCTATCCTAGCAAACTAATATATTACACTATAATTTATATACCATAAAATCTACTTCTTGCGGGTATACAGTTGTATATTTTTTTGTAAACTGACAGAGTCGTATAATTAATCATCATCACCACCTAGTTCAGGACGTATCTGTCACCAAAAGTTCCCTCCCCCACCGCCAGTCCCAGCAACCTCTCATCTGCTTTCTCTGAGATATTTGCCTTTTCTAGGATTTCAGATAGATGAAACCATACAATATAAAGTCTTGTATCTACTTTCTTTCACTTAGTATGTTCTTGGGGTTCATCTATGTTGTAATATCTATCAGTGGTTTCTCCTTATTACTGAACAGTTTCCACCAAATGGCTATACCATATTTTGTTTATCCATTCACCAGTTAACAAACATTTGGGTTATTCCCTGTTTGGGGCTATTATTAATAATAATGCTATAATCAGGGGCACCTGGGTGGCTCAGTGGTTGGGTGTCTGCCTTTGGCTCAGGTTGTGATCCTGGGGTCTTGGGATCGAGTCCCGCATCGGGCTCCCCGTGTGGAGCCTGCTTCTCCCTCTGCCTGTCTCTCTCTCTCATGAATAAATAAATAAAATCTTTAAAAAATAATGCTATAATCATTCACATACTGTTTAATTATGTTTTAATATCTCTTAGAAAGATAGATACATAGGAGAATTATGGAGTACCATAGTAAGTGTGTGTTTAACAATTTAAGAAACTGCCAGGCTGTGTTTCAAAATGGCAGTATCATTTTACGTTCCTCCTAGGAATATATGAAAGTGCCAATTTCTCCACATTCTTGCCAACACTTGGTACTGTTGGTCCCTTTAGACTATAGCCTAAATAATGTGTGGGTAGTTACTGCAAGTTTAAGCTCAAAAAGACAATTTTAACTTTGGGCTAATGAGAATAAGCCATAGGCCTCATTACTGATAAAAAGTTTAGACCTGAGGGATGGTCTTAAAATTTTATCTAATAACTAAATTATTATAAATAATTTTTGTTATAAATAATAATTATTACTCTAGGTTTTAGAAAAGACGGGAAAAAGAACTCTCTTCTTTAGTAAGAGAAACATTTGTGAATCTCATTGATTTTATTCCCAAACCATTTATTCTAAACTTGGCGGGGGGGGGGGGGGGGGGGGGGGGGGGGGGGGGGCTATTAAATGTCTTTTGCATTTCAAAAGATTAGAGAAACCCATATTGTATGATGAAATTAGTAACTATCACTTTAACATAAATTTAAAGACTGTAATTTTTTGTTTTACACTTAATGATAAATGCAGAATACATACTTGGGAATTTGGGGTAGGACATGTTTGATGTCAGGTGAGCCTTTTAATTTCTTTCCGAAGAATGGCTGAAGATTAATGTAATTGTGATGTAAAGCATGGGATTTAAGTTGCAATGTATTATAATTACATTGTGCTATAATTATACATATTGATGTCTTTTTTGCAACGATTCTAACAGGATTCAGATACTCTGAAAATTACATACACCTATTGAAAAATTTCCTTTGAAATTTGGGGCATGGTTAAAATGTATAATATCTGACACATTTTCCAGGTATTTTTTAAAACGGTGTTTTATTTTTATAGACTCTAATTCTAGGTTTTAACGTTCCTAATTGACTTTAGGCAAAACTTCGAGAATCTGTATTCATGTGTTGTTCTTTGCTAATCATATGAAATTCTAATGGGCTTGATCGCTCCTTGATCACCCTGCAGGAAAACTAAAAATTTTGGCTGGCACTGGGTGAGAAGGAAAAAGCAGCCCCTGACATCCAGGAGCGAGCTTGGCACTGTCAGCTGGCTTTGGTGCTGCTACAAGCTGGGCTGGCAGCCACAGCTAGGCCTTGTGTCATCCTGTTGAACATGAACACTTCCAGAGAACAATTTTCAGAGAACACCAACCTCAGACAAGGCCACTCTGTCTGTGATGGATCAAGACAAAAGCAAGCCCACTCTATAATTACATCCGAACACGGCCAGAACGTGAACATCATCTAAACTACAAAATGCCAACCATCCTCCTCTCGATCATAGGAGTGATGGCGGCTTCTCTCCCAATTACATCTGTAGCCTCAGTATAGCCTGCTGTCATTATAAATCAAATTTATTAAGCTACACACTCATAAAAGTACCCTGGCTTCCTGATAGCACCCAATCCAGAACAAGACTCCATTTCCTTAAGCCCTCCCCAAAAGTAACTAATACAAACCCAAATCCTATAGTAAATCTTTTCCAACACCTGCTTACTTAGACATCCCACGGTGACTCGGGGTATGTGTTTTCCTTCACTGCCATGAGTAATAAAGGAACTTGTTCAATTAAAAGCAAAATCAAGAGACCGTATCAAGATGGCAAAGTAGGAAGATTCTGAGCTCACCTCCTCCCACAGACACACCAAAATCTGCAACTACACACAGCACAGCTGTCCCTGTGAACCAACTGATGACAAGTGTAATAGATCATACACAACAAAAGATATAAAGAAAAAGCCACATCAAAAAAGGTGAGGGGGCAGAGATGCAGGTCAGTCAGAACCCACACTGCCAGTGCAGTGGCCCATGAGCAGGAGCATTTTCACAACCATAGAGGCCTGCCCCCAGGAACCAAGAGTCCAAGCCTCTCATTAAGCTCCACAGTCCTGGGGACCTGGCCTGGAAGATGAGCCCCCATTATATTTGGCTTTGAAAACCAGTGGGGCTTCTGTCCAGGAGAGCCTAGAGGGTAGAAGTAAATTGAGACTCTCCTCTTAAAGGGGAATGTACAAGCTCACTGACTCCATGTCCCAGTACAGAGGCGGTAGTTTGAAAAGCACCAGGGTAGTGGCACCTGGGAGGCTCAGTCGGTTAAGTGTCTCCCTTAGGTTCAGGTCATGATCTCAGGGTCCTGGGATCGAGCCCCGCATGGCACGCTCTGCTCAGCAGGGAGTCAGCTTTTCCCTCTCCTTCTGCCTCTCCCCACTGCTCCTGTTCCCTCTCTCTTGCTCTGTCTCTGCTCTAATAAATAAACAAATAAAAAAAATCTTATAAAAAAAAAAAGGAAAAAAAAGCACCAGGGTGACCCATGAAGAGTCACTGACTAATCGTAGGGTGTGTCCTGAAGGGGCAGGGATCTGTTGGAATGTTCCCTGGGAACACAAGCACTGGCAAGCACCATATATTTTTTTTAATCCCCTTCTATCTAGCAGGCCAGGCACTGGCAGGTGCTATTTTTTTTTTTCTTTACCTCTCCATCTACTGTGCTAGCACCACTCCCTCCACCACATTCCACTGCAGACTCACCCCATCCGAGAGGCCTGCCCTGGCTAAGAGTCCATCCCAAGCAGCTCCCCTCCCTGTCACTCTCTATGGATGCACTCTGCCAATATCAAAGCTCCTCCCAACAGGTTCCTCAACCCATCACACTCAGCAGGCACAGTTGGCAGGCTATGGAGCCATTCCCAAGTGCCTCCACCTCAGGGGGCCTGCCCCTTACAGCAGTGTTCCCACAGCTATCCCAGATGGGCCTCATAGCTAGCCCCACACACCAGCAAGCCTCAAATAATCACAACCCAGCACCACCAAGAGGGTGCACAAAGCACACAAAAACACTCAACGGAATCAACAGATTAGAGGATGAAGAATGGATTAGCAATCTGGAAGACAGAGTAGTAGAAAACTCCCAAGCAGAACAGCCCATTAATTAATTTAAATGAGGATAGTTTAAACAGGCCTCTGGGATGACATCAAGTGTACTAACATTCACATTCTAGGAGTCCCAGAAAGAGAAAAGAGAAAGAAAGGGACAAAAATCCTATTTGAAGAAATAATGGCTGCAAACTTCCCGAACCTGGTGCCAGAAATAAATATCCAAGTCCAGAAAGCACAGTCCCAGACAAAACGAACTCAAAGAGATCCAAATTTGATTATAATATTATAATCAAAATGTGAGCAGTTAAAGTGAGAATCTTAAAAGCAACAAGAGAAAACAAATTACACATAAAGAAACCTCCAGAAGACCATCAACTGATTTTTTTTTTATTTTATTTATGATAGTCACAGAGAGAGAGAGAGAGAGAGAGGCAGAGACACAGGCAGAGGGAGAAGCAGGCTCCATGCACCGGGAGCCCGACGTGGGATTCGATCCCGGGTCTCCAGGATCGCGCCCTGGGCCAAAGGCAGGCGCCAAACCGCTGCGCCACCCAGGGATCCCTCAACTGATTTTTTTTTTAGCAGAAACTTTACACGGAAGACAACAGTGGCATGATATACTCAAACTGGAGAAAGGAAAAAATTTACAGTTAAGAATACTCTATACCCAGCGAGGTTACCACTCAGAATTAAAGGCGATAAGGAGTTTCTTGGACAAGCAAAAGCTAAATGAGTGCATCAACATCAAACCAGTCTTACAAGAAATGTTAAAGGAACTTTTTTTTTTTTTTTGTAAAGATTTTATTTATTTATTCATGAGAGACACGGAGAGAGAGGCAAAGACAAAGGCAGACATAAGCAGGCTCGCTGCAGGGAGCCCAATGTGGGACTTGATCCCAGGACCCTGGGATTCACGCCCTAAGCTGAGGGCAGACGCTCAACCACTGAGCCACCCAAGTGTCCCAAGGAATGTCTTTAAATAGAAAAGGAGAGGTCATAACTAGAAATAAGAAAATTATGAAAGAAAAAAATCTGATTATGGTAAACATATAGTAAAAGTAGTAGATTTACCAACTATATACCTAGTATAAAGGTTAAAGGACAAAAATAGTAAAATCATTTAAACCTACAATAATTAGTCAAGGGACACATTTGACATCAGAAATATAACACAGGGGGGATCCCTGGGTGGCTCAGTGGTTTAGTGCCTGCCTTCAGCCCAGGGCATGATCCTGGGGACCGGATCCTGCATGGAGCCTGCTTCTCCCTCTGCCTGTGTCTCTGCCTCTCTCTCTCTCTCTCTCTCTCTCTCTCTCTCTCTCTGTCTCTCATGAATAAATAAAATCTTAAAAAAAAATAGAACACAAGAGTCATCAAAATATAGTGCTTTTAGAACATGCTTAAACTTATTCGCCTCAACTTAAAGCAGATGGCTATATACATAGAATGGTTAGGTATGAACTTCATGGCAACCACGAACCAAATACCTATCATAGATACACAAGAAATAAAAAGAAAGGAATTCAAACATAACTGTAAGGAAAGTCACCAAACCACAAGGAAAGAGACTAAAAGAAGAAAAGGATAGAAAAGAACAAGAAAAATAATCAACAAAATAGCAGTAAGTACATACCTATCAGTAATTACTTTAAATGTAAATGGACTAAATGTTCCAATCAGGAGACATAAGGTGGCTAAATGAATTTAAAAAGACCCATATACATGCTGCCTACAAGAGACAGACTTCAGATCTAAAGACACTAAAAGTAAAGGGATAGAAAAAGATATTCCATGCAAGTGGAAACATAAAGAAAGCTGGGGTAACAACACTTATCAGACAAAATAGACTTTAAAACAAAGACTAACAGGAGACAAAGTAGGCAGGAAACAAAGTTAGTAAAAATAAAGAATAAAGGTCAGAGCTGCAATAAATGAAATAGACACTAAAAAGAATAGAAAAGATCAATGAAACTACAAGCTGGTTCATTGAAAAGAGAACCAAAATTGATAAATCTTTAACCAGACTCATCAAGAAAAAAAAAGGAGGACACAAATAAATAAAACAAAAGAGAAGTATAACATAGAAATACAAAGGGTAAGACTACTACAATTTCATGCCAGCAAATGGGACAATCTAGAAGAAACAGATAAATTCCTAAAATGTACAGTCTTCTAACACTGAATCAAGAACTAGAATATGTGAGCAGACCAATTACTAGTAATAAAATTGAATCAGTAATTTAAAAAAAAATGCCCCACAAACACAAGTCCAGGACCACATGGCTTCCCAGGTTAATTCTACCAAACATTTAAAAGAAGAGTTTATACCTACCCTTCTCAAACTATTCAAAAAAATTTGAAGAAACACTTCTAAACTCATTCCATTAGGCCAGCATTACCCTAATACCAAAACCAAAAACACCATAAAAAAAGAAAATTGGGGGGATCCCTGGGTAGCGCAGCGGTTTGGCGCCTGCCTTTGGCCCAGGGCGTGATCCTGGAGACCCCGGATCGAATCCCACGTCGGGCTCCCGGTGCATGGAGCCTACTTCTCCCTCTGCCTGTGTCTCTGCCTCTCTCTCTCTCTCTCTCTCTCTCTCTCTCTCTCTCTCTGTGACTATCATAAATAAATTTTTTTAAAAAATTTAAAAAAAAAAGAAAGAAAGAAAATTGGGGCAGCCCAGGTGGCTCAGCAGTTTAGCGCTGCCTTCAGCCCAGGGCGTGATCCTGGAGACCCAGGATCGAGTCCCACATCAGTCTCCCCTGCACGGAGCCTGCTTCTCCCTCTGCCTGTGTCTCTGCCCCTCTCTCTTTCTCTCTCTCTGTCTCATGAATAAATAAATAAAATCTTAAAAAAAGAAAGAAAAAGAAAAAGAAAACTGCAGGTCAATATCCCTGATAACCATAAATGCAAAAATTTTCAACAAAATATCCGCAAACTGAATCAACTATACATTAAAAGGATCATACACTGGGGCACCTGGGTGGCTCAGTGGTTAAGCATCTGCCTTTGGCTCAGGTTGTAATCCCTGGGTCCTAGGATCAAATCCCGAATCAGGCTCCCTGCAAGTAAGGAGCCTGCTTTTCTGTTTATGTTTCTGTCTTGCTCATGAATGAATAAATAAAATCTTGGGAAAAAAAAAAGGATCACACACTGTGATCAAGTGGGATTTAGTCCAGGGATGCAAGGATACTTCAATATCCACAAATCAATCAACGTGATATACCACATAAAAGGCGGCATATGACAAACCCACAGCTAATATCACAGTCAATGGTGACAAGCTGAAAGCTTTTCCTCTAAGATAAGTAGCAACACAAGGATGCTCACTCTCACCTCTTCTATTCAGCAGAGTATTGGAAATCCTAGCTGGAGCAATTGGGCAAGAAAAAGAAAGAAAAGGCAAACAAATGGGAAAGGAAAAATTAAAAGTGCTACTATTTACAGATGACATATTACTTTACATAGAAAACCCTAAAGATTCCACCAAAAAAACTATTACAACTAATAATTCAGTAAAGTTGCAGGATATAAAATACATAGAAATCTGTTACATTCTGTACCCTAGTAATGAACTACCAGAAAGAGAAATTAAGAAAACAGTCCCAGTTATAATTGCATCAAAAAGAAAAAAATACCTGCAATGACATGGATGGAGCTAGAGAATATAATGTTAAGTGAAATAAGTCAGAGAAAGACAAATACCCTATGATTTCACTCATATGTGGAATTCAAGAAATAAAACAAATGAGCAAAGGAAAAGAGAGAGAGAAAAAAAAAACAAGAAGCAAACTCTTAATTACAGAGAACAAACAGATTATTACCAGAGGGAAGGGGGTAGGGGAATAGATGAACTAGGTGATGGAGATTAAAGAGTATACTCATTATGGGGCGCCTGGGTGGCTTGGTCAGTTAAGTATCTGACTCTTGATCTCAGCTCAGGTCTTGATCTCAGTCATGAGTTCAAGCCCCACACTGGGCCCCATGCTGGGCATGGAGCCTACTTTAAAAAAAAAAAAAAAAAAAAAAAAAAAAAAGCACACTCCTCATGATGAGCCCTGAGTAATATATAGAATTGTTGAATCACTACATTGTACACCTGAAATGAATATACCACTGTATGTCAAAACTATACTGGAATTAAAATTAAAAGCTTAATTTAAAAAAAAGAAAAATACTTAGGAATAAATTTAACCTAGGAGGTAAAAGACCTATAGCCTAAAAACTGTAAGACACTGATGAAAGAAAATTAAGATGACACAAATAAATGGAAAGACATACTATGGCATGGATTAGAAGAATAAATATTGTTAAATGTCCATACTACCCAAAGCAATCTAGAGATTCAATGCAATCCCTATCAAAATACCAATCATACATTTTTGACAGAAAAAGAATAATCCTAAAATATGTTTGGAACCACAAAAGACCCTGAATAGCCAAAGCAATCTTGATAAAGAATAACAAAACAAAGTAAACAAAAGACTTAAATGTGAGACAAGAAACCGTAAAACTCCTAGAAAAAAACATAGGCAGTAATCTTAGGCATCAGCCTGGGCAACATTTTTTTGAATGAGTTTCCTCAGGCAAAGGCAACAAAAGCAAAAATAAATAGAATCACATAAAACTAAAAAGCTTTTGCATAGTGAAGGAAACCACTGACAAAACAAAAAGGCAAACTACCGAATGAGAGAAAATATTTGCAAATAATGTAACTGATAAGGAGTTAACATCCAAAGTACAAAAAAAAAAAATCAGATAACTCAACATAAAAAATAATTCAATGTAAAAATGGGTAGAGGACCTGAATAGACTTCTCCAAAGAAGACATAGAGATGGCCAACAGACAAATGAAAAAAAATCCTCAATTTAATCATCAGGGAGACACCAATCAAAACCACAATGAGATAATCACTTCAGGGGCACCTGGGTGGTCAGTGGTTGAGTGTCTGCCTTTGGCTCAGGTCATGATCCCAGGGTCCTATGATCAAGTCCCACATTAGGAGTGCCAGTGAGCAGGTGGAGAAAAGGGAATCCTTGTGCACCATTGGTGGGTGTGCAAAATGGTACAGCCACTATGAAAAAAAAAAACACGGAGGAGTCTCATAAAATTAAAAATAGAACTACCATATGATCCAGCAATTCCACTCCTACATATTAATCTGAAGAAAATGAAAACACTAATTTAAAAAGATATATGCACCCCTATGTTCAATGCAGCATTATTCAGAATAGTCAAGATATGGAAGCAACTTGAGTATCTATCAATGGATGAATGGATAAAGAAGATGCCCGTGTATATAAAGACTGAAATACTACTCGGCCATACAAAAGGAGGAGATCTTGCTATCTGCAACAACAGGGATGAACCTAGAGGGCATTATGCTAAGTGAAATAAGTCAGAGAAAGATAATTACTACATGACTTCATTTATATGTGGAATCTAAAAAACAAAACAAAAATAAAAATAAAAAACAAAACACATGAACAAACAATACAAAACAGAAATACACTCATAGATACAAAGAACATTCTGGTGGGTTGCCAGAGAGGAGGGGTGGGGTAGAGGGATGGGCAAAATAAAGAATATGGGTTAAAAGGTATGAACTCCCAGTTATAAAATAAATAAGATACAGGGATGCAATGTATAACAGCATTAATAATATTACAACATTCTGTATGGTGACAGATGGTAGCTACATCTATTATGGTGATCACTTCCTAATATATGTAACTGTTAAATCACTATGCTGTCAACCTGAAACTAACAAAACTTAGTATGTCAACTACACATCAATAAAATATAAATAAAAATCTTTAAACTCTTTTAAAAAAATCAAGGTGACCCAAGAGATCAAATTATGTTTTAAAAATGTGTATTTATATTGTCCAAAGCATAAAGATTCACAGAGTACTATATAATCAGGTTACCACAAACCCAATGTAAATGAATACAAAGTTATTAAAATTCTAATTCTGAAAAAAAAATTCTAATTCTGTGGCCAGTAGCTCTGATTGTAATTATGTTTACAAAAGATGGAAAAAAATGAAATAATAGTTTTAAATGCATGCATATACCCCATAGGATCAACCTTTATCCTGCCATTTACTGGAACAGAGTCATTTGCAAAATAGGAAACAAATTAGGCTAACTAGGAGCCACTGCCAAATGAAAAGAGAGCATAATTATAGAGTCAATGCAAATGGTACTTAACATCCAGATAAAAGTCATATAAAAACATTCAGTTATTTGGGTATTTCTAACTAGTCTTTTTATAAAAGCGGCTAATAATAGATTATATATAATAACAACAGCAGCATATCATAAACTACTAAATGCCAAGTATCAATTAGTACTGTAGGCACCTGGCGCAATTAGAAAGAATCCCAGTCCAGGAGATCCAGGATCTGGTCTCAGTTCCAGGATGAACAAGCGGAATTTGCCTTTAGTCACAGACTAAAGATCATATGCTAAGACTACAGTCTGAATCATAAACTGCTAGAGGTAAAAGGTCAAAGCATATACTTTGATCAGCCAGCTGAGGTCCAGGTAACAGACTCCGAGAGGGAAAGCGACTAAAGCCACAGCCACACAGCAAGTTAGTTCCAGAGCCTCCCAGCACACAGCCTCTGAACCCTGGTCCCGGCCGCACTTCTTACCAATGACTCATTTCTAGAGTGAGAACAATCACCCACGCTTGCTTCTTCCTCATGGAGGTGCTGGGATGGTCACTGGAACTAACTGGTGTTGAATGAGTATGTGCTTGCTTGTATTCAATTGAGTTTGATGAAATAACTAGTCTTTGTGGGGAGAGGTGGATGCAGTACCACACGAAATGGCCGTTTGCGTAAATTCTCCCAGTGTGTGCCAGAAGGGCTGTGTTTCTCCAGAGCAGCAGGGCTGGCATTTTAGGGAGGATGTTCTCCCCAATCTGGGGGGGGGGGGGGGCCTCCCCACACTGCAGGATGTAAAAATACACAGCTGGCCCCCATTTACTCAGGAGGAGCAGCACCTCCTCCAGACCGGGGACTGCCCAAGGGCAGAGCAATTGGAAGCATCCAAATGAATGCAAAAAAGAAAAAAAAACCTATGAGAAACAAAACATCAAAATTCCAAGATGTTAAATAAAGATGGAATCAGTATCACTGATTTTTTCCTTTTGCCTCAGCCTCCAATATGGCCCAGCATGGCAGTTCAATGATTCTGTCCTTATTTAAAATATTGATATTGTGTTCATCATCAATGTCAGCATTAATCTTGATATTTTTTAAAGATTTTATTTATTTATTTATGAGAGCCACAGAGAGAAACAGGCTTCCCTGCCGGAAGCCCGATGCAGGACTCCATCCTGGGACCCCCAGGGGTTCACAACCTGAGCCAAAGGCAGACACTCAACCACTGAGCCACCCAGGCATCCCTAATTTTCATTCTTTTAAGAGAGTTCATTAAAACACTATCTTGCTTGATTACGGAAGTTTTGGGGTGCCCTGTAAATTCTGCACAGAAGTTTAAGGCCCTCACGCCCTTCAACCTAAGCAGGTGCTGCTCCCAGTCACTGTGACAACCCAAAACACCTGCACACATTTCCAAAGGCCTCTCTGGGTTCAGAGACTCTCTGAAATGGGACCTGATTTTTCTCCTTTAACAAGAAGTCCAAAAAAAAAAAAAAAAAAAAAAAAAAAAAAAAAAAAAAAAAAAAAAACAAGAGGTCCAGAGAGAGGCAGCCCAGCCTAAAACAAGTGGCTCTAAGATGCCAGCAGGGCCCCAGGTTCCTTTGAGCCCTGCTGTGCTCACAAGACGGCTGCAGAATTAGGTCCTAGTTCCAGAAAGAAAAACAAAAGTAGGGCAAAGGGCAAAAACAAAACAAACAAACAAACCCACATTATCAACTAAAGAGAAAAAAAAAAAAACAAAAAACAGAACCTTTCCCCGGGAGCCTCATACAATAAACCTTCACCATATATCACAGGCCAGAAGCAAATCACCTGGCCACCCTAGCTGCAAGGAGCCCAGGCAGCTGAACACCTTTTCAGTGGGCACATCTCCTGCCAAAATAAAAATGGTGTTCCACCCCACAGTAAGAATGGAGGGGGAGAGTGAATAAAAGACAAGCAGCTAGAACTGGCTGCCGTGGGGGCCATGCAGGATCACAAATGCTGGCTCTTCTTTGGTGATTGCAAATAGCATCTTCTCTGCTTGTAATCTGATGGTCTGCCTGGGCAGAGCATTTTTATGGTCACTTTTAAAATTACGGATAAAATCCAGAATGTGGTCCTAGGTTGGGCTCCATAGAAGCAGGGCCTGAAACAGAGACTTGGGTGCGTATGATTTATTAAGGGCACACTCCTAGGAGAAGCTTGCAAGGACTGAGGGGAGCACCCAAGGGAAGAAGAATGAGAGACGCAAGGACACAATCTCCCGTAAAGTTTTTGTCTGGGCCAGACACTCAAGCGGCTATTAGCCTAAATCCACAATACAGAGTTGTCCAGCCTTGAAGCAGCTCAGCTCTTTACCCTTGACAAATCAGTTGGCCATTTGCTGCCTCCTTTCGTGCTGATGGGACCAGTGCAACCGCCCAGGGTTCTCTAGGTAGTGCAATGTCCATCAGCCAAGAGCAACATGTCATAGAGGGTCACAGGTGTGAGTGGTTTGCCAAAGCACATGCTCCAGTGTGGGGGGCGGGAGGGGGCTGGGTGCCCCACCCCTAAATGTGGATCTGGGTGGGCAGCAGGGGCATCTATTACAAACATCAGATTTTGATACACTTTCCAGAGAACTGCCTTTATTTCTATTTTGTACCGTTTGAGACCATAACCCTAGATATACTGCTATGATTTAAAAGCTATTAGAGAACTGGCAATGAGTTTAAAGATGTTTCATTTTTAGGAAAAATGATTAACAGGTGTTGACTTGTTTTGTTTGCACCACGAATGGAGAAAGCGTTTTATAATTGGCTCTGGGTATTAACCAGGACCCAGTCTGTAGTTCACAATCTCATCAGAGCATGTAAATATTTCATAGTCTTAGTGTCTCATTTAAAGCTCAATGAATATTTAATTGAAGTTGACCAACAAAATAACTGAAAGAATTATGTTGCATTTAGTTAGGCCTAAAATGAGCAAGCTCTTCATTTTCTCAAGTAGTTGGAAGCTAAAATTATTCCAACTTCATGAAATATTCTACAAAATATTATAAGTAATTAAAGGGCTGCAAAATGGGTTTGAAAGGCACATATTAAATATTGAGAAAAACATGAAATAAAATGAATTTTCAGCTTTCAGTGCAAGAGAATAGTTTAATATATTGTCACCTCCAACATTACTTATTCAGTAGTGGATTAGTTTAAACTATTGTCAATACCCTCTTTTTGACACAAGAAGTAAAAATAGAATATTTTCTTTGTCCCTTGCAAATTAAATATTCTAGAATGATGATGTGCACCTATAAGATTGATATTAACAGGAAACCATGCATGATCCATCCAAGTAAGCTAGCCCAGAAATTGCTTCTGAACTCTGGGTCCAGCACTGGGCCATGTACTGAAAATAATTTTTTAAAAAAATTTTTTTGAAGAGAAAGAAATAACGGTCCATGTTCAAAGTAGTTATGGTTTCCCTGGAAAGAAGCTTCCCTGCAGTCTGTTAGATCTCCATAAGCGTCAGAACTGGGCTTCAAAAAAAAAAAATGTGCTCTAATTGATCAACCCTAACACAGATGACACAGAATATGTCACTTCTACCAAATTTGAAGATATTTTAATTGGAATCAAAGCATTGCCAACTAATCCATGCTAAGGCTGCTAGAAACCACCTGGTAAACTTAAGGGTATTAAGGTTTGAATGCTTTATCTAGTCCTGGATTATTTTTTAAGATTTACTTACTTATTTGAGAGAGAGCATGCGTGTGCTCGAGTTGGAAGGTGGGGGAGGTGCACAGAAAGAGAGAATCCCAAGCAGACTCCTCGCTCAGCACAAAGCCCAACGCAGGGCTTGATCCTATGACCCTGAGATCACGAACTGAGCCAAAACCAAGAGTTGGATGCTCAACTAAGATACCCAGGTACCCCGTAGTCCTGAATTATGTTTTAATTACAGAATCTAAGTAATTTATTAATAGGTTCCTTTTTGGAGAACAGAACATGAGGCCATGACACAGGGTTGTCTCATAAACACAACATATCCCTTCTGCTGTGTTACAGGAAATAACTGGTCACCTTGCTGGGTTTTTTCACTTTGATCTTTGTCCCTTTTTAAGATATTAAAATGGGGCAGTCCCGGTGGTTCAGCGGTTTGGCGCCGCCTTCGGCCCAGGGCATAATCCTGGAGACCTAGGATCGAGTCCCACATCGGGCTCCCTGCATGGAGCCTGCTTCTGCCTCTGCCTCTGCCTCTGTGTGTGTGTGTGTGTGTGTGTGTGTGTGTGTGTGTGTGTGTGTGTGTGTGTCTCTCATGAATGGATAAATAAAATCTTAAAAAAAAAGATTAAAATGGATTACTTTTTTCAATTATCAATATGTCATGATATGTGTGTGTTAGGTATACAAATATATATGTCAAGTTCAGGCTCTTGTCTAATAATGGTGCCTCTTTCCTTTACTTCTACTATTCATGCCATGTCACCCTTTGGTTCTCAGGGATAGGGAACCATAATCAGTACACAGAAAAGAGAAGATGTCTTTCTGTTGCTATTTAATGGCACATTCCAAATCAAACAAAATGATCTCATTAATGGCAACTCTCTAAGCAAAAAAATGACACTGCCCAGACTCTACGTGTCTAGAGGAGGACAGATTATCCTGTCCAGGGGAGGAGAGGAGAGAACGGTTGATAAGCATTAGCCAAGAAAGATAAACATGTGGTGTCCTGCAACCAATGGGCCTGATCAAAAACAGGAGTGTCAGGATACTTTTCTTCTTGAATTTGTTTTTTTTTCTTTAGACTTTATTTATTCATGAGAAACACAGAGAGAGAGAGGCAGAGACATAGGCAGAGGGAGAAGCAGGCTCTTCACAGGGAGCCTGATGTGAGACTTGATCCCCAGACCCCGGGACCATGACCCAAGCCAAAGGCAGACGCCCAACCACTGAGCCACCCAGGTGCCCTTGAATGTGTCTTTTCAAAAGAACCTGCCTTAACATTTACACTGAGGACTCTTAATTTTCTCAAATGCTTACTATATCATACAGGTAACATTTGAAGATCGCATTTTTCCCCAACAACATGCAACTTACCTGCTTATCAAAAGCTACCCAGGATGGTGCATCGCTTCCCATTCCTTTAGGAAACGCACTGTATTTAGGCTTTGTCTTTTGCCCGAGAAGCAGCTCTCCACCAATTCCAGGTTTGTCCTCACTCACCAGCATGCCAACGTTGTTGCAAAAGCCCCAATGTTGAGATTTGTGGAACTTCTCTTTTCCCACCTACAAACACAGGAGACCACGTAAGATGGCTGAAGTTGCTCTTTGTGTCTTACTGGTTTTTTAAAAAAGGGCAACACATCCCCATCGTTTATTTTTCCCATTACAAAATGCACATTTGAGTGGCAAACGATTACGATCAACCTTTATCCATAAAGTGGTGTCACATTTTAAATTCCATTCATTTTAGCAAATTCACAACTTTGAAAAGCAAGAAGAAACCCAAAGCTCCATGCTATTGAAAACGGTTAAAAATAACTATTACTGCAAGTGAACGTTTAGAACATTAGCTTGCTAATTAGCCTATTCTACTTATTTGCCAAGAACGCAAATGGGAGGTGGGGGGAGGGAGAGTCCTCTCCTTCGGAGTAAAAATTTAACAGTTTTCCCACATAAGCCTAAATGTTATTTGCACCAACACAGAAAATAAAATCTTTTCCTCGTTAAAAATCAATGTAACAGAAAATTCCTCAGAGCTGACATTCTCATCCTAATTTTAAAACCTTGCCATTCCTTTCCCTCACTCCTCTCCCATCTTTTCTGGGATCTGGGCAGAGAGAGAAAAGCCTGGATGATACTACCAAGGGTTGGCAAAGATGTGGCTGCTTGTGTGCAATGCTACAGAAAAGTAAAGGAGATGATGTCTCTGAAGAGACATCCATACAAATTTTAGAATTATTTGTTCCAAGCTCTGTGAAAAGTGTCAATGATATTTTGACAGGGATTGCACTGAATGTGTAGATTGCTCTGGGTTGCATAGACATTTTCACAATGTTTGTTCCTGTAATCCATGAACATGGAATGTTTCTCCATCTCTTTGCATCTCCCTCGATTTCTGTAGTTTTTGGAGAAAGATCCTTTGACTCTTTGGTTAGGTTTATTCCTAGGTATCTTATGCTTTTGGGTGCAATTGTAAATGGGATTGAATCCTTAATTTCTCTTTCTACTGTCTCATTGTTAGTGTATAGAAATGCAACGGATTTCTATGCATTGATTGTATATCCTGCCTCATTGCTGAATTGCTATATGAGTTCTAGCAATTTAGGGGTGGAGTCTTTTGGGTTCTTCCACATAAAGTACCAGGTCATCTGAGAAGAGGGAGAAGTTATACACAACTGAGAAATTACTGAACACTACATCAGAAACTAATGATGTACTATATGTTGGCTAATTGAATTTAAATTTTAAAAAAAGAGAGAAATCTAGCAATACCTAGGAAAGTGAGAAGTATGTATGCCCTATGGCCTAGCAAGTCCATTTCCAAATATCCTTTGCCCCTGTGCACCAGGAGCTAAATATAAATAATAAATAAATATATAATAAATGCAAATATTTGTGTATATCATATCACAGAATGAACATCCATCCACAGCCCTGAATAAAAGATAAAACAACTCAAGATGACAATGAGACCTCTCTTGTGCCCTCCCTGCCTCTCCAAAGGTAACCATTACCCTGAATTTGTTGCTTGAGCTCTAACATTTTGCCAGGATTCTATATAGCCAGGGGAGTAGCCTTTTGCAAAAGCATAACGCCTTGGTCAGGAAGTCTGAGAAGAGGTTTGAAAAGACCTCAATTTCAAGGCAACCTACTGAACAGGAGAAAATATTTGCCAATCTTATATCTGATAAGGGGTTAATATCCAAAATATATGAAGAACTATACCTCAAGAACACAAAAACCAACAAACAATACAATGAAAAAATGGGCAGAGGATCTAAACAGGTATTTTTCTAAAGAAGACCCACAAATGGCTCATCATTGGGGAAATGCAAATCAAAAGCACAATGAGGTATTACTTCACACCTGCTAGAACAGCTACTGTTCAAAAGGACAAGAAATAGCAAAGTGCTGGCAAGGATGTGAAGAAAAGGGAAGCCTCGTGCACTGTTGGTGGTAATGTAAATTGGTGCAGCCACTGTGGAAAACAGTATAGAGGTTCTTGAAAACATTAAAAATAGAACTACCACACAATCTAGCAATTCCTCTGGGTATTTACCCTAAGAAGACACAACTCAAAACAATATATGCACCTCTATGTTCACTGCATTATTTAAAATAGCCTCTAAGACATAAAAACCTATGTGTCCACCAATGAATCAATGGATAGAGAAATCAGGATACGCACGCATGCACATGTGGAGTATTATTCAGCTGTAAAAAAAGAATGAAATCTTGCCATTTGTGACAATAGAGATGGATCCTGAGGGCATTATGCTAAGGGAAACAAGACAGAGAAAGACGAATATCATCTGATCTCACTTACATGCAGAATCTTAAGAACATAAAAAAAAACACAGGCTCATAGATACAGAGAACAGATTGGTGGTTGTCAGAGGTGGGGTGGGGGTGCGAGTGGGAGGGGGAATGAGTGAAGAGGGTCAAAATGTGTAAATATCTAGTTATAATTAAGTCCTAGGATACAATGTACAACATGGTGACTATATTGTACTGTTCATTCAAAAGTGGCTAAGAGAGTAAATCTTAAAAGTTCTCATCACAAGAAAAAAATTTTTTATCTATGTGTGGTGACAGATGCTAACTAGACTTATTGTGGTAATCATTTTACAATATATACGAATACAGAATCATTTGTACACCCAAAAGTAGTATGTCAATTATACCTCAATAAAAATATAAAAGGCTCAATATTAAAAGGAAAAGAAAATACCTCGTTTCCTCTTATAATGAAGGCAGCCTAGAAGAATCCAGAATGGCCTGAGCAGCCCTACCCAGGGGAGCCAAGGTCCCAACAGCTGTCCTGGGCAGATGAGCAGCCCAACTCAAAGGCTACGAGAAGAAGGCCAGAGGCAGTGGTTAAGATGGTGGGCCACAGCCTGGCTCTGTCCCTTAGGGAATCCAATGTCACCACCGCCACCAAGCTCCCAATCCCTCCTGACACTTATACACATTCAGGTTACCACAAGTCAATCCCAAATCACCAAAGCAAAGCAAAAGTTGGATTGGCTAAAATGAATGGTGGAGTAACAGAATTGTCTAACACTGTTCTCTCACTGAAACCAAATAATCAGGATGCCTGGGTGGCTCAGCGGTTGAGCGTCTGCCTTCAGCTCAGGGACTGATCCCAGGATCAAGTTCCACATCAGGCTCCCTGTGAGGAGCCAGCTTCTCCCTCTGCCTGTGTCTCTGCCTCTCTCTCTGTGTGTGTCTCGAAAGAAAAAAGAAAAAGAAAAAAAAAAGAGAAGAGAAGAGAAAAAGAAAAGAAAGAAAAGAAAAGAAAAAAAAGAAAAGAAAAGAAAAGAAAAGAAAAGAAAAGAAAAGAAAAGAAAAGAAAAGAAAAGAAAGAAAAGAAAAGAAATCTCAGCTGGCTCTGAGTTCCTGTGGCCACTCCATGTTTGTACAACCCCCTTTCAGCTCTTATACCATTCTGCCTTGAATTGTGTATTACAACTGGTTGTCCCTTTGCTCTTTGAAAAAAAGAAAAAGACAACAATAAATAAAATTAAGCAAGTAATCTCAGGCAATCACAAACTCACCTCAGGTCAAACCAACAAATGTTTCTTAAGCATCTACTATATTCCTAGCTGTGTGCCAAATGTACTAGTTAAAAATCAGCATAACATTCAGCCACTCCAAGGGGCACCTGGGTGGCTCAGTGGTTGAGCATCTGCCTTTGGCTCAGGATGTGATCCCTGGGTCCTGGGATCGAGTCCCACATCAGGCTCCACACACGGAGCCTGCTTCTCCCTCTGCCTGTGTCTCTGCCTCTCTCTGTGTCTCTCATGAATAAATAAAATCTTTTTAAAAGAGAGAGAGAGAGAGAGAGAGAGAGAGATTCAGCCCCTGCCCTGAAGAAGAAATCCACAATCTTGCTGATGAGATTAAGATTTAGATCCGTAAAGCAAACAGAGAACTAGAAAGCAATGCAGATACCATTTCTAACCACTTACTATGAGATAGACTACGAAGGGCTTTATATACATTACCACCACCAAACTATCTGATTGGTAAAAATGGAGGTGATAAAACATAGGAGGAAACCAAAGTAGAGAGAGGAAGACTAGCACACTCACAGTTACGCTGGAGCTAGTGCAACCTACATCTGAACTTAAGTTCATGTGACCTCAAGCTCTGGTCAGCCAGGCTGGAGGAGTAGCGTTGAGGTCCTGCAGGTAAACAGATCCTGTCCTGGCAGAGAGGCTCAGGACAGACAGTAGCAGACAGGCAAGGGTAGTAAGTAATGCACTGCAGCTGAGCTGACAGTGCCTAGTGGGAGGGGCAAGAAAGTGGTTAGTCTAATAAAAAAAAAAAAAAAAGAGAAGTTCAAGTTTGGAAGGACAGTAAGACAGCAGAGTATGTAAGGAGATCTATATTATGGAAAGCCTCACGTTTAACTACTGTATACGTCTGAAACTCTCCTTGAGCAAGGATGAAATATAATCAAAGACTGGGGTGGCAATGGTCCAGATGGACTGAAAACCATTTTATAGCCATCAGAATGGCAAGAATTAGAAAGCTGGATAATCATATGGTTTCACTCATATGTGGAATATAAGAAATAGTGAAAGGGACCATAAGGGAAGGGCGGAAACTGAGTGGGGGGAAATGAGAGAGGAAGATAAACCATGAGAGACTCCTAACTCTGGGAAACAAAGGATTACAAAAGGGGAGGTGGGGGAGAATGGGTAACTGGGTGACGGGCATTAAGGAGGGCACGTGATGGAATGAGCACTGGGTGCTATACTATATGCCAGCAAATTGAATTTAAATAAAAATTTAAAAAAACAAAGTCGAATAATATCAAAGTTTGTAGAGGAGGTGGGAAAAAAGCAACCTTAATATTGTTCAGATGAGAGAGTAAACGGTCATTCTGGGAAGCAATGGGATTTGATTTAAGAATCAAGAATCTCCCATTTGCAATAACATGGATAGAACTAGAGAGTATTATGCTAAGCAAAGTAAGTTAGAGAAAGACAAATACCATATGATTTCAGTCATATGTGGAATTTAAGAAACAAAGCAGCAAAGGAGAAAAATGAGACATGAATCAAGAAACCAACTCCTAACTATAAAGAACAGGTGGTTACCACCAGAGGGGAGGGGGGCTGGGGGGGGGGGAATAGGTGAGGGGGATTAAGGAGGGCACTTGTGATGAGCACTGGGTGTTGTAAAGAAGTGCTGAATCACTATATTGTACACCTGAAACTAACATAACACTGCATGCTAACTAACTGGAATTTAAATTAAAACTTTAAAAAAAAAGAATCCAGAATCTCACCCCTGGATACGTATCTCAGAAAAATTCTCACAGCAGTCAATAAGTGTTAAGAAGGTGTCATGGTATTTTGGGAAAGTGGGCAGGCAACCTAGATATCTATATTTATGGACTCAGCAACAAAATATTGTTTAATGGATAAGTATACTTTGGTGGATGTTAATTTTACCTCAGTGCTTAAAGCAATAAACCAAGCAATAAACCAGATGCATTAGCTCAGGCTCCCATAACAAAATACCAGAGACTGCATGGTTTAAACAGAAATTTATTTCTCAGTTCTAGAGGCTCGGAAGTCCAAGCCTGCTAAGCCAATTTGGTTACCCATAGAGGGTTCTCTTCTTGGCTTACAGATTGCTGACTTCTCACTGTGTCCTCACACAGCAGTGAAAGAGACTGATAGCTCTCTGGTGTCTCTTACTTAAAAGGACACTAATCTTATCATGAGGGCTCCACCCTCATGACCACCTCTAAACCTAATTACCTGGGCGCCTGGGTGGCTCAGCTGGTTAAGCGTCTGCCTTCTGCTCAGGTCATGATCCCAGGAGCCTGGGATGGAGCCCTGCAACTGGGGCCCTCCTTGCTCAGCAGGGAGTCTGCTTCTCCCTCTCTCTCTGCCTCTCCCCCTGTTCGTGCTCTCTTTCTCTCTCTCTCAAATAAATAAATTAAATTAAATCTGTAAACCTAATTACCTTCCAAGGCCCCATCTCCAAATGCCATCACACTAAGGGTTGGGGCATATTTCAGTCCATAACACCAAATGTACATACAGCAATGCAGATCCTTAAAAACACTGTTGATTGAAAAAGTTATTATCTAGGGTCACCTGGCTGGCTCAGTTGGTTAAACCTCTGCCTTTTGCTCAGGTTATGATCCTAGAGTCCTAGGATGGAGCCCCACATGGGGCTCCCTGCTCAGCACAGGAGCCTCTTCTCCCTCTGCTCCTCACACCATGCTCATGCTCTCCCTTTGTCTCTTTCAAATAAAATCTTTAAAAATTATTACCCATAATACACAATTATATTTGTATTTTTTAAAATACACATACAAATAGTGTTACATATTTTGCAAGGACACATCTAGATTCCAGAATGCACATCAGAGATATTTATAGGTAAGCCTATATAAAGTGGAGAAGGAATGAGATTAAGGATCAAGAACAATGAGAAATAAAAATACATAACACCAGAGAGACACCTTGCACAAGTCAATGATGATATTGTGCCAGAAATGGAGAAATATAATGAGTACTCGCTTTGGCAGCACATATACTAAAAATTGGAGGAATGTAATGAATTCACTTCTTTGCACTGGACATTAAAAACAAACAGGGGCACCTGGGTGGCTCAGTCAGTTGAGCGTCTGCTTTTGGCTTAGGTCATGTTAAAAAACAAACAAGAAAACAAAAATGGATTGGAATGAGGTGTGAGAGGCAGGCAGACACAGTAAGCTGCTCAAGCACAGAGCAGCCACAAAGGTGAGAAAGGACCTCACAAGGGTAAGGACAAGGGGAATAGGAATGAAGGGACATCCTATATTTAGATAGGACAAGGACCCTCAAACTATCTTTGAGGAAGGGCAAGTTTGACTGTTTTCCCAAAATCATTTCAGACTGATACTTTTGCAATATACAATAAAATTAATTCTAAGAAATTAAAATAAATACAAAGACATAAGACCTTACAAGCCCACTGATCACAGCCTTGGATGTCATAGCAATGTCAAATTGTTATATAAACTTCTGAAGATTCCCAGTGCAACAAATGGGCACCATACTTTAAGGAGCACTGCCACAGCAGGCATCGGGTAAAGAAACCAGCATCTGTGATTGGATGTATTAAGGAAGGAAGAGCGAGGGGAGGTGACTTGAGAATTTCATGCCAGCCTCACTTCCACTTTAGAAGGGGTGGGGAGCAGAAGATGGGAGAGGAAAAGCACTAAAGAGGATGAAGTACTTCTCTTAGCTTACACACTGCTGCCACTCTCAAGCATGGTTATAACTGCATAGGCTGGTTTTCTCATTTCTGACATTTCTGGAGGAAACTAAACCAGTGGATTAAATTTGAAGCACTTTCAATGAGTCTAGTCCTTCCTTTCCCAGTCACCACCACAACAACAAGGGGAAGAAATGAGCTGGAAGGAGGAAGGGCAGAGGAGGTGCACCTGCTACCTACCCTCAGACACATACACATACACAACTGCTATGAACTCTTGCTAGTGTGTTCCTGTCCAGCTAGTGACAATAACTAAAAATACCAAAAAACAGAGCCTTTTATTTTATAGGTATATTTTCGTATTTGAGAGAGTGAGTGCTCTTGGGGGCTAGGAGCAGAGGGAGAGGCAGAAACTTATGTGGGACTCCATGCTGAGTGGAGAGCCTGAGGCAGGGCTTGATCCCATGACCCTGAGATCACAACTTGAGCTGAAACCAAGAGTCTGATGCCTTACTGACTGCACCACCCAGGTGCCCCAAAAGCCTTTTATTTATACATAAGATCTACCAATGCTGTGAAAACTGAGGAACTACAATACATAAATTCAGTCAATCAAGTTCCTGATAAATTGACAAAGAGTAGCAGCTAGATACCTGTTAAATACTTCCAATTCTTTTGCTAAATACAATTAAATCAGCCAGATGTAATTCTTAAAAAGAATACTTCTAGTATGAAAAGAACTATTACTAAAATTTTTCCAGAAGTCTTGGCTTGTGGGTTGTGAATTCATACATTCAAATCCAAAAGAATGAAACACACACCTCCTTAAAGTTCAGTAATGCCGATTTCTTTTTGTTGTTGTTGCTTTAAAGATTCTATTTATTTATTTACTCGTGAGAGATACACAAAGAGAGGCAGAGACATAAGCAGAGGGAGAAGCAGGCTCCCTGTGGGAAACCTGATGCAGGACTTGATCCCAGGACCCTGGGATCACGACCTGAGCCGAAGGAAGCTGCTCAACCACTGAGCCACCCAGGCACCCCTAGTAATGCTGCTTTCTATTATTATTCTCATCAGCATAGCACGTGAAATTCCATTTCTGCACTAGGAGTGTTAGTTTGAAATTTCAATTCAGACTTGTATACCTTAGAAACTAATTGCTTGAGGATTTGTTCCATATGAGGTAAAAAGTCCACAGGGCACTTGTCTCCAGTGTTCACCCCTCCTGACACACATATAGACACAGTTGAGATTTGCCTTTGTAATCCCTTAGGACCACATGACGACCTGTCCCTTTCCCTAGTGACTGTGACATGGCACTCCATCACAGTTCCAAATTAGGCAAACATCTCAGTGAATGACACAGTGAGGATATACTATCCCCAGAACCAGTGCTCCTCGGTGTCTCAACTCCCTGGGTCCCATCACCCTTATAAGAACAGGTGGAAAGGTGGCAGCCAGTTCCAGACTCCACTTGATGTTTTACATCAAATTAATCACTGATACCACCACCCTCTCCTTGTTGCTAAAAATTGGAAGAGTAATTTTATCACATGCTCAGATTGATTACTGAATAATCAGTCAATTGTCAGGGCCACTACAGAAGCCATAAGTAAAGCTAAGTCGAACTGAGAAGCAGGCTCTACTCCTCAGCACCGAGAGTTGTTTATCCTAATCTCTCCTTCAGAGCTCCAGTACATCAATCTCATCCTTTCTTTCTTTCTTTTCTTTCTTTTCTTTCTTTCTTTTTTTTTTTAAAGATTTTATTTATTTGACAGAGAGCAAGAGCCGGAGAGATCACAGAGGGAGAGGAAGAGGGAGAAGCAGACTCGCCACCGAGCACGGAATCCAACACAGGGCTCCATCCCAGGACTCTGAGACCATGACCTGAGCTGAAGGCAGACGCCCAACCAACTGAGCCACCCAGGCGCCCTCATCATTTCTTTTTAGTCTGCCAGGTAAAGCCCAGATGCTTTCAAAGTATGTAAGATGGTACTGGGCATGTTAGCTGTTCTGGCTACAATCCTTTTCATTTCAAGGCAAATCTCAGAGTATGCTTTGTCATCATTCCCATATTGTAGATGAGGATGCTCAGACAGGTGGTTTAAGTCATTTGCCCAAGGTCACTCAGCTAGTGTTAACTGCTTAATCCAGGATGCACACTCAAATGTGTGTCTTTAAACATGGGGCCTTGTGTTGTTTGCATCTCTTAGAGAAAAGTGCTAGATTCCCCTCCCCCCTGTTTACATCACCAAGGTTGAATTAATACTTTTACTTTGGACAAATATACTAATGCAAATGATCACCATGACCATGAACAGAGTAGATAAAGGGGCCTAAAAATTAATAGCTGAGGGCAGCCCTGGTGGCGCAGCAGTTTAGCGCCACCTGCAGCCCGGGGTGTGATCCTGGAGACCCGGGATCGAGTCCCACATCAGGCTCGCTGCATGGAGCCTGCTTCTCCTTCTGCCTGTGTCTCTGCCTCTCTCTCTCTCTCTGTCTCTATGAATAAAATAAATAAAATCTTTAAAAAAATATTAATAGCTGATACCACCACCCCTTCCTTAAAAGCAGGACAGCTATTAGTGCTGTAGAAAGCTCTTCCCAGTTACCAGCAATTACTGGAAACCTGAGGATGAAAGAGAGTCAGTTTGTATTTAATATTTCCATGGACATTCATGACAACTGACTTTTCGAACTACATTATGAGGTTAATGGAAAATAATGATTATAGAATTACCTAAAACTATCATTCGCAGATATTCCTGCTTGACCAAGTTTGGGACTAGCCGGCTTCTGTTCCCTGAATAGTTTTTCTTTTCTCCCTTCATATCATATTTATTTTAGGAATCACTTTCTCTTTTCTTCTTTTCTGTACTTTTATAGAGTAAAAAGAAGTCACTCAGTAGATGCTATGAACCTCCCAGAGAAAATAACAACAAAATTGCCTCAGATATAGTGGGATCTTAAAGTGCAGGACTCTAAGAGCATGAAAGCTATCATTACTTATTAATAAAACTAAACCACTCAAAAAGAAAGCCCAGATGTAAAAATAAAAAAGCCAAGTCAAAGAAACCTTCAAACATTTTTTCAGCTAATTCTCTTTCCAAACATAACTTGGAAAATTGTGCTCATGATTCTCAGCCATCAGCTCAATGTAACAATAAGATTGGTTTTATATATTTAGTAACGCATTTAAATCAGTAGAGTGGGAAATATAATTTAAGTCAATAAGATCTAAAGAGATGCACAGCCCCTTCCTCAAAAAACTGAATTTTTTTCTCTAAATAATTCAGTTCAAAGCACCCATCAATGAAAACAAGTCTAAAGACTTCCTCCCCCAAAGTCAGTTAAAATGACTGGCTCATTGTGGTTGATCAGTACATCCATTTCCAAATTGCTTCTCCCTTGCCGGTCTCCATTTAGAAGCCAAAAACGGCAAACACTCCACTTGTTTCTCTGTCTCCTTTCAGAAGTCTGTTCTGGGATTCTGGAAAAGGCTTTTGTCCACTTCAGCCAAGGGACAAGTGCAAGTGACGCTGCCCGTAGCTCACCTCTTCTTGCCCTGAGATGCATATGTGATGCCTAGAGCTGCAGCAGCCACCTTGAGATCGTGAGCAGAAAGGTGGGGAGGATCCCATAGATGCTGGCTCAAAGCTGAGCCTTTAAATGTATGCCAGTAGCCACCCAGTTCCAGATTTCCTGTTTTGTGAAAATAATAAATCCCTGCTTATTTAAGCCTCTACTGGTCACATATTCCATTATTCACAGTTTTCTACTAATGCATTTAGTTTCTAAAAACTGTGCTTGAATGCTTTAAAAAAAAAACAGAATAAGATGATTAAGTGATCTAATGGGTAATTTTCTTTATACACTGACAAAAATAAATTTCCTCTCAAGCACAACAAATACTAGTAAAATTTATCACCTCCACTGACTTAAGAAACCTGAGATTAATTCTAGAATTTATGAAGAGCAGCAACTGGTTCTACAGATAAGACCAGAATAGAAAAGCTAAAGGCAACTGTGAGTGGTATACCATATAGTCAATGTCTCTGGAGATGGAAACCAGGAGTCCATGGCCTGGACCAGTACCTTCTTTAAGGATATTATGGAGGAAAGTCTACCTCAAGCTAAAACCAGGGAGTTGTTTACAGAATGGGGGTTCATGAATGTGTGTGTGGCTGTGTGCCTGCGCCTGCATGCTAGGGGTAGGTAGTGAACATGAGCTCCTAACCCCCAAGTTCAGCACTCCTATAATAACACACCAGCTAGAATAGTATTCAATGCAAGCAAAGGGTCAAAGAAGATGGCAACAAAAAATAAAGCACAGCACAAGAGTCACATCTGACTTCCTTCTCCCCTCAGCAATCTGTGGGCTTTAGGACTATGGGCCACTCAGGGGAATACCCGTGGGTTCAAAAATCTTAGGTCAGAGTAGAGGGGTGAGATACAAGGGCAGCATAGCTTCCAGTTATACTTGGTGAATTGCTTAAGACTTACAGGGACAGAGGCAGCTTTGTCTCATAGCTGTGAGGACAGTGGGTGACAGAAGCCCAAAGGTGGGAGGGGATGATGATTGTGCAATTGTGCTGAGTGTGTCATAGGACTTGAATCTGAAAATGTGCATCAACAGTCCCTGATCCCACAAAAGCAAAGACTGAAACAAAAATTATAACAAGATCTGATACTTGTGACAATAATATTTAATAGTGGGAAAGGTATAGGGACCTAAATGGAAAAGAGGTTTCCAGGCTTCATTTATAGTAAAACACTGAAAGCTACAGCCCAGTCTATATAAGTCATACACACACACACACACACACACACACACACACACACGCTGTAATATCCAGAACCACTATGAAAGCTATACTAAGGCAAACACTCAACATAGTGACTTGACAATCCTATATGTTATGTAACTGTCACCACAAGAAGTGTGGTCACCATACAAGGTTATCACAATATTATTTACTCTATTCCCTATACTATACTTTTTCATCCCTGTGCCTTATTTTGCAACTGGAAGTTTATACCTCTTAGTCACTATATTGTACACCAGAAACTAATATAACATTATGCATCAACTATACTTCCAAAATAAAAAAAATTTTTTTAAAGTATATATACTCGGGGCACCTGGATGGCTCAGTCAGTTAAGCATCTGCCTTTGGCTCAGGTCATGATCCCAAGGTCCTGGGATGGAGCCCGGTGTCAGGCTCCCTGCTCATCAGGGGAGTCTGCTTCTTCCTCTCCCTCTGCCCCTCCCCTCCACTTGTGCTCTTACTCTGTCTCAAATAAATAATAAAATCTTTTTTTAAAAAACCATATAAATTCAAAAACACTATAAGTAAATCAAGATGGACTCTTAAAAAAAATGTTCCAGCATCCATGGGAAAAGAAGAAAAGAGAAACAGAGGAAAGAAACAGAAAACAGAAGTACTATATCAGATGCAAGCATTAACACACCAAAAATCACCTTATTGGTGATTCACAGGAACTACATGCTATTCACAGGAAATTCACTTCGAATTTAAGGATAGAAGTCCGTTGAAAGTAAAGATATGGAAAAATATATACCAGGCAAATACTAATTTTAAAAAAGCAAAAGTGGCTCTGTGAGTATCTAATACACTAGACTCAGAGCAAAGGAAATTACTAGAGCATATAGAGACATTATATAATGATAAAAGAATCAATACACCAGAAAGACACAACAAACTTAAATGTGTATTACCAAACAAAAAAACCTCAAAATATATGAAGCAAAGAAAATAAAGTTAAAGAAGAAATAGATCCACAATTATAGTTGGGGACTTCAACAATCCTCTCCACAATGAACACATGTAACCAAAAGAACCTAATTGACCTATATACAACCCTCCACCCAACAGCATCAGAATACATATTCTCTTCAAGTGTGCATAGAACATTCACCAGGCTACACCATACTGTACACCATAAAAAAGCAGCTTTGGCAAATTTAAAAGAATTAAAATCATACAGATTATATTCTCTGTTAATGGAATCAAGCGGCACCTGGGTGGCTCAGTGGTTGAGCATCTGCCTTCAGCTCAGGTCATGATCCCAGGATCCTGGGATCAAGTCCCGCATGCAGCTCCCCACAGGAGCCTGCTTCTCCCTCTGCCTATGTCTCTGCCTCTCTCTGTGTGTTTCTCATGAATAAATAAATAAATTCTTTTTTAAAAAAGATAATGGAATCAAACTAGAAATCAGTAACAGAAAGACAACAGGAAAAAAACCTCCAAATGCTTGGAAATGAAACAACACACTTTTAAATTATATATGGGTCAAAGAGGAAATCTCAGAAATTTTAAAAAATAGGTGGACGTGAAAGAAAATGAAAATACAATGTATCAAAATATGTGTGATGCAGGGGATCCCTGGGTGGCTCAGCGGTTTAGTGCCTGCCTTTGGCCCAGGGAGCGATCCTGGAGTCCCAGGATCGAGTCCCACGTCGGGCTCCTGGCATAGAGCCTGCTTCTCCCTCCTCCTGTGTCTCTGCCTCTCTTTCTCTCTATGTCTATCATAAATAAATAAATAAATAAATTTTAAAAAAAAATATGTGTGAGCTAAAGCAGTGTTGAGGGGGAAATTTAGCACTAAATACTTTACACGAGAAATGAGGAAAGGGGGCACCTGGGTGGCACAGTTAAGTGACCAACTCTTGGTTTCAGCTCAAGTCCTGATCTCAGCGTTGTGGGATCCAGCCCTGCATCAGACTCCATGTTGAGCAGAATCTGCTTAAGTAAGGTTCTCTCGCCCTCACCCTTTGCCCTCCCCACTACCTGCTCTCTCACTCACTTTCTCTCTTTCAAATAAACAAATCTTTTTTAAAAAGGAGCAAAGGTCTCAAATCAATATCCTAAGTTTCTACTTCAAGAAATTAGAAAAAGAGTAAAATACACTAGAAATAAGCGTAAGGGAGGAAATAATAAAATTTAGAGATCAGCAAAATTGATAAACACAGGAAAATAGAGAAATATCAAATACAAAGCTTGTTCTTCAAAAAATATACTAATAAAATTAATCTCTAGTAAGACTGAAAAAGCTTTTATTTTTCTTTAAGATTTTATTTATTTATTTATTCATGAGAGCGACAAAAAGAGGGGCAGAGACACAGGCAGAGGAAGAAGCAGGTTCCCTGCAGAGGAGCCTGATGCAGGACTCATCCGGGGACTGTGGGATCACGACCTGAGCTGAAGGCAGATGCTCAACCACTGAGCCACCCAAGGGTCCCTGGAAAAACTTCTAAAAAGAGTTAAGATACAAACCATCAATATCAGAAATGAAACGGAGTATCTTTATAGATGCCATAGCCATTAGAAGGATAATAAGGGAACACTTTGACCAACTTGACAACACACAAATTCAACAACTTAAAAAAAGTGAACCAATTTCTCAAAACCACAAACTACCCAAACTCAGCCAAGATGAAATAATCTGAATAGTAACCTTTAAAGAACCTCAATTTATAACTAAAAGCCAAAAAGAAATCCGTATGCCCAGCTGGCTTTACTGAAGAATTTTACCAAATATTTAAACAAGAATTAATGCCAATTTTATGCAATCTCTTCCTGAAAATAAAACAGAGGGAACTCTTCCCAACCATTTTTTTAAGGTTTTATTTATTTATTCATGATTTTATTTATTTATTCATGAGAGAGACAGAGAAAGGCAGAGACATAGGCAGAGGGAGAAGCAGGCTCCACGCAGGGAGCCCAACGTGGGACTCGATCCCGGGTCTCCAGGATCCCGCCCTGGGCCGAAGGCAGGTGTTAAACCGCTGAGCCACCCTGGCTCCCCTTCCCAACTCATTTTATTGTCAGTATTATCTTGATACCAAAATCAGAGAGGACAATTCAAAAACAGAAACCTACAGGGACGCCTGGGTGGCTCAGCAGTTGAGAGTCTGCCTTAGGCTCAGGGCATGATCCTGGGATCCAGGATCAAGTTCCGCATCCGGCTCCTTGCAGGAAGCCTGCTTCTCCCTCTGCCTGTATCTCTGCCTCTCTGCCTCTCTCTCTCTCTCTCTCTCTCTCTCTCTCTCATGAATAAATAAATGAAATCTTTAAAAGAAAAAACAAAAACAGAGAACTACAGACCAAAATTTCTCATGACCATAGATGCAAAAATCCTCCACCAAAAAAAAAAAAAAAAAAAAAAAAATGAAGAAGTTGAGTCTGGCACTATATACAAAGAATTATACACTATGACCACATGGGATTTATTATGCAAGGCTGGGTCAACATTTCAAAATCGATGTAATCTACCCTATCAACAGATGGAGAAAATTCAAATCATTCTATCAGTTAATACAGGTTAAACACATTTGTTAAACACAACACCCATTCATGATAAAGACCCACAAAAAGAATATAGGAGAGTTACTTGGTAAAGAACATCTACAAAAAATCTATAGCTAACATCACACTTAATAGTGAAAAACTAAATGTTCTCCCAAAATCAGGAACAAAGCAAGAATGTCTGTTCTACTCTTATTCAACACATTATTAGAAGTCCTACTAACTACAGTAAGGCAAGAAAAATAAATAAAAGGGATACAAATTGGAAGGGAAGAAAAAGAACTACCTCTATTTGTAGGTGACAGGGTTGTTTATGTAAAATCATTCACAAAAAAAAATTCCTACAACTAATAATTGAGTTCAACAGGGTCACAGGATGCAAGATCAACAAATAAAAGTCAAATCACACTTCTATATGCTAACAATGAACATGTGAGACTGAAATTTAAAGCACGGTATCATTTACAATCACTGCAAAGGTACAGGATCTGTGAGCTAAAAATTACACAATGTTGATGAAAAAAAAAATCAAAAAAGGCCTAAAGAAATGGAGAGACAGATCATGCTCATGGGTTGGAAGACTCTACATAATAAAGATGCCAATTCTCCCCCCAAATGATCTAGAGGTTTAGTGTGACCCCATCAATACCCCAGCAAAGTTATTTGTAGACAGAGACAAGCAGATTCTAAAATTCACATGGAAAAATAAATAAATGAATAAATAAATAATAAATAAAATAAAATAAAATAAAATAAAATTCACATGGAAGGCACAGGCTCTAGACAGAGAAGAATCTTGAGAACAAAAAGTAAAGTGGAAGAAACCACTATACCAGATATTAAGGTTTACAGTATTACTATAGTAATAAAAAGTGTGGCACTGGCAGAAGGACAGACATGTAGACCAACAGAACAGAAGACAACAAAAAAGACCATCCAAATGCTCAAATAAGTTTTTAAAAAGGTGCAAAAGCAATTCAATAGAGGAAGGATAGCTGTTTCAACAAATGGTGCTGGAGTAATTGGATATCGATAGACAAAATGGATCCTGGCCTAAATCTCATACCTTATATAACAATCAACTCAAAATGAATCACAGGCTTGAACATAAAATGTGAAACTATGAAAATTTTAGGAAAAAACAGAGGAAAAAAATCTTCAGTATCTAGACCTGGGCAGAAGAGTTCTTAGACTTAACATCAAAAGCACGATCCATAAAAGGAAAAATTGATAAACTGGACCTCATCAAAATTAGAAACTTTTTTGCTATGCAAAAAACAGTTAATAGGATGAAAAGACAAGCTACAGACTGGGAGAAAATATGTGCAAACAACATCTTAGCCAAAGGGCGCTAGTATCTAGAATATATGAAGAATTCTCAAAGCTCAATGGTAACACCACAATCCAACTAAAAACAGGCAAAAGATATAACCAGACATTTCACCAAGGTGAAAATACAGATGGCAAATAAGCACATGAAAAGATATTCAACTCATACATAAGACATCAGAGAAATGCCAAGTAAACCCACAATGTGATATCACTATACACCTATCAGCTAAAATAAAAAATGGTGGCAACACTAAATGCTGACTAGGGTGGACAAACTAGATCACTCATACGCGGCTCTGGGGAATGTAAAATGGTACATTCGCTCTCAAAAGTAGTTTGGTACGTTTTTTGTAAAACTAAACATGCAAGGGTGCCTCAGTCAGTTGAGCATCCAACTCTTGGTTTTGGCTCAGGTCATGATCTTATGGGTCATGGGACTGAACTCCTCGTTGAGCCCTTGCACTCAGCATGGAGTCTGCTTGAGATTCTCTCTTTGCCCCGCCCCTCCCCTCTCACGCTTTCTTGCCCTTTTGCTCTCTTTCAAATAAATAAATAAAATCTTAAAAAAAAATCTAAACATGTAATTCCCATATGATCCAAAAATTGCCATCTTGGATAATTATCTCAGAAAATGAAAACACATGTCCACATAGAAATGCCCAAGCAGCTGTATCCCTAACAGCCAAAAACTAGTCATCACTCAGATGTTCTCCAGCAAGTAAACAGTGAGAGAAACTGGTACATACATGGAATACTACTTAGCAATAAAAATGAACAACTAATATATGCAACTAGCTAGACAAGTCATCAAAAAATTAAGCCCAGGGATCCCTGGGTGGCGCAGCGGTTTAGCGCCTGCCTTTGGCCCAGGGTGCAATCCTGGAGACCCAGGATCGAATCCCACGTCGGGCTCCCGGTGCATGGAGCCTGCTTCTCCCTCTGCCTGTGTCTCTGCCTCTCTCTCTCTCTCTCCCTCTGTGTGACTATCATAAATAAATAAAAATTTAAAAAAAAATTAAGCCCAGTGAAAAATAATAATAATCCCAAGAGGTACATACTGTATGTAATTCCATTTGTGTAACTTTTCCAAAGTAATGAAATTTTAGGGGGCACCTGGGTGGCTCAGTTGGTTAAGTGTCTGACTCCTGATTTCAGCTCAGGTCATGATCTCAGGATCCTGGGATGGAGCCCCAAGGTGGACTTCCTGCTCAGTGGGGAGTCTGCTTGTCCCTCTCCCTGCGCTGCTCCCTGTGCATGTTCTCACTCTTGCAAGCAAGCAAACAAGTAAAATTGGTTTTAAAACACTTATAAGTGGAGTACAGATTAGTGGTTGCCAGAGGTCAGAGATGTTTAGGGGGGCAGTTGTTAGGAAGGAGGTGGGTGGGGTTATAAAAGAGCAACAGGACGGATCCTTGTGATGCTGAAACTGGTCGGCATCTTCACTGTCAGGGTGGATCACAGCAACCTACACACTTGAACCATACAGACTAAATGCACACACACAAATGAGTATAAGTAAAGCTGGGGAAATCTTAATAGAATCAGTGGATAATATTGATGATAATATCCTGGTTGTGCTATTATACTACAGTTTTGCAAAATGGTACCAATGAGAAATGGAGTAAAGGGCATGCATTTCTATATTATTTCTTAGAACTCCATGTGAATCTATCATTTTCTCAATAAAAATTTCAATTAACGATAAAATGAAAGAGAGGGTCTACTTTCCTTGGTAACTAGGAGACATTCCACACAGGTGCTTTTTATAAAGTCTGAAGTACAAATGTGAACACAGATGAGCAATAAATGAGTCACAAAAATGAGATGGAAACAGTCGCATAAATGATAAACCAAACATCTCTGTTTCAATTGCCAAATCCATGTGGTGAAGAAAAAGTAGTCTAAATTAATTGTAAGCCAAGTGCATGGACCTGTTCCCCCTACCCCCCCCCCCCAAACTCCAGCAATTGTGACCATTCCCCCTCTTTGCAGATGCCAAGTGCATAGTCAGGAAAGTAAAAAGGTTGTTTGGCCTTCAGCTGGCCAGTCTGGTCACTATGTCACAGATCGAATTCAGGCATCCTGGGGCCTGGCTAATGAGAGAGTGAAAATGCCTATTTCCCCCCTTCCTTTTGCTTTGGTGACCCCCTCCCCCTCTGAGTTGGCTCTGCCCTTTCTACAACTATAGTAAGAGGATAAACTTCTCAGGAAATGGCCCAAGAAATCCCCTTACGTTTGCACTGGTGCATATCTGGAATCCTGTTCTCAGGAGACTGGTCTCTTAAGGGGCTCCTGCCTAATGAATGCTCAGAGAAAAATGTGCTGCTTCCAGAAAGAGCCAAACTGGATGCCAA
Organism: Canis lupus familiaris; assembly: GCF_011100685.1. Lineage (NCBI taxonomy): Eukaryota > Metazoa > Chordata > Mammalia > Carnivora > Canidae > Canis > Canis lupus. The sequence goes on from NC_049260.1 coordinate 38,523,849, forward strand.
CAAGGAAAAGAGAAATGTCCCTCCGCATGGCACAAAAGGCCACAGAAGAGGCTTTGAGTCACAACTTGTATGTGACATCTTCATGCTATCCTAGATGCTTTACGTAAGCCATGCATCCTGAGAGGCTTATAACCTATTTAAGCCACAAAAGCAAATGACTTTTTTCCTCTCTTATGTTCACTGTTGCTAAAATAAGAAATACTCTGCTCCACCGTGGCAGTGGAAGATACAAGCGAGAAATTAATTCCAGAGATGATTCTCCTGAACTATGTTTATCCCCCCCCCCCCTAGTTTTTAGGGATAGCTGCCACAGGTGGACAGCGGCACCCAAGAGGCACCTATTAAGGGCCTGTCAGGGGTCAGGGATAGCAACCCAAAGGGCAATCAATCACAGTGTCTCAGTCGGCAGAGGAGTGTCACAATCACACAAAAAGGGCAGCCCCGGTGCCTCAGCGGTTTAGCGCAGCCTGCAGCCCAGGGCCTGATCCTGGAGACCCGGGATCGAGTCCCTCGTCGGGCTCCCTGCATGGAGCCTGCTTCTGCCTCTGCCTGTGTCTCTGCCTCTCTCTCTCTCTCTCTCTCTCTCTCTCATGAATAAATAAAATCTTTAAAAAAGAAAATCACACATAAAGAACGCAAAAACACAGCACAGGCAATATAAGCCAATCAATGGGTGGTGTGGACAATGTAGGTGTGTTCAGGGTTATGTGCAGACAGAGAGAGGCTCCTGCTGAAATGATTGGGGAAGGCTTTAATGAGAAGGAGGGAGTAGAGGCACCCTTCAAAGGAAGGCTAAGATCTAGCTGGGAACAGGGAGAAGCAGGAGAATGCTGTCAGGAAGAAGGCAAGTAAATCAATAATTGACTGGTTTAATAATAGAGTCCACAATATATTCAAAGGGCAGCAGTGAGTATGCCAGTTTAACTGGAGTATTTTTTTTTTATGATAGTCACACACACACAGAGAGAGAGAGAGAGAGAGAGAGAGGCAGAGACAAAGGCAGAGGGAGAAGCAGGCTCCATGCACCCGGAACCCGACGTGGGATTCGATCCCGGGTCTCCAGGATCGTGCCCTGGGCCAAAGGCAGTCACTAAACCATTGCGCCACCCAGGGATCCCTAACTGGAGTATTAAGCTTGTTTTCCATTATGGAAAAGAAAACTGGTAAAAAAGAATAGTGTCATTTGAGTTTCTTTCTTTCTTTCCTTTTTTTTTTTTTTTTTTTTTTTTACAATGGTGGTATATTCATGTGTTGTCTGTATATTAAAAAACAGAAACAGGGACGCCTGGGTGGCTCAGTGGTTGAGCGTCTGCCTTTGGCTCAGGGCGTGATCCTGTGCCCCTGAGTTCCCCATCGGGCTCCCTGCAGGGGGCCTGCTTCTCCCTCTGCCTGTCTCTGCCTCTCTCTCTGTGTGTCTCTCATGAATAAATAAAATCTTAAAAAAAAAAAAAAACAGAAACAAAAATGTTTTAAAGGAAGAGATGCTGGGGCACCTGGTGGCTCAGTAGGCTAAGCATGGGACTCCTGCTTTCAGCTCAGGTCATGATCTCATTGAGCCCCCAGTCAGGGCCCATGCCAAGTGTAGCCTGCTTAGGATTGATTCTCTCTTCCTCTCTCTCTGCCCCTCCCCCACACACACAAAAAAGGAAGAAGGAACAAAAGAAATGCTGAGGAGGCATCTAGACTCACAGGTATCAAGTCTGTGGCTGGTGTGGCCAAGTCTTTAACTCCCAAAAGCCATTATTTACTGCCTTATCTCTTTCCCAGCTCCAAAAATAGATGGTGAAAAATCAAGTTCCCAATACCCCTCTAGCAAAGGAGAGCCACATGACCCAACTTTAGCCAGTAAGATGTAAGAGGGAAATCTGGGGGTGCTGAAAAACACTTCACCTTCTCATACAAAAGCCTTTTCCCCCCTCTCCTTTCTACTGGTCTTGAACATGGTTATGAGACGTTGTGATGTCTGGAACTGAGGCAACCACCTTGCAACCATGAGGCCACAGACCTAAGGATGAAAAGCCAACATTCTAATGATGGCAGAATGGAGATATCAAAAGAGTTTGAGTCCTTTATGACATTCATCAGCCACTGCCTAAACCTGAAACTGCCACACACCTCTACAGTTCTTCTGATGAGAAAATCAATTTGGCTTAAGCCACCATTAGTCAGGTATTCTGTTACTAAAAGCCAAAAGTCTATCCTATAGGACATAGCTATAAAATTTAAGACTACAAAAGCAACCAAAGTTAGGTGTTTGATCCCTGAATAGGCAAGGGACTCTAATTTCTGAACCCCAAATTAACATCTGGGATTAGCAATAGAATATTATGTCATTTCCAAAGTATGTATGGCAGCTTTAAGAAGTGGCCCAGTCTGAAATAATGGGATTTCAAGGACATTTCAATAGTTCTGGAAACAAATAACAAAATACTTTAAATCAAAATCATCCCATGATGTGGCACCAATAGACACTTATTTCTGTCCTGTGATTCCTCACCACCAACTCCTTTCTTTTTTTTTAAAAGATTGATTGATTGATTTATGATAGACATAGAGAGAGAGGCAGAGACACAGGAGGAGGGAGAAGCAGGCTCCATGTCAGGAGCCCAACGCGGGACTCAATCCTCAGACTCCAGGACCACGCCCTGGGCCAAGGCAGGCACTAAACCTCTGAGCCACCCAGGGATCCCCCACCAACTCCTTTCTTTGGCTATTTTCTAACAGTTTTATTGAGGTATAACTTATACATCATAAAGTTCACCCATTTACAATACACAATTCAGCAGAGTTTACTGTAATTACAAAGATGTACAACTACGATCTAACTTTAGAACACTTTCATCATCCCAAAAAGAAGCCTCATACCCCATTAGCAATCACTCCTCATTTCATTGCCTCCCCAATATGGGTCTAGGCAACCATCATCTACTTTCCATGTCTCTAGATTTGCCTGTTCTGTACATTTCACACAAATGGGCTCATACACTGTGCAGTCTTTTATATATTGTTTTTAGTATCTTTTTGAAGTCCACCCATTTTGTAGCATGTATCACTTTTTTAAGATTTCAGAGAGAGAGATAGCACGCAAGCAAGTGAGCAAGCAAGTGACCAAGAACAAGCAGGGACAGAGGGAGAGGGAGAAGCAGACTCTCCTGCTGAGCAGGAAGCCTGATAAAGGACTTGAACCCAGGACCCTGAGATCATGACCTGAGCTGAGGGCAGAAGCCTAACCAACTGAGCCACCTAGGTGCCCCATGTATCAGTATTTTTATGGCCAAATAATATTCCATTGTATGGATATACTACATTTTATTTATCCATTCATCAGTTGATGGACAGTTTGGTTTTTTCTATTTTTCAGCTAATATGAATAATGTTGTTAAAAACATTCACATTTGTGTTTCTTTGTGGATGTATGTTTTCCCTTGGGTATATACCTGGGGGTGCTGCATCATATAGTAACTCTACGTTTAAACTTTTGTGAACCTGCAAACTTTCCATAGCAGCACTGTTTAATATCCCTACCAGTGATGCATGAGGGATCCAATTTCTCCATATCCTTGTCAACACCTGTTATTTTCTTTTAAGATTTCATTTATTTATTCATGAGAGATCCAGAGAGAGAGGCAGAGATATAGGCAGAGGGGAGAATCAGGTTCCCAAAAGGGAGCCCTACGTGGGACTGAATCCTAGGACTCCGAGATCATGCCCTGAGCCAAAGGCAGACACTCAACCACTGAGCCACCCAGACGTTCCACGTGATTTTATTTATTTTGCTTAGCATCTGGTTTGTGACTTTACCCTATTTTCGCCTATGAGAATGTAAGCTCCCAGGAGAGCAGAGACTCGTGTCTGCTGTGGTTCACTGCTCCACCCCAGAGCTGGAACAGGCACAGGCACCGGGAGGTGCTCAGGAAATAGTTGTTAAATCAATAAAGGAATGAACGCACATGGCACCCAGGTGCCCCTGTTACTGGTTTTTTTGTTGTTGTTGTTGTTACAGCCATCCTATGGACTATAGAGTTTTGATTTGCACTTTCCTAACAAATAATGACATGAGCATCTTTTCATGTATTTGTGGCTATCTGTAAAGGTTTTCTGGAGCAATGTCTATTCAGATCCTTTGCTCACTTTTATATATACTGGATATAACTCCCTCATCAGATAATACACTTTGCAGATATCGTCTCCCATACCATAGGCTGCCTTTTTACTTTTTCAATAGTTTCTTCTGAAGCACAACTTTGGCTATCTGTTGCAGCAATATCTGTAAGAACAAAAGAATGGAAATAACACAACTAGGGCATCCCCGGTGGCTCAGCGGTTTAGTGCCATCTTTGGCCCAGGGCCTGATCCTGGAGACCCGGGATCAAATCCCACGTCAGGCTCCCTGCATGGAGCCTGCTTCTCCCTCTGCCTGTGTCTCTGCCTCTCTCTCTCTCTCGCTCTCTCTGTGTGTCTCTAATAAATAAATAAAATCTTTAAAAAAAAAAGGAAATAACACAACTATATATCAAAGGGGGATGGGTTGAACAAACTATGGTATATCCACACAATGGAGTACTATGGAGCTGTGAATGGATCACACATTCAAAGGCATGAGGAAAACTGTACACTACAATGAAGAGATCTCCAAGATACACTGTTACAAGAAAAAATGGAAGATATAAGAGAATGTCTGGAGTATGCTGCCATTTGTTTAATAAGAGGTCATGTGAAAACATTTTAAAATTAGCTGTTTCAGAACCAGAGAAAGAAAAGATAAAAAAAAAAGTTTGAGGTTAAGCTACTTATAGAAGAAAGGGGGAGAGATAACAAGATTGAAGGATAGGGATAAAAGCTATACTTATCTGAATGCACCTCACTTTGTAAATTTGACTTTGAAACCACATACGTGTTTTATTTTTATACTATAATAGAAGTTCTAAAAGATATATGTGATGAATCAGTGAATTCCACTCCAGAAACCAATATTGCCCTGCATGTTAACTACCTAAATTTTAAATTAGGGGAACCTGTGTAGCTCAGTCCATTAAACATCTGCCTTCGGCTCATGTTACATGCTACTACATGGACGAACTTCAAGAAGGTACTAAAAACAATATGTAAAAGACTGCACAGTGTATGAGCCCATTTGTGTGAAACGTGCAGAACAGGCAAATCTAGAGACATGGAAAGATGATGGTTGCCTAGGCCCATATTGGGGAGGCAATGAAATGAGGAGTGGTTGCTAATGGGGTATGAGGCTTCTTTTTGGGATGATGAAAGTGTTCTAAAGTTAGATTGTAGTTGCACATCTTTGTAATTATAGTAAACTCCGCTGAACTGTGTATTGTAAATGGGTGAACTTTATGATATATAAGTTATACCTCAATAAAACTGTTAGAAAATAAACAGCCAAGGAAAGGAGTTGGTGGTGAGGAATCACAGGACAGAAATAAGGGTCTACTGGTGCCACATCATGGGATGATTTTGATTTAAAGTATTTTGCTGGGCAGCCCGGGTGGCTCAGCCATTTAGCGCCGCCTTCAGCCCAGGGCGTGACCCTGGAGACCCAGGATGGAGTCCCATGTCGGGCTCCCTGCATGGAGCCTGCTTCTCCCTCTGCCTGTGTCTCTGCCTCCCTCTCCCTCCCTCTCCCTCTCTCTCTTTCATAAATAAAATCTTTAAAAATAATAATAATAATAAAGTATTTTGTTATTTGTTTCCAGTAACTATTGAAATGTCCTTGAAATCCCGTTATTTCAGACTGGGCCACTTCTTGAAGCTGCCATTCATACTTTGGAAATGACATAATATTCCATTGCTATTCCCAAACGTTAAGCATCTGATCTCGGGGTCCTGGGATCAAGTCCTACATGGGGTCCCTGCTCAGCAAGGGGTCTGTTTCTTCCACCTGCATCCTCCTCCCTGTAATTCCCTCTTGAGAGAGTTCTCTATCTCAAATAAAATAAAAATCTTAACTTTTAAGTTAAAAAAATTTTTTAAAGAAGAGAAAAAAGCAAAAGCAAAATGAAATGAATGAATTTAACTGGGTATTGAGACTCCTCACTGAGCACAGAGCCCCACACAGGGCTCCATCTCACTACCCATGAGGTCATGGCCTGAGCGGAAACCAAGAGTCAGATGCTGAACCTACTAAGCCACCCTGACACTCCATAAAGCTTAACTTTTAAGTCTCATATGAAATTAAGTCTTATGCAGTGAAACACCAGAACACCTGCACCCCAATGTTTCTAGCAGCAATGTCCACAATAGCCAAACTGTGGAAGGAGCCTCGGTGTCAATCGAAAGATGAATGGATAAAGAAGCTGTGGTCTATGTATACAATGGAATATTCCTCAGCCATCAGAAACTATGAATACCCACCATTTGCTTTGACGTGGATGGAAATGGAGGATATTTTGTTGAGTGAAGTAAGTCAATTGGAGAAGGACAATCATTATATGGTTTCACTCATACAGGGAATATAAAAAATAATGAAAGGGATTATAGGGGAAAGGAGAGAAAATGAGTGGGAAAAATCAGAGAGGGTGACAAAACATGAGAGACACCTAACTCTGGGAAACGAACAAGCGGTAGTGGAAAGGGAGGTGGGGGGGGGGGGGGTGACTGGGTGATGACCACTGGGTGTTATGCTATATGTTGGTAAATTGAACTCCAATAAAAAATATACATAAAAAAAGAAAAATTAAGTCTTAGGCTATATTTTTATTCATATTGCTTTGCCACATGGTTTTAGTAACTTATTTAACATTGTCAATGTATTTTCATGTTGTAAACAGCATCAATTAAAATGAATTTACCTTTTATTTAAATGAAATCACCTGAGCCTACTTTATAAAAGTAAATCCCATCTTAGATTAAAACATTTATTGAACAGAACTGCATTCTGCTGCCTTATGAATTTTTTAAATGTATAAAAAGGAAAGAAAGGTAAGCTAAGCTTGATTGCCTCTTTGCTTTTCAAGAAAAACTGGCTAAAAACCATTTTTAGTTTTAAATAGGGGTGAAAACTCCTTTTGCTCATACCACATACCATGTTTCATACCTTACTAGGGCCCTCAATAGTAGAGACTATGAGAGGATTTTTAGGCCTACTTGGATAAGAAGAAAAGGGGGGGAAAAATCAAGTAGGAAATGTTATAGTAAGGGGAAAAAACTATGCACCACTCGCCGCCCCCCCCCATCCCTCCCCCCAAGTTGATATCCTTTACAGGAAAGGAAAACCACACAGAACAGGTAAGCAAAATTAACAAATCCACAGAAACCTATTAGTCTTTACTCAGAAGAGACAATTCTTACTGGATCATTACATCTACAGCTCATGGATCATGCTAATGTACCATGGGCTGTAGAAATCACTTGTACACAGGAGGTCCCCAAGAGCTGAAAAGCATTTCAAAGGTCCCTCTGGGATAAAAAGACTGAGACTTGGGATGAAGACAATCAAGGTCTCCAAACTACTTCGAGACATGATGGTTGCAAAACACTGTGGAGGTACCAAATGCCACCAAATGGTACACTTTGAAATGGCTAGTGGTATATTTTATGTTGTGAATTTTACAGCAACTAAAAAAAAAAACAAAAAACAAAAAAAAACCTTACTAGGATCGGTTGAGACTATTTGCTGGAAGGGTAAGAGAGGAGATCTGGCCTGGGAGGAAACTAAAGTTCTGAATTTAAAACCAAGGCACGAACTGGTGGAGACGACTCTAATGAGAACGTGTTTCACACTCTGCAACCACGATAACAAACAGGTTTTACTGCAACCCAGTTCACATGCACAGGTGACAGAAACAAAAGTTCCTGGAAGAACACTTACCGTTCCCATGCCATCATACATTACTCTGATTTTTTTATTCTTTTCTAGTCCATCTTGTTTCTTACTATTTTTTTTTTATGCTGACCATGATTCATTAAATTGATCTCCTACCGTGACTCGCAAACTCTAATGGACTCAGGTGTTGGGTTGAGGGGTTTGCACCTAATGCAGGTTATTTTAAGGCAATGGAATTAACCACTATGGACATAACCAAGAATCTGTAAGCAGAATTTTAAGATTGGGAAAAACCTCTAACCTGTGAATAAAGTGATTGTTTTACCATTATCTTTGTCACTGAACTAAATTTAAATTGATTTATCCACCATCACCTGATGAAGTCAATATGTCACCTATGTATTACTCATAGTATGTCCTTCAGCTGTTTATCATTTAAATTGCTGGTAAATTTCCCAAAGAATGTTATTTCTTTATATATTAGTAAGGAGGCTTATACTGGTCTAGATAAAAATAAATGTCAAGGTATTGCCCACACTCTTTTGTAAGAGAGGCAGAGAGGTTCTGAATTTGTTTTATCCTACTGCTGTGAATTCAAATAATGTTTTTTCTTAAGGAAACAGTTGCTTCACTATAAATTAGAGATGGACTATTTACAACAAGCCCTCCTAAGATGGTGGCAAGGCATAAATAACAAAGTGTACTCATTATTCATCAGGGGCATTCAGGACCAGCTACACAACCATCTGTCCAAAATGCTGTAGAAAAGATTTTCAGCTTTGGCTAGAAATGTCCCTTTTAACTTTAATATCCTATTATTTTTGACAATATGCCTCAGATTCTTTAAGCTCAAAATAAATCCAGCATGTAAATTGTTGGAAAAAGATACCATGTGTCTGGAATTTAGCTGTGACCTTTTTCCCTAAGGTTTTCAATTAATTCACATCAACATAATTTTAATGTCATCATTGGTACAAATGCTAATATTTTAGAAAGCACAATACTTCTTGTATTTCAGAGCTAGAAGTATAGGCTGCACATCACCTAGCTGTGGGCAGAAATCAATCTATTGCTCATGATGGACTACCAGCAGCTAATTAAGGGAGAAACCAGTTCCTTTTTAATTTCTAAGAAAAGCAGTAAAAGTTAGCTTGTGTTATAATTTTAAACCCAAACAGCCAGTAATTATGCTATCTCCAGGAGGCCAAGGTTTTTCACTTGATAATTTAATTCAGCAAGCAAGGTTCTCTAATAGCAGGAGGTAGTGGGGGGAGGGTAATTAAAAAAAAAAAGCCAGATTTGGCTCTACTGACTTTTTGACTACTCTGTGCACCAGAGAACACACTTTTAACTAAGTACAAGGTTTTAAAAGAATATTAATTTTTTGGCAACACAGTACCAAAGTTAGTGCCACAAAATTTTCTAAATGCAGCTGATTTAGGCACATAAAAGGACACTCAATATATAGTTTGTTAAATGACAGCCCGAGGTATCTAATAAGTATACTGTCATTCCCTAATTCATACACACACTCACGCATGCACACACACACTCCTACTGGTCTGAGGCATAAAGTAAATAAATATTTTTAAATACAGTCACAAGGTACACCTGGGTGGCTCAGTGGTTAAGCATCTACCTTTGGCCCAGGTCATGATCCCTGGGTCCTAGGATCAAGTCCCACATCAGGCTCCCTGCAGGGAGCCTGCTTCTCCCTCTGCCAAGGTTTCCACCTCTGTCTCTCAGCAATAAATAAAATCTTAATAAATAAATAAATACATACATACATACATACACAAATCTAGAAGCAGACCCACGTCTATTGGATACTCGACTTAGAAGACAACAGGCTCTAAATGCAGTTGATCATGCTAAGCCCCATGTCACAAACTGAAACTTAAGAGTTTTGGCTGTCCCAATCATGAATCGCCAATCATGAATTGCCTGATAAGCATTAGTTTGGTAAACTGCCTAAAAAGCCCCTGCCATATCCCATAAGGAAAGTAACCTTATAGTGATCAATCCAATTTGATTTTTTTTTTGCCTAGTATAATGCCCCCCCCATGCCTATAAAATGTCTTGCTGTAAGAACTGTCCAGAGCTCTTTTCCGCTAAACTAGATGCTGTCAATTCATGAACTGTGGCATAAAGCCAGTGGGATCTTTAAAATTTACTCAGCTAAATTGTATTCTTTAAAAAATGCTTCTGGGTCAACTGAATATCCATATGGGAAAAAATATAACCTGACCCCTACTTCTTTTCATACACACACACAAATTTATACTAGATTAGAAACCTAAATGTGAAAGATAAAAATAACAAAATTTCCAGAAGATAACAGAAAAATATCATCATGAACTTGGTGTTAAGGACCAATTTCTTAAAAAGGAATTAAAAAAACCACTAATCTAAAAGAACAATTACTCATCAAAAACACCATTAAGAAAGTAAAAAGGCCAGTCACAGACTAGAAGATATTTACCAACACAGATGCCAGACAGAAGAGTTATATCCAAAATCTATATAGAATTCCCACATATCACTAAGTAAAAAAAGGCAGATAACCCAGTAGAAAAGAGTAGACAAGAGACCAACAATTACTACACAAAAGAGAATATCCAAGTGATCAATAAATGTGTAAATCATGCTCAAGATCACTAGGAATCAGGTAAGCACAGATTGAAACTAGAGTTTCACTATACTGGCTGATCAAAAGAACTACAATTTAAAAGACCAACCTTATCAACTCTTAGGATGCACAGCGACAGGAACCTAGAACATGCTGCTGGGGATTTAAACTGGTATAAGCACTTTGATGGTGTCTACTAAAGCTGAATGTATAAAAACCCTATGATGGAGCAATTCCACCAGCAGACATAAACAAGCATAGTCACAGCAAACTATTCTTAATAACCCCAAACAAGCATATATAAATGTCATACTCATGCAATGGAATACTACAGAGCAAGGAAAATGCACAAACTACCTCTGCAGACAGCCACAAGGACAAATCTCACAAATATAATACTGAGCTAAACAGAAGCCAGTCACAAAAGAACACCAGACATTTACATGGGCACAAAGTTCAAAAGCAAGCAAAACCTCAATGGTGTAGTTAACTCTGGACAGGAACAGAGGGGGAAAGAGTGATAGGCAGGGTTGCCACATAATATACCAAGATGTTCAGTTAAATTTGAATTTGAGAACAACAACAAATAATCTTTTAGTGTAAGTAGGTCCCATGCAGTATTTGGGACATATATTTTTATTTGCTAAACCTGGCAACCCCAGACAAGGGAGATGTTTTTGGAGTGTGTTTCTTGATGTTCGTTTTGTGATCATCCATTATGCATTTTTCTGCACATGTGTACTTCACGATAAAAAAAAAGGTATACTCTGTACAGCTTTGCAGATTGTAAAGATCTCATCAAAGCACTGCTTTTCCTTCCTGCTCTTAATCACTGCATGTGGGAGCTGTGGTACTTCTGCAGGAGGCAGACATCAGTAAATCTGAAGTGTTTGGGCCGAATGCTGCAGGCTATACTTTCGATTTTTCCCAAAATTACTCTTATGTAGCATACTTCGTTACTTCTGCAATCTTTGTTCACGTCCTAGGCCTCTCTGGGGTCTTTCTTATTTGTGTGGCTGCCTTAATCTTAGCAAGGGGCAATGCTAGGCTGGAAGGCCCGCCTCTAACCCATGAGCTGAAAAATGCACAAACCAGTGTTCAGCAAAGCAACTTGGTCCGGCCAGCTGCTCCGTGGAGGTCGGAATCCAGCGGCCAAAAGCTGCAGAGGAAATCGGGACTTTTGGGCCAACAACTTGGGAACACTTTTGAATCCACAAAGTCAAATGCTTCATTCAATCCGCTTCCTGCTTTCTAAATGTACCCGACGATCGCACAAACACGCACGCACAAACACGTCGAGGGCATCCCTCTAGTTAAATCCCACCAGTGTATCACCGGCCTTCTTCCCGGAGCCGAAACTGGCAAACCCAAGTAGAGTGAAGACCATTGTAAGGAAAAGCACAAATCGCTTTTCGGCTGGTGTTTAAATAAGGGGCTACTTGTTATTGGCAAAATTCTCTCGTGCTCTGGGTTTTTGGCGTCGTCGGGTGGTGTGTTTTGTGCTTTCATCTTGTTTTGAAACGAACGCCTCCAAAGCCTCAACGAAGAAAAAAAACTCCCAAGTTCGGACACTTCGCCCTAGGAAGTTTAGGATCAAACTTTCGGGGCTGGTGGAACCCTTCCCTATCTGCCTCCTGCAGCTTCGAGAGCGCCAGGTAACAGTAACTACATTTCTCTTTCATACTATGTATGAAGGACAAGGACTAGGCACCTGGTTGCCTGGAAGAAACCCCATTTCACACAGAAGCTGTGTAGCTCTGGCCAGTGAGGGAGTGACTCATCGCTCCGTGCCTCAGTTTCCTCAACTCTAAAATGGGAATAAAAATAGTACCTAAACAGCAAATACCGGGTAGGGCGACAACACAGCACCTGGCCCACCTTACACGCTCAACGATGATTGCTATCAGCGTCACCACCGCCGGCTACCTGTCCAGGTCCTGCCACCTACTAAAGGCTACTTACATTATCTAATGTAGCTAAGGTAGGAGGTGCAGTTGGAGAGACAGGGAAAGGGGAGACAGAAAGTGAGGGTTTCACTGGCCCACAAAGTTTGGTCCAAGTTGTTCCCAATGCACAGGAGGTGAAGCAACAGGATGCCCGAGTATGGTCAGGGGACGTGGCCACGGCCGGACCCCAGATTCTGGCCAGCACCTCTGACCTCGGGCGCCCTCGCTACTCACGTTGCGGTTGAAGCTGTTGCCAGGCAGCAGCGGCAGGGCCATGGCTCTCAGCGTCCGAGGGTCAAGGGCGGAGAAGAGGACCCACAAGCAGCGCCCGCCTTGCGGCCGCGTTGTTTAAACCCCCCCCCCCCAGGTTACCTAGAAACGGGAGGCGGCGTCACGGAAGTAGGAGGAGCTGCGGCGGGCCGGAGGGGGCGGGGCCGGAGGGCCGGGGCCGGGGCCGGGGGCGGGGCCAGGCTGGAAGCTCCCCGCGCGCCCCTCCCCCGCCCAGCCTCACCCACCCAGCCGGGTGCAGGTCTCCGGAGGCTCCGCTCTGCACACCCGCCGTGCACACAAACACTGACAACCGCACCGCTCCCCGCCCCCGCCGCTTTCTGGTTTAACCCCTTTATAGAGCTCAAGCTCCTCTGCTTCTAAGCATATTCTTTGGCCATTTGCCTTTTACATTTAGTTCCAAAACTGCAAGTGCAGAAAACAATGTGACATTCGTGTGCTCTCAGAAATGAAACCTCGCCTACTGCTACATTTACCTCAGCTTTTATTTTGTAGTTAAAACGTTGGAGATGAATCCAAAACCACACGTCCCCACCCCCACCCTGTGAAAACCCATTCGGTCTAACCAGCGTCCCCAGCCCTTCCTCTGTACATTTTTATACTTCAACTTTATAAACATTTGTGAGGGGCTCGTTCCTGGTCTAATCAGGGAGGCCATGGGCAGGAGTCAGTGGCACAAAATGCAACCCCTTTCATTCCATCATGCATCCAAGATGCCCAGGCCAGGAGCTTCCTGGAATCCTCTCCCTGCACCTACAGCCAATCCCTCCCTGAGTCCTAGGTGGACACATTGGTATCTCTCAGCCACCACCTCCTCTGGCTCAGTTGAGGCCCCATTATTTCCTGCCTGGTTTTCTTTAAAACCACAACAGAGGGAATCCCTGGGTGGCTCAGCGATTTGGCACCTGCCTTTGGCCCAGGGCGCGATCCTGGAGTCCTGGGATCGAGACCCGAGTCGGGCTCCCGGCATGGAGCCTGCTTCTCCCTCCTCCTGAGTCTCTGCCTCTCTCTCTCTCTCTCTGTCTATCATAAAATAAATAAATAAATCTTTAAAAAAAACACAACAGAAAGAAAAAAGAAAAGGATAGAAAGAAAAGAAAGATAACAAACCACTCAACTAACTGATCTTCCCTCCCAAGCCATCTTCTTATTTATAATCGGTGATGCACCTGTTACTCTCCTGCTTCAACAGTCTCCTACCCTTCCCACGGCCTTTTTTTTTTTTTAAGATTTTATTCATGAGAGACACAGAGAGAGGCGGAGACAAAGGGTTCAGAAGCAGGCTCCATGCAGGGAGCCCGACGTGGGACTCGAACCCAGGTCTCCAGGATCACCGCTGTGAGCTGAAGGCAGCGCTAAACCGCTGAGCCACCCGGGCTGCCCCTCCCCACAGCCTTTAAAAGGCAGTCAGACTCCTTAGTGCCATCAGAACCTATGTCCGGGGTTGCCTACCAATTCCTGGTATTGCTTTCTTTACCCACCTCCAGTTCTGAGAAACTACTGGTAGTTTCCAAACTGGGCTCTGTGGTTTCTCCCCGTGGATTTTGCAAATGTCACTATCTGCTGGAAACACTCTTCCTCCCTTTCACCTGGGTAACCCCTTATTTTTAAGGACTTGGTTCCATGTGGGAAAGAGGCATAAAAGGCTTTGCCATTTCTGAAAAATATTCCTTCACCTTCTCCGGTGTATTAAGGGCTGTCTCATTATGGCTTTCAGTGGTACTGCACTGTAATCATTGTAATCATGCCCACTTGACTTTCTTCAAGTACCACATTATTCCAGGGCAGGAACTCCATCTCCTTTTTTACTCACAGACCATGTTAAACTTAAAAATAAAGCAGTTACTTTATCACCGAGAGCGGGTTTATTCGGGATCCACAGAGAATTGCACTTTGGAACATTCTGGCTATGGCAAAACCGGAAGTCTAACAAAGGAGAGAAATGTTACTTTATGGGGAAGAAGGAAGAAGTTGGGAGGGTTGTTCTGAACAAAAAGGCCATTGCAGAAAAACAAGAGCTCAGGGCGCTTAGGGTTTCTCAGTGGCTGCGTTGCAGAGTAGTTGATTTCTTGCAGGAGATGCAATGTGTATCTTTTCGCTGTTGGAGCCTGTAATTGATCATTCTTTCTGCTGAGACTTCTGGCAGGGTCTGTAATTGACAATGCTTCCTGTAATTGACATCCAGTGGTACCACCTCTCTCTTCCAGCCTCCCAATGCCACTTTAGTGAGGTTTCCCTTTACTAATTTCCACAACATAGGTCATTGTTTTCTTTGTTACAACAGACATTATTGTTCTGTTTATAAATTTTACACTATAAATTTCTGCTACCGGCCTTGACCAGCACCTAAGATTTTTTTGAGATTTCTACGTATTAACACGTGTGGATATATTTTATTCATTTTAAATGCATTGTATGATTATACCACAATCTATTGATCCATCTGTTGTCATCTGTTGATGTCATCTGTTAATAGAATTAAGTTGCTTCCAATTTTTCACCCGTTATCAATGACCTAGTAAAACGAACTAGCTGCAATGAACAACCTTCTTCTGTTCTTTTGGAGATTATCTTTTTTTTTAAGATTTTATTTATTTATCAATGAGAGATACAGAGGGCGGGGGCGCAGAGACACAGGCAGAAGGAAAAGCAGGCTCCGTGCAGGGAGCCTGATGCGGGACTCCATCCCAGGACCCCAGGATCACGCCCTGGGCTGAAGGAGGCACTAAACCGCTGAGCCACCCAGGCTGCCCGTTTGGAGATTATCAAACATGTTTAAATGTGGAATTGTTCACATCTCCAACTTCACTAGATCTTGCTAAACAATTTCCAGAATTGTTGAAACAGTTAAGAAAGTTCTGCCTCGGGGCAGCCCTGGTGGCGCAGTGGTTTAGCGCCGCCTGCAGCCCGGGGTGTGATCCTGGAGACCCAGGATCGAGTCCCACGTCGGGCTTCCTGCATGGAGCCTGCTTTTCCCTCTGCCTCTCTCTTTGCTCTCTCTGAATGAATAAATAAATCTTTAAAAAAAAAAAAAAGAAAGTTCTGCCTCTGCCCCTCCCCTCTGCTCATGCTGTCTCCTGGCTCCCTCTCTCTCTCTCTCACTTTCTGTAAAATAAAATCTTAAAAGAGAGAGAAACGCTGTGTTCTTCTCATTCATCAAAAGAGCAGGTACATAATGAGTATTTTAACCATCAATGGTGAGGTTAATTGTGATCACTTGGTTACGGTGGTATATGCCAAGTCTCTCCACTGTAGTTACTATTCTTCCTTCCCAAATGATAATTTTGTGAGATACTTTCAACTATGTCAATACCAAGTTCTTCATTAAACTACTGGCATCAGGGCAGCCCCGGTGGCTCAGCGGTTTAGCGCTACCATCAGCCCGGGGCATGATCCTGGGGACCTGGGATCGAGTCCCACGTTGGGCTCCCTGCGTGGAGCCTGCTTCTCACTCTGCCTCTCTGTCTCTCATAAATAAATAAAATCTTAAAAAAAAAAAACTACTAGCATCAGTTGAGGATTTTGCCCAAATCATTTATTACATTTATTTATTTATTTATTTATTTATTGCAGTATTTATTACCATGATGCTGCCAAATGGTGACTTCTTAACTCCATCATCCATACAGCACATATCATTTGGCAATCTACTACAAGGAAGAACTTTTCCTTCCTCTCCGTTTATTTCTTCATTCATTTATATCAGAATGATCTACAGATACTTATTTTATTTTGTGGATTATAAACTGTTCCTATTGTTGTTTATTTTGATGCGAAAATTGCCCTACATTTGGTCAGTGGACGTCTCTCTAAGCTGACTCCTCCTTCCTTTTAACTGTCCCACTGATACTGGAGAGCTTGGTTCTTGTCTCACGGAGTCGAAGACTGAATCTCATGGACAATGGAGAGCGAGCAAAGTGATAAAAGTTCATTAAGCACAGATACAGAGAAAACTCTCAGAAGTGAGAGGGGTGGGGGATCCCTGGGTGACTCAGGCCTGTGTCTCTGCCTCTCTATAAATAAAAATAAATCTTTAAAAAAAAAAAAAAGAAGTGAGAGGGGTCACTGAGGGATGCCACTGAGGGCTTTCAGTGGCAGTCTTTTATCGAGAACCTAACCAGGGAGTCCATAGCCTTGAGATTTTTTTTTTTTAAGATTTTATTTATTCATTAATTCATGAGAGACAAAGAGAGGCAGAGACACAGGAAGAGGGAGAAGCAGGCTCCATGCAGGGAGCCCGATGTGGGACCCCATCCCAGGTCTCCAGGATCACACCCTGAGCAGAAGACAGGCGCCAAACCGCTGAGCCACCCAGGGATCCCCTGGCCTTGAGATTCTTGTGCAGCCGTGGTTTGAGCAGGGACTATTGATAGCACCTTAATGATATATTATTTCCTTGTGGTCTGATGAGTTTCTGTTATTACTTAGTGGCCATTAAAGGGAGGTACTCCCTAACATTTTGGAGCTAAGGAGCCAGGTTTATTATTTTTCTCTGTTTTTACTGTCTTATCTCTGTTTTCTTGGGATGGGTAGGAGTCTGACTCTGGGCCTTTTGGTGTCCTTGGGGTTTAGAGGAGGCCACAGATTTCTGGGGGCCTGACTCTCGGCCTTTCCCTTATCTTTCCCTGCCTAGCCCCATTTGCCCCTAACTTGTTCCTACATCACCATCATTTTTCAAGTACTTCTCTGTGCTCTGTCACTACAAGATATTCGAGATATCTATAAATATAGGTAGATATAGATATGCACATTAGCTATACTTCTTACCATTTCTGTTGATAGATAAAAAATATATATATGTATATATATATATTTAAGACAAATAACATTTAATTTAATAAACAATAGCCATGGAGTATCTTTGGCAGTGTTTGGAAGAGTCATAGTTGATACAGAAATTAAAATAAGAATATGAAAAAGTTGAAGTGTTTTAAAAGCAGAGTATCTCCCAATTAACTAAGATAAATCACAGACAGAAATTATATAGTCAAAGAAAATTAATCTCATATACACATGAACTATCAGTTCCAATTTTAGCAATCATGCATTAACATTTTGACATGCAAATAAAGAACCTCCAAATTATTACCCAAAACTGCAAATTTTAAGTTATCTTGACACTGGCAAAGAAGGATGTTCCATAAGATGTTTCTGATAAAAAGATGTATTAAAACCCATGAGTGGGGCACCTGGGTGGCTCAGTGGTTGAGTGTCTGCCTTCAACTCAGGTTGTGATCTCTCGGGGTCCTGGGATCAAGTCCAGAATTAGGCTCCTTGCAGGGAGGTTGCTTCCCCCTCTGCCTATGTCTCTGCCTCCCTCTGGGTGTCTCTCACTAATAAATAAATAAAATACAAATTAAAAAATAAAACCCATGAATTTATACTGATACATCCAATTCCAATCAATGCAACAGAGTTCATGCTGGAGTTCCCCTTTCCACATCTGTAAGGATTATCTCACACAGTCAGAAACCTGATTCCAATTACCCTCAAAATGTATACTTATGTGCTCATACTAAAAGACCTCAAAAGCAGTTTCGGAATATCTAACTGATGTCATTGTGAAAAAAACAAACCTATTAGCTAAAGTTCAACATCTGTTTTTAGGGGTTTTTTTTCTTTAACTTTCCTGGATTTAGCCAAAATTCTGTTCCAATACGATTTAGGCTTGATAATCCTTCATCTCTCCTCCCCCTGCTGTTATGTTACTTACTTGAAAGACAGTTCGGTTCATTCTGTTTCCAGTTCCATTCCTATTCCTCATTAAGTTGCTTGCTCCATTCTTGTCTATTTCTTTTTTTTAAGATTTATTTATTTATTTATTTATGATAGACAGAAAGAGAGAGAGAGAGAGGCAGAGACACAGGAGGAGGAAGAAGCAGGCTCCATGTTGGGAGCCCAACGTGGGACTCGATCCTGGGACTCCAGGATCACGCCATGGGCCAAAGGCAGCCATTCTTGTCTATTTCTTCTTTCTCTTTCTTCTTTTGAAGTTGTTTTTGCCACTTTTTCTTTTGATTAATTTCACTAGCAGTTACATGTTTTGTTACTTTTTCCAAAGAACCAAAATTTTGATTTATTACTTTGATCTACTGCTTTTAGAGTACCTGACTGGCTCAGTTGGGAAAACATGCAGCTCCTGATCTCAGGGTTGTGTGTTCAAGCCCCAGATTGGATGTGGAGCCTCTGATAAATAGATATCTAGATAGATAGATAGATAGATAGATAGATAGATAGATAGATAGATATGACCCTACTGCTTTCTCTTCCTAATCTTCCATATTTTTCAGCTCTTACCTTTATTGTTTTCTTCCTTGTGTTTTCTTTTGGTTCATTTGTTGTTCTTTCTCAGGTGTTTTAGATTGATATAATTCACTCATTTTTATTCTTTTATTTTTATTGATGTTACTGTTTAGGGCTCTAAGTTTTCCTCTGATCTCTACTTTAAATGTATCCATTAGACTCTAATATGTAGGGTCTTCATTACTTGTTTGTTTGAGAGTTTTGGGTTTTCTTTCTATATTTGTAATTTGAGCTTATTTTTCCTTTCACCCAACAGTTGTTTGATGCAAGATTTTTAAATTTCTAGTTGGATGAGCTTTTTGATTTTTGTACTTATAACTACAGCTTTTTGTACTTGTGGCTAGAATTAAAATTCTAGTTTTACTGCGCTGTGATAAGAACATGTTGATGATAATATTTCATAGTATAGAACATATTGATGCTTTCTTTGTGACCTAATATTTGATCAATTTTTGAGACTATTCCATGAACAATCAAGAAGAAAAGTAATACTCTCTATTATTAGGTCCTAAAGTTCAGTATAGATGAATAAGATCTATTATACTGATTATATTGTTTATTGCTATATCCTTATTTATATTTCTGTCACTTGATCTATTCTGCACTAGGAGTGGCATGTTAGTCTCCTCTTACTAATGTGTCTCTATCCATATCTCCTTGCATCTGTACTTGCGGCTTTTCAAACATGGTTATTTAGTGCATAGATTCTCATAGCTATTATACCTACAATGTGAAATTGGCTTTTAGTATTATGAAGTATCCTTTTTTATATATATATATATTTTTTGGCCTGACTTCTACTTTGTCTGGTATCAAGGAGCACAGGCTCCAAGTGAGTACTTGTTATTTCCATTTGCCCATGCCTTTATTTTTAGCCTGTCCGAAGCATTTTGATTTTGATGTATCTTCTATACACCACATTTAAGTGAGTGTTACTTTGTGAACCACAATAAAAATATTTTCCCGGCAGCCCGGGTGGCTCAGCGGTTTAGCGCCGCCTTCAGCCCAGGGCCTGATTCTGAAGACCCAGGATAGAGTCCCACGTTAGGCTCCCTGCATGGAGCCTGCTTCTCCTTCTGCCTGTGTCTCTGCCTCTCTCTCTCTCTCTCTCTCTCTCTCTCTCTCTGTATCTGTCTCATGAATAAATAAATAAAATCTTAAAAAAAAAAAGTCCCACATCAGGCTCCTGCACGGAGCCTGCCTCTCCCTCTGCTTGTGTCTCTGCCTCTCTGCCTCTCTTTCTCTCTCCTCTCTCTCTCTCTCTCTCATGAATAAATAAATAAAATCTTTAAAAAAGAATATTTTCCCTTTAGTAGGTGGTTAAACCCAGTCACATTTACTAATAAGACATTTTTATCTCAATTCTGATACATTATTTTATATTTTATATTATTGTATATTTATACACATGGTAATCACATGTTTTCATGTGTATTTACTGTTTCTTGTAACTTCTGATATGTTTTCTTTGCTATTGTAATCAATAAATTACTTTTGATATCTAGGAAGGCTTGTATCTTCTAGTATTTATTTTTATACTTACAATTTCTTTAAGAGAATTGAACATCTTCCATTTTACCAACTAATATTAAATTTTTAAAAGATTTATTTATTTATTTGAAAGAGAGAGAGTGTGTGTGTGAGAGAGTATGCAAGCAGTGGGAGGGGCAAAAGGAGAGGGAAAGACAATCTCAAGGACACTCCATGCTGGGTGGGGAGCCCAAGTGGGGCTCAATCTCACAACCCTGAGATCATAACCAACTGAGCCACCCAGGTGCCCGTTACAGTGATTATAACCAATACGTTGAAATTTTAACTTCAGTAAGTATACTTTTTATTTCTAGAAGTTTCATTTGTTCTTTCTAAATCTGTATGTTTATTTTTTTAAGATTTTATTTATTTATTAATGAGACACACACAGAGAGAGAGAGAGAGGCAGAGACACAGGCAGAGGGAGAAGCACGCTCCATGTAGCAGGGAGCCTGATGTGGGACTCGATCCCAGGACTCCAGGATCACGCCCTGGGCTGAAGGCAGGCACTAAACTGCTGAGCCACCCAGGGATCCCCCATGTTCTTTCTTTTAAATGGAATTCTGTTTTGTACTTTTGACTTATTTTGCTTATCTTTATCCCTTTGATCAGTTTAAACATGCTTAGTTTAGAGTCCTTGACCAACAGTTCTGCTCTTATACATTCATGGGGTGCTACTTCTCTTTCTTGTGTTGGCTGAGTTTCCTTCACAGCAAAGAGTTCCCTCACGTGTTTATAAATGTTTCTGGTGATCCCAGCTATGTGCCAAGTTGTAGAACTGATACTCCTACCTACTGATTCCAAGTTGTGTCCCTTATATTATGGCACAGCTCACACATTGACCACTGCCCGGTCACAGCCACATTCCACACACTAGAGGTGTCTGCCTTCAACAAGGAGGATATTTTCCAAACAGAAAAGTAGCTCCATTATGAATGACTTCTCAAGGGAGTAACAGAACAAAATATGTTAAATTAAAGCTGTCTGAAAAATCTAACTCCTGAGTCTGTCACACACATCCATCTGTTGCCCTGCCATTCACACATGCCTCTTCTTTGGGACATACTGATACCTGCACCTTTGTATTTCTCTAGATACTCCACAAATACTGCCTTCACTCCCATATACCCATTGAGTCTTACATTCATTGATTCAATAGTTTTTCATTTAAAAATATTTATTGAGGGCCACCTGGATGGTTGAGCATCTGCCTTCAGCTCAGGTTGTGATCCCGGGGTCCTGGGATTGAGTTCTGTATTGGGCTCCCCAGGAGGAGCCTGCTTCTCCCTCTGCCTATGTTTCTGCCTTCCTGTCTCTCTGTGTCTCTCATGAATAAATAAATAAAACCCTTAAAAAAATAAAAATATTTGTTGAGCATCTATTCCGGGGTAGCAAAACTTCTCCCAAACACTGGTATAACTCTGTGGTTAGGACAAAGTGAACACTTCTAAACACCCCAGTCCTGATAGCCTCGATATTTTATATCTTGCAACTTTTTTTTCTTTTTGCTTTGTTTTCTTTCCATGACATTTATCTTCCCATTCTGCCTCCCCTGACACATCTACCACAAAGTAACATCTGAAATGGCAGATATCACTTTTTAAAATAAATTGAAAGTAAACTAGTTCCTAGAATTGCAAGACACCCCCCGAAATAACCTAAGACACTTTGGGGCATGTCAGGAACAGCGCTGGGCAGCAACTGTTACTGATGTTCAAAGAATCTGTGTTACACACACCCGTGGATGAAGAAAGCACAGGGGAGGCCAGCAGAGCTAACATTTCTGAGCAAGCTCAAACTGGCCTATGAACAGGGAAATAGTTGCCCAGTTGGAGAAGTTCTTTTGAGGAATGAGGTCACCCTGCAATCTAGAGCCTTTCTACAAGATGCAAGAGCCCTTGGCAGCAGGAGGGAATGCCTTTTACAGTATTTCTGCGGGAACTTCCTTTTCTCCTCATTGAAGCTTTGCCTCTCAGGTGTCCCTTGTCCTGATGTCCTCATAAATAGCATTGCCCCATTCTTCTGAGCTCCTGAAAGCTGACACTCTTCATTATTTTGTGCTTACTTGGGTTACTTCCACATTTCAGGTCCTCATCCTGAGCATTTAAAGGAGAATTAGCACCAATCCACAAACTCTTCCAAAAAATAAAGGAAAAGGAGACACTTCCTAACCCATTCTATTAGGTCAGTATTACCCTAATACCAAAATCAGACAAAGGCATCAGAAGAAAAGAAACTTAGGAATATCTTACAAATAGACACACAGAAATCCTTAACAAAATACTGGGAAACCAAATCCAGCAATCTATAAAAAGGATTATACACATGACCAAATGGGATTTATTCCACGAATGCAATGTTGGCTTAGCATCTGAAAACCAATCAATGTAATATACCATATTAATAGAATGAAGGATAAAAACCATATGATCATCTCAATAGACACAGAAAAAAACATTTGACAAAATCCAGCACCCTTTTTTGATAAAAAACATTCAACAAACTAGGAAAAGAAGGGAACTTCCTCAACCTAACAAAAGCCATATATTAAAAACCACAGTTAACATCACAACTGATAGTGAAATACTAGATGCTCTCTCCTTAAGATCAGAAATAAGAAAAGGACGTTCACTCTCTCCACTCCTATTCAACATTGTTCTGGAGTTTTTAACCAAGGCATTTAGGTTAAAATAAAATAAAATAAAAGGCATCCAGATTGGAAATGAAAAATTAAATTATCCTTACTCATAGATGTGATCTTGTGTACAGAAAAATCACAAGGAATACACACACATTAGAGGAATACACAACTATTAGAAATAACAAACAAGTTTAGTCAGGTTACAGGATATATGATCAACATATAGAAATCATGAGGTGCCTGGGTGGCTCAGTGGTTGAGCATCTGCCTGCAGCTCAGGTCATGATCCAGGGTCTCTTGATTGAGTCCCACATCAGGCTCCCTGCAGGGAGCTTGCGTCTCCTTCTGCCTATGTTTCTTCCTCTCTGTCTGTATCTCTCATGAATGAATAAGTTTTTTAAAAATCTTAAAAAAAAGAAATCAATTATATTTTGATATATTAATAATGACTAATTTCAAAATGAAGTTAAGAAAACAATTCCATATGTAATAGCATCCAAAAGACTAAAATACTTAGGAATAAATTTAACAAAATGAATGCAAGATATGTACACTGGAAACTACAAAACATCAGTGAAACGAAGTAAAGAGAACCTGAATAAATGGAAAGTTACATACTTCAAGGACTGCAAAGCTTAATATTGTTAAGATTGCAATAGTCTCCAAATTCATCAAAAAATTCAGTGCAATTGCTATCATAATTCCATTTTTGTGTTTGTGGAAATGGGCAAGCTGATTTGAAAATTCATATGGAAGTGCTAGGGACCTAGAATAGCCAAAACCATCTTGAAAAAGAAGAACAGGGATGCCTCGGTGGCTCAGCAATTGAGTGTCTGTCTTTGGCTCAGAGCGTGATCCTGGGGATCCTGGATCGAGTCCCACATTGGGCTCCCTGCATGGAGCCTGCTTCTCCCTCTTCCTGTGTCTCTACCTCTCTCTCTCTCTCTCTCTCTCTCTCTGTGTCTCTCATGAATAAATCAATAAAATTAAAAAGAAAAGAAAAGAAAAGAACAAAGTTGAAGAACTCAGACTTCCCAATTTCAAAACTTACTGCAAAGCTACAATGATCAAGACAGTGTGGTACTGGTATAAAGTTATACAACAGATTAACAAAGTAAAATTGAGAGTCCAGAATTAAATTCTTACACTTATGACCAACTGATTTTTGAGAAGGGGGTCAGGATAATTAAATGGGGGAAAGAATAATCTTTTCACCAAATCATGCTGAAATAACTGGATAACCATGTGCACAAGAATGAATTTGTACACATGCCGCACATCATACTCTGTACAATATATGGACATTGCACTATATTCAAAAATTAAGTTGAAATGGACCAGAGACCTGCATGTAAGAGCTAAAACTATGAAACTTTTGGAAGGAAATATAGAAGCAAATCTTCAACTTAGTTTAAGCAATATTTTTCAGCTTTCGAGTTTTTTTTTTTCCTTTTCTTCCTTTCTGTCATTGTTTTTGTTTTTTGCTATGAGATCTAAAGCACGACCAACAAAAGAAAAATAGATAAATTGGACAATTAAACACTTTTGTGCTTCAGAGGACATCATCAAGAAAGTGAAAAGGCAACTCAAAGGAATGGAGAAGATATTTGCAAACCATATATATGATAGGAGACTTGCATTGAGAACACATAAAGAATGCTTACAATTCAACAAAAAAGAATAACCTAATTTTTACATGGGCAAAGGATTTGAATAGATATTTATCCAAAGAAGCTGGCCAGTAAACATATGAAAGGATGTTTAGTATCATTAGTTATTAAGGAAATGCACATGAAAACCATAAGGGGATATCACTTCAGGCCCACTAGATGAGTTACACTAAAAAGATGGACAATAAGAAGTGTTGGTGAGGATGTGGAAAATCTGGAACCTGCATATGCTGCTAATGGGAATGTAAAATATTACATCTGCTCTGGAAAGCCATTTGGCAGTTTCTCAAGAAGCTAAACACAGAGTTACCATATGACCCAGAAATTCCATCCCTGGATATAAACTCAAGAGAACGGAAAACATATGTCCACAAAGAAACTTAAACATGAATGTTCATAGTAACTGGTTTTGGCCCAGGTCATTATCTCAAGATCGTGAGACTGAGCCCAGTGTGGGCTCTATGCTCAGCATGAAGTTGCTTGATTTTCTCTCTCCCTCTCTCCCTCTCCTCCTCCCCCTACTTTCTCTCTCTCAAATAAATAAATAAAATATTTTTAAAAAAGAAAAAAAAGTAGCAAGAACCCAAATGTCTATCAATGGATGAGTGGATAACCAAACTATGGCGTATGCATACAATGAAGCATTATTCAGCCATAAAATTGAATGAATCAACTGATACATATTATTAATGTATCAGTTGATGAACCTTGAAAACATTATGTGAAGTGAAAAATATGAGACACAAAAGGCTATGTATTATATGATTTTCTCATGTGAAATATCTAAAATATACAAATCCACAGAAAAAAATAGTAGATTAGTGGGTGCCGAGAGTTGGAGGCAAGAAGAATGGGAAGTGAATGCTAATGAGTTTCTTTGAGTGGTCATGTAAATGTTTTGGAATAAATGGTGATCAATGTACAACTTATGAATATATTAAAAGTCACTGAATTATACACTTTAAAAGGTGAACTTTGGGGCATCTGGGTGGCTCAATGGTTGACCATCTGCCTTTGGGTCAGGTCTTGATCTCTGAGGTCCTGGGATTGAGTCCCACATCAGGCTCCATGCAGGGAGCCTGCCTCTCCCTCTGTTCATGTCTCTGCCTCTCTCT
The DNA here is from genome assembly GCF_011100685.1 of Canis lupus familiaris. Taxonomy (NCBI): domain Eukaryota; kingdom Metazoa; phylum Chordata; class Mammalia; order Carnivora; family Canidae; genus Canis; species Canis lupus. The sequence goes on from NC_049260.1 coordinate 38,549,751, forward strand.
GTGTGTCTCTCATGAATAAATAAATAAAATCTTTAAAAAAAAAAAAGGTGAACTTTAAGGTACGTAAATTTTTTCTCAATGAAGCTGTTAGCAAACATTTTTAACTATTAAAATTAAATAAAATTAAAAATGTGTTTCCTCAGTTGCACTAGTCACATTTCAAGTGCTCAATAGCCATAATATCACTAGTAACTATCACATTGGATAGCACAGATGTAGAACATTTGGTCATCGCAGAAGATTTTATTGGACAGTGCTGGTCTAGATCTCACTACCAGATCACAGAGATCTAAGAAATATGTTAAGCATGGGGCACTTGGGTGGGTCATTCGGTAAGTATCTGACTCTTGATTTCAGTGCAGGTCATGATCTCAAGGTTGTGAGGTTGAGCTCCACATCTGGCTCCACACTGGGCATGGAGTCTGCTTAAGATTCTCTCTCTCTCTCCCTCTGCTGCTGCTCTCTCTCTCTCTCTAAAAAAAATAAAATTTCAAGCACATGCAATGTATTTATAAGAATTGAGTTCTCAGGTGAACAAACTGTAAAATAAAGTTGACAAAATGGGGAAAATTTGAAAGTTAACTGGATATTTGATTATATTAAGGAATTACTGTTACATATTTACAAGTATGACAATAACAGTGTGGTTATGTTTTTTAAAATTATTTCCGTTTTAGAAATAAATACTAAAATTCTTATACATGAAATACATGAAATAATAAAGTGTCTGGGATTGGCTTCAATATAATCCAAGGGTCAGAAGATCAAGGAAAACAGATATAACAAAATTGGCCATGAGTCAATAATGATTAAATTTCAACAATGGGTGTCTGGGAGCACATTATGCTCCTCTCTCTTTGAGAATGTTTGAAATTTTTCATAACAGTCAATAAACAGACAGCCACTACTTATTCATATCTAATTGACTCTTGCCACATGGAAATATAGCATTGTCAGATTTTCTAACTTTTTATGGGAATTCTGAAGTCCAGATTCTAATGTAAAATCTTTGGTGTTTCATGGCTGGTTCATTAGTTTGATCATTCAGCACAAAAAACAATCACATCTGGAGGTTGGACTCAGCACACAGCCTCCACTTTACAACGTCCAATTTAGAATAATCAATGGAAGTAATATATTCTGAGGTCATCTGTCATAAAAGTGATTTATCTCAAGCATATAGTCAACATTGTATATTTTATTTTTAAAATTATAACATATTTCAAAAAGGCACAGAAGATAATAAAACAATCACTCATATACTTGCTATGCAGCCTAAACGAATCTTAATATTTAGCCATATTTGCTCCAAAAAAATAAAATGTTATAAATACCACTAATGTCCTCTTTATGCCTCTCCTGATCCTATTCTTTCTGCTTCCCCAAATAATACTATCCTGAAGTTTGTGTCCATCATTCCCAATCAAATTTATAGAATTTCACTACAGTTATGTCACATAAACAATAAATGTATTGCTTTCCTGTTTCCAAGTTTTTTTGTTTCCAGATTTTAAATAAGCAGTTTCATTTTTAAAAAATTAATTGCTATTCTATCTACTAATAGCAAACAGTTAGAAAACTAACTTTTTAAAGCCATTTAGAATAACACCAAAAAATAATCTATATCTAGGAATAAATCTAACAAAAGATGAGCAAGACATTTAGGGAGAAAATGATAAATGACACTGGAAGGCATTCCTTAAGACCCAAATAAATGGGGATATACATTACATTCATAGGCTGGAAGACTCAATATCATGAAGATATCAATTCTCCTTACTGTCATTCACAGGATCCCAAAAGAGACATAGAGTGAAGGGAGGTGGGGGAGGGGGTAATCAAGTTGCAGAAGACAGTATGCTGAATGATTTGTTTATATAAATTTCAAAACCATGCAAAAGCAAACATATTGTTTAGCTACACAAACATATATGCACTATAAAATGAAAAGCAAGAATATGATAAATGGAAATATATAATAAGGTTTACATTTGAGAAGGAAGGCAACAGGCATTCAAAGGTAATGAGAATATTTCATAAACAGGGTGGTATAAATATGAGTATTCACTGTATGAAAATTCTTTATACCTTACACGTGCTTCATAAATATTTTGTGTTCAAACAATATTTAATAAAATCCATTTTTTAAAAACAATGATACTCATCTATATCGCTACCATGGGAATATATCAACAATGCATTTGGTTAAGAGATAACGTCGAAAAGCTTTCTGTATCATATTAAATAGGATATGCACCAAAACAGTAATACCGATTATGGAAAATACTACATGCAATATGCACAAATTGTTAACAGTGGAAATATGCACCAAAATGTTACCGGTGGTTATGTATAATAGTAAAGAAAATATGCCCCTAATTTTAATAATGGTTCTGTACAGTATTAAGTAACATGTGCATTGGGCAGCCCGGGTGGCTCAGCAGTTTAGTGCTGCCTTCGGCCCAGGGCGTGATCCTGAAGACCCTGGATCGAGTCCCCACATCACGCTCCCTGCACAGAGCCTGCTTCTCCTTCTGCCTGTCTCTCTCTCTGTGTGTCATGAATGAATAAATAAAATCTTTTTTAAAAATTGCATTTAAAATTTGCATTCAAAAATAAATAGATAGATAAATAAATAAATAAATAAATAAATAAATAAATAAATAAATAAATAACATGTGCATCAAATCATGAACATGTCCTAGAGGAAGTTTGGGAGTCTTTAATTTTTTCTGTTGTATAGAAGTCGGATTTTTGATAATTCATCATCAGAAAAAAAAGTTTAATAAAAAATCACAGATAAGCAGGAAATAGTCAAAGTGTGCTATATTAATAAAAGACTGGCTGGATTAAAAGAGAAAAATCTGAAAGAAGAGAAAAAACAAAGGTTCTTGAAGTCATTCAGACACAGGGTAAAGTGTGGTGGCAGAGAAATTGGAAACAAAGGGATAGATTCAAAACACATCATGGAAGAGCTCTGGAGGCTGATGAAACAAGAAAGAGCCCAGATCGAATTTTTATGGCGGGGGGCGGGGGGGTTAAAAAGAGGGAAGATGTGCTTGAAAGAAAAAATGAAGTACTTGAGACATAAAAGCAAACTTATCTTACTCTCTTTTTATACAGGAGAATACAGGCACAGAGAGTTTGAGTAGCTTACCTCAGTTACTCAGCTGGCAAGTGGTAGAAACAGCATTTAAATCCTGGCAGTCCACATCCAAGGCCTTTACATTTGGCTACTATGCAACCCTGCCTGCTGATATCTATTAGCAACATCCGGTTCCACATCTTTGATATTAACTTTTAAAGAAATTTAAAGCAGATGTTAGGATTGAAGACAGAATGTTTAGGAGTAGGCTACATGGAGATGACTATTAAAATGGAAAACGAGTTCTCTGATGGGAAATAATGTTGCAAAGCAGAGAAGTGAGGAATAAATCTTGGAAAACAGCCCCTTTTACTAGTGCTACTATCTTATAAAGACAAATGACTTGATATAAATGGCAAGATTTAGAGAACGACATATGTTCAAACCCCAGCTCCGCTACTAGTATTACTAGCTGAGTGATCTTGGGGAAACCACTTAACCTCTCTGTGCTCTAGTTTTTCATCAGTAAACAAGATCGTCATGAGCAGTACATGAGATATATACATAAGGTGCTTAGTATTGTAGCAGGCACATAACTGTTGCTGGAAAATGACACTTTATTCTTAAATTTTTGTATTACAAACAGAAAGATCAGAGGCTGAGAGAGTAATATTTGGATATATAACCATACGTGTTAAAACAATAAATGTTCTTTGTCCTAATATTTTTCTAAAAGTTCTCCATTTCCAATGCTCTACCAACTTTGGCATCTGAGAAAAAAAGAAAAGAAAAAGGAAAAAGAGAGCCAAGGTTTGGTACATGCAATTAGAAAACAATTTCACCTATGATTACTGGCAAGCTCCAGGAGAGAAAATGGTAGGAGCAGACTGTCAAGCTAATCCCTCCCTTGGCTCCCAGCTACCAAATTATGGAGCACTTTGCTCATTACTTTGATTTTCTTCCTAAAGAGAGGTGCCCTTTCATTTGTCCTCCCTCTCTGCAAAATGGTATAGCTGTTCTGGAAAATGTCTTATAAAGTTACTTGTAAAATTAAACATATAATATGACCCTGAAACTCCATTCCTGGGCATTTACCTTAAAGAAATGAACACTTACATGGCTAAAAACCTGTGTACAAATGTCCGTAACAGCTTTAGCCAGGATAGCTAAAATTTGAAATCACCAGAAATGTTCTGCAACGAGTGAATGGATAAACTAATGGTGTTATATTCATAAAATTGAATACTTCTCACCTATAAAAATGAACTACCAACCCATGCAACACCTTGGGTGTTCCTTAAAAGCATTGTGCTAAGTGGAGAAAGCCTGATTTAAGGTTCTATACTGTATGATGACATTTACATGACATTTTAAAAAAAGATTTTATTTATTCATGAGAGACACAGAGAGAGAGGCAGAGACATAGGCAGAGGGAGAAGCAGGCTCCTCGCAGGGAGCCCGATACAGGACTTCATCCCCAGATCCCAGGATCACGCCCTCAGCCAAAGGCAGACGCTCAACTGCTGAGCCACCCAGGCGTCCCTTTATGACATTTTTGAAAAGACATAACAATAGTTATGTTCTGCCGGGTGTGTGTGTGTGTGTGTGTGTGTGTGTGTGTGTGTGTGTGTTAGAGGTGGGGGCAGTGTGTGACTGTAAAAGGGAGTATAAGAAAGGTTGAGGGTGTTACAAGTGTTTTGTATGCTGATTATGGTAAGACTAACACAAATCTACACGTATTAAAATTCCTAGAACCATACATCAAAAGAAAAACAGTCAATTTTACTTGATGATAATTATAAAATTAAAAAGTGGAAAACCTGAATAAACGAACTACCATTGAAGAAATGTAAAAAATAATCAAGATCTACTGCTCAAAAGTCACCAAGCCCCAAGAGTTTAATAAAAGATATCTCTTAAAAAAAAAAAAAAGATATCTCTTCAAGGAGATAAACTTTCTTTTTTTTTTTTTTAAATTTTACTTATTTATTCATAGAGACACAGAGAGAGAGAGAGGGGCAGAGGAACAGGCAGAGGGAGAAGCAGGCTCCATGCAGGGAGCCCGATGTGGGACTCGATCCAAGGTCCCCAGGATCACACCCCAGACTGCAGGCGGCGCTAAACTGCTGTGCCACCAGGGCTGCCCAAAGAGAGAAACTTTCAAAGAACAGATGTTCCCAGGACCCTGGGATCACGCTCAGAGCCGAAGGCAGACGCAGGTGAACCACGCAGGTGCCCCCCCTTGTTATACTGTTAATGAACTTAATAAGTTACCAATTCTTGGGGTGCCTGGGAAATTCAGTCAGTTGAGTGTCTGACTCTTGATTTCGGCTCAGGTCATGATCTCAGGGTCCTGAAACTGAGCCCCACATCAGGCTCTGAGATCAGCAGGATGTCTGCTTGAGGATTCTCTCCCTCTCTCTGCAAATGAATAAATCTTTAAAATCTTTTTTTTTTTTTTTTTTTTTTTTTTTTAGTTAAATCTTTAAAATCTTAAAAAAAAAAATTGCCAGTTTTCTTTCTGTAATGCTAACTAGTATAACCTAAAACTGACAAGACCAGACAAAATGAGCGCTATGAAACAAAGAAGGGAAGCAGGGAGTGAGGAAGAGAAAGGAAAAGAGAATAAGAATCAATTACAGGTCAATCTTACATATGAACATAGATGCTAAAATCTTAAATGAAATATTAGAAAATCGAACTTAGCATCACAGCAAATAAATGATACATGACAAGGAATAGGAGAGAAGTCCCAAAGAGCGCTTTATTTTTTATTTTTACTTTTTAAAGATTTTATTTATTCATGAGAAACACACACAACCCCAAAGAGTGTTTTAGAAGAGCTTTATAAAACAAAAAGCTCGAGATAAGGTGATAAACCTGAAACTAATATAACACTGTATGTTAAGTAACTGGAGTTAAAATTAAAATTTATTTTTAAAAAAGATAAGGCAATACAATAACAAAATAAGAAAGCTTTGGAGCTAAGGAAATAGTCTGTTACATGCAGTGTATTTTTTTCCTCTGACCAGATTTATTGAACATAAGAAAATTCTCTGTACAAAGTGACCTGGACCTGCTGCTTCAAAACATGATCTTTTTTTTTTTTTTAAGATTTTGTTTATTTGACAGAGAGAGAGCACAAACAGGGGTAGCAGCAGGCAGAGCGAGAGGGAGAAGGAGGCTCCCCCCTGAGCAGAGACCAGGACATGGGGCTCAATCCCAGGACCAGGACCCTGGGATCATGACCTGAGCCGAAGGCAGATGTTTAACCATCTGAACCACCCAGTTGCCCCAAACCATGATCCCTTCTTACTAATATTTTGATAAGTCAGTCCATTGACTGTCAAAAAGCAGCTTACTCTAAAATTAATAGAAAAGTGCCCAATGCACACTAAATAAATGGCCTGACTACTTTAGTAGTTGTACAAGATAATTGATATTGGTAGGATCAAGCCCCTATGACGCACTGCTGGAGAACTGATATCAGACGTCAAGAAGCCATTTCATGCGCTGCCACTGCAATGCCTTCATGTTCCTGGATCATATTGTTCCCATTATCTGATTCTAGACACACCACAGGAATATCAGTGGGGGCTGAGGTCAGCTTAGCTGCTTGCTGGGCTAGAACAGGTATCACCCCAGCATGCTCATCTGACAGGGTCCCCCAGCTGCCCAGATTAATCCTTGTGAATCTGTGCACAGGACTCAACAATGGATTCTTCAGTGTGTCCTTCAAGTGCTGCTCCAAGGGGGCCTCCACCCCACCCGTCGACTACCTGGCTCGGGATCCCCCATGCTGTGTATTTCAATGTTCAGAAACAGATCTGTGTTTCCATTTCTGGCAATACTAGATGGTAGATATTCTTCAAAACCCCCAACTAGGGGACATATATGAAGCCTGGATGAAAATACAACAAATTCCTTCTGTCTGTCCATCTGTCTATTTACTGAAACAAACTCCTTTAAAATATACAGCTGGATTTGAAGGCAGTAAAGAACTCCAGGGGTCCAAAGATGGAGGGGATGCTGTGAACCAGAGTGATGAGCAGACGATGATGGTGCTGGCTGCCCTGCCCAGATTGAATCATTTTTGGACCTTGGTAACCAGGAGACTACTGGGCAGAGTTTACTAAAAAACAAAACAAAACACAAACCAAACCAAAACAAAACAACATTAAAAACTGGGGATCCTGGGTGGTGCAGTCTGTTAAGCATCCAATTCTTGGTTTGGGCTCAGGTTGTGATCTCAGGGTCATGAGATTGAGCCCCGAGTCTGGCTCCACACTTAGCAGGGAGTCTGCTTCAGATTCTCTCTCTCCCTCCGCCCCTCCCCACTCCCTAAAATAAATAAAAATAAATCTTAAAAAAATTAAAAGTATTTTTTTAAAAAAGGGAAAGTGATATGTGATGAACCAGGAGTCTATGGAAGTCTATCACCAGCAGGACCAAGAAAGAAGCCTGAGGCCCAGACAAGTCTGGAATCCTTCTGGGGCTACCCACTCAGTGAAATGGCAGGAAACAATCCTCCTACCAGCAATGGAGATACTAAACAGTTTGATAGACTTGGACTCGCTTAGAGTGAGAAAAAAATCTCCCCTTAGTTACAGGCGCTCCCTCTCACAGACCAGGGCTGGAATATCTGCTTTCCCCCTGCACTGACAGAAGCTACAAATGACTCTCCAACTGCCAGACCTAATGGACATTTTTCCCTCCTTCCCCTTGTGGATTGTCCTGAGGCATTTGACACTGTTGTCCATCAGTTCTTTCTAGAAAGTCTCTAGTGTCCTCACTTCAATAGCATTGCCCTCTCCCGGTCCTCTTTTCACTCCCCGGGGATAATGTTCCTCTGTCACCTTAATGTTCCTCCCCTGATCTACTGGATTCTTTCTAGGGTGCCACCCTCAGCCCATAACTTATCACATATGGCTTTCCTTTTTAAATTTTTAATTTTATTTATTTATTTATTTATTTATTTATTTATTTATTTTTAGGTTTTTATTTATTTATTCACAAGAGACACAGAGAGAGAGTTAGAGGCAGAGACACAGGCAGAGGGAGAAGCAGGCTCCATGCAGGGAGCCTGACGTGGGACTAGGATCCCGGGTCTCCAGGATCACACCCTGGGCTGAAGGCGGCGCTAAGCCACTGAGCCACCAGGGCTGCCCTAATTTTTAATATTAAAAAAAAAAAGTAAAGTAACCTCTACACCCTATGTGAGGCTCGAACTCACAATCCCAAAATCAAGAGTCTCATGCTCTAACAACTGAGCAAGCCAGGTGCCCCACTGCATATTGCTTTCTGATTGATCTTACGTGATCTCATAGATTTAATCACACCACTTTTAATCTGCATCCTTGCCCAGAACTTTAGAGTACTTTATCCAAATTCCTGCTGTGCAAGCTCTCTTGGATGTTCCCCAGATACATATAACCCCAAAAGTCCAAAACAAAGCTCATCAGTCTTTCCCCTAAAATGTTCTCTATCTTTCATCTACCAAAGGACACAGAGCTGGAACCCTAAGGATTATACTAGAATTCTCCTCTCGCCATCCAGACACTGAGCCCTGGTAGTTCCACTTACTAAATATACCTCAAACCCACCACCCATTTCCCCAGCCCTGCTACCACTGCTTCAGTTCAAGCCATCTTTTTCTATAGATCGTTGCAAAAATCTCCCAACTGGGTTTTAGCTTCTACTCATGCCGACTTCACATCCATACCCAGTGCCACCTGAATGACTTACCTAAATGGTAAATCTGACATTGTTAAATTTGTTTTCTATTTTTATTCTTTTTTAAGATTTTATTTATTTATTCATGAGAGACAGAGAGAGGCAGAGACATAGGCAGAGGGAGAACCAGGCTTCCTGTGGGGGGCCCCGATGTGGGATTCGATCCTGGGACCCAGGGATCACACCCTGAGCTGACTGCTGAGCCACCCAGGCATTCCTGTTTTCTATTTTTAAAAAGTATTTTTATTTTTTATTTTAATTTTATTTATTTATTTATTTATTTATTTATTTATTTATTTAATTTTAATTTTGAAAATAGTTTTTGAGACATAAGTGACCTATAACATTGTGTGTTGCTTTGATACATTTACGTATCACAATATGGCTACCACCATGGCTTTAGCTAATACCTCTATCATATGACATAATTATCATTTCTTCTTTGTGGTGAGTGCATTTAATATCCAGCCTCTTTGGAAAAAAAAAACAAAAACAAAAACTAGTCTTTTGCTAGTCTCTGAAGCATATAATATTGTTGACTATAATCACTATGCTATGCATTAGATCTCCAGAACTTATTCAGCCTCTAGTTACAAGTTTGTACCCTTTGATCACTATGTCTCCGATTGCTCCATCCGCCAGCCCCAGTAACTACTACTTTACTCTCTGTTTCTGTAAATTCAGCTTTTTTAGATTCCATGTATACTTAATACCTCGAAATACTGTCTTTCTCTGTCTGGCTTATCTCAATAAGCTTAATGCCCTTGATGTCCATCCCTGTTGTTGCAAATGGTAAAATTTCCTTCTTTCTTGTGGCCGAAAAAGATTGTATATACATGCCACACTTTTCAATCTTGGAAAATAGTATATATATACAATGGTGTATATATACCACACCTTTCGTATGCATTCATTCACTGATGGACACTTAGGTTCTGTCTGTGTCTTGGCTATCATGAATAATGCTGCAATAAACCTGGGAGCCCAGATATATTCTCCATCTGTTTTCCTATCTTTTGGATATATACCCAGAAGTGGGATTGCTGGATCACACGGTAATTATATTTTTAATTTTTTCAGGAACCTCCATACTGTTTTCTGTAGTGGCTGAATCAATTTATATTCCCACTGTCACTTTCTTTTTTAAAACCCTTGCACACTGCCTCATTTCCTGCCAAGCTGTAGAGCATGGCATAGCTGGCTTGGAATAGCAAAAAAGCCCTTCGTGAGCTGGTCTTTGGACAGCTGTCTAGTATCTTTCCATACCAACTGTGCCCAGCACGTTCTTCACCAGCAGTTCCAGTGCGGCTTGCAGCAAGCCACGCACAGCGTGCTGTTTATTATCTCTAGGCCTTTGTTCATGCTGTCCCCTCTGCCTTTCCTGCCTCCAGCCTCCTGGTCAGTTGTTATTTGTCCTCCTCGTCACGCCCAGGCCCTCTCTTCCAAGAGAACACGTCCTGTTACCATGGTCCCCTATGCATACCACCAGCATAAACATTTTTGTCCCTGTATGTTTTTCTCTCCAACTGAGCTGAAAGCTCCTTAAGGGAGGAGACCCCCATCTTGCTCAATGTGGCATCTTAGCATATAATAGACACTCAATACATGTTTACTGTCTGAACTGGAACTGAAACACAGAAAGTAAATATCCGTAAATCAGGTAATGACATATTGATCTTATAAAAATGAGAAATGCTCTTTAAGAAAAAAAAACAAAACAAAAACCTTTTTCAAGGAATACATCAAGGTATGAAGAAGAAAGTGGTAAATTCCCCAGAGTCCCAACATTTGGAAAGAGCCAGCAGCAACAGATCCAATGACGGAAACAGAGACCATAACAATCCAGGCACCCTGAAATAATTTCCTAAGAATACAGTTGGATTAGATATGTTAGATCTAATAGGGTATGTGAACTGAAATGACACTGTACTGCAACTTGAGGAAAATAAACAAAACTGGAGTGAATCTGGAGGAATATTCTGAACCATCCATGAATGTTTCCACACCATGAGCAACATTAGTGAGCTTTTAAAAGTGATTCAAACTCCCAAGCAAATGATCTGCATTTGGTAGAGTAGTTAACAACTTCAATTACTGTGTAACTTTGGGATTGGTTAAGGTGTTCCCAGGAGGAAAGGAAAGTTTTACTCAGAAACAAAATGTGTTGAGTTAAGCAATGGGGAGTTCAAAAACAATTATTATTAAGAGCTTCACTGTTTTTTTTTTAACTGTGCAAAATTGGTTTTCATTACTTTCACTCTTGGTTCAATAAAAAGGCTTTTAAATTGGCTCTTTTTAGAATTTAATAAGCTCCTTAAAAGCGATGCAAATATTTCCTAAATCCTGAAATAAGCTTTCTACTGCATTCAGATGTGCCCATCCAAAAAGTTTGATTGCAATCAATAGAATTTAAGAGATGCTCCTAACTGAAGGATTACTTAGGGGGAACATTACAGAATATAATGTAGGAGAGCCACCTTCCCTGCTTCTCAGGAGCTTACATTCTGGGACAAACATGTTCTTTTGTTCTGTAAATATTTTTCACAAAAGGTGATAACGAGTCTGGCACTGGGCAGTACACAGTAGTGATGTTTCTGTAGCACCAACAGTAAATAGAGACTCAACGGGTCACTACTATATAGTTACATAGCTCAAATATCTCATCTTCACCTTTATGGCAGCATCAGTACCAGAGACAGGAAAATCATAAGAGGAACTAGGTTGAGTCAGTATTGCCAAGACTTTTTTCAGTTGCCTGGTCTCACAACTTCAGAGCAAATGGCAGTTTCTGTTTTAAGTAAATTGATCGGGGAATCCCTTTGAGGAATTCACAAGAAAATAGCTAGTCCTCCATCCTTCCAAATCCAGCAATTGGTTTTGGCAATTGGTTTCTCGACTCTGAACCAAAGGGTTCTGCTTTGTAGGTGCTTTCTACAGAGTGATCAAACAGTTAAAAGTCTGGACTCTGGAGCCAAGCTATCAGAGTTTCAATCTCAGCCTCTCCCCCTTAAGAGCTCTGTGATTTTGGACTACTCCACATCTTTCTGCTTCCATTTTCTCATCTTTATAACGGGGATAATACTACTATCTATTGTAAGGGAGCAAACTTTGGTATCCCAAGCTCTATTGCTTATTTCAAGCTGGTTATTTTTAAGAGACCATGGACACCCTTTTGTAAGAGACATTTACATGTATAAGGGAAATCTCCATTTGTAATGGATCTCCCTCTCTGTAGCAGGAAGAGGAGGATATCTACAAATCTCTAGAAACTCTGTGGAGAAGGGAGGGAGTTAAATCTGCATAACAACCTTACCCTTCATTACTGAGTTTTTCCTGGTACCCTTATAACTGACTCCCATCTCTTTTGTTTTTAGCTCAAGATGGTTTTTAAGGTGATGGCTTCAGTCATTTGTGGGAGTTACTCAGTTTTCCTGGGTCTCTCCCATAAACACAGGAGGCATACATATTGTTAAACTTGTGTTTGATTTTCTCCTGTTAATCTGTCTCGAGTCAGTTTGATTTTTAGACCAGCTGAAAGAATCTTTGATGAGTAGAAGAAAATTTTTGCTCCCCAATAGTATATAAGGTTAAAATCAATAGTAAATGCTTGGTAATTTGTAACTATCTTATTTTCCAAGGGAGGGAATGGAGAGAGAAAAGGGCCATGGATAGAATAGGAGTTAAATGAACACACTTAAGAGGTGGGAGTGTGTGTGTGTGTGTGTGGGGGGGGGGATGATGGGAGAGGGGGAGGCAAGAAGGCAAGCCAGAGAAGAAAGTAGAGAAGGGGCAGTGAAACTGGAAGATGGATAACAGGGTGGTGTCCTAGAAAGTAGGGAAAGACGAAATCTCAGGAAACAGGAAGGCAACAGCTTCAGACACTGTAGACAGTTTAAGAAGGAAAAGACCACTGTATGTAGGAGGTTCTTGCTGAACATTAACAGGTCAGCACCACTAGTCAATATTCCTTTCTTGTTATGTGGTTTGCTTTGAAATAGTATAACTGTTAGCCCTTTGCTGGAGCGGGTGGGTGGGGAGTTTTTCCTCTACCCTTCTAGGTTCTTAGTTGAGACCTCCTCCTGCTCATGATAAAAAGACAAATTAACAGGAGAAAACAAAGATACATTTAATAACTATATACCACCTGTACACATGGTAGAAACCCAGGCAAACCGAGTAACTCCCTAAAATGGTCCAAGCCACCATCTTAAAATATCACCTTCAGCTAAGATAAAAGAAATGTTTTGGGGTGGGGGAGCCAGTTATAGTAGGTGACAGTAAACAAGAGTAGGGTTCTTGTGAAGATTTAAGTCCCTGCCTTCCCCACTGATCAGTTTCTAGAGATTTAGAGTCCTCTTCCTCTTCCTGGTACTGAGAGGGAGACACCCTTACAAATGGAGATTTCCCTTATACATGTAAACATCTCTCACAAAAGGGAAGCTTTTGCTCCCATTTCAGAGCTTCTTCTGTATCTACAGTTTCTTAAAAATAACCAGCCTAAAATAATCTTTATGCCATAAAGGCATATTTTGGGGTGGCATGTTCTGCTCCCCTTTATCTGCTTCCTCCATGATCATATTTGGTCACTTTCTAAAAAGGTAAAATATTGTGTAACCACATACTGTCTGGCTCTATAGCAAGAGCTAGAGCAATGATTCTCAAGTTCGCATTTTCAAAATGCCAAGACATGTAGTTTTTATAATAATAATACAAACTCTCTACCATGATGATGACTAATAATAATAATCAAGAGCAATTTAGCACCGTATACTTTTTCAAGAAATTTTCAAAACCATGATCCCATTGAATTACATCTCAGAGTACCACAATGAATATAAGGTCCCACAAACATATTTAAATTAAGCAATGAACCAAAAAGATGCCTAGTAATTCATTTAATATTATGTGACAAACTGTTTCTGGGTACACGCTTTTTGCCACATACTAAGGTAATAATCTGGGAACTGATGGATGGAAAGACCTAGTCCTGACCTCAAAGTTCAGAAGAGAAAGAGATAACCAACCTTAATGTAATGTGATCACTCTGTGGAAGAGCAAGACATAAAATACAATGTGGAAAAAATAAAGGACCCACTTAGCCTGGGGGAGTTTAGAAGGTTGAACTGAAGAGGTAACATTTGAACTGAATCTTGGAGGCTGAGTAGAGATTTGCTGGGTGGAAAAGAGAGAAAAGGAAACCTTGCTTTTTAGAAAGTAGTCAGGTATTTTGACATCAAAACAAAATATCCCTAAAGGGTTGTGCAAACCTACAGACTTTCTTGCTAAGACAATTACAATATTCAGACACTTTAAGTTTACACAGAACCAGATGGCCTGGGCAGCCAGGTGGCTCAGCGGTTTAGCGCCGCCTTCAATCTAGGGTGTGATCCTGGAGCGCCCGGATTAAGTCCCACATCAGGCTTCCTGCATGGAGCCTGCTTCTCCCTCTGCCTGCGTCTCTGCCTCTCTGTCTCTCATGAATAAATAAATAAAATCTTAAAAAAAAAAAAAAAGAACCAGCTGGCTTATTTGGAAGGAAATTTTTTTAAATTTATTTTTTATTGGTGTTCAATTTGCCAACATATAGAATAACACCCAGTGCTCATCCCATCAAATGCCCCCCTCAGTGCCCGTCACCCAGTCACCCCCAGCCCCTGCCCACCTCCTTGGAAGGAAATTTTTTAAAAAATTTTTATTGATTGATTCATGAGAGACACAGAGAGAGGCAGAGACACAGGCAGAGGGAGAAGCAGGCTCCATGCAGGGAGTCCGATGTGGAACCCTATCCCCAGTCTCCAGGATCACGCCCTGGGCCCAAGGCAGAGGCTAAGCCGCTGAGCCACCCGGGCTGCCCTGGAAGGAAATTTCAACTTTTAACTATATTTTGTTTTGTAGCACTGTGTGCCTAACAATGAAATATTAAAAAGAAAAAAGCGGGTTCTATTTTAACTGGATCTTTGCAGTGCACCAAAAGAGGAAGGAAGATAGGCTACAACAGGGTCTGAGAATATTCAGTAAGAATAATTTTCATATGAGATCATAAAAGAGTCTGCATCTGGTGTCTGAGGGTGTGTCAGGGATCCCCAAGACCACAAAATGTTTGATAATTCACTGAGAGGACTCGTAGGACTCAGCATGTAGTCTGGGCTAAGATTTATCATAGTGAAAGGACATGAAGCACAGTCAGCAAAGAGAAAAAACACACAGGGAGACCAGGTGCAATTTTCCAAAAGTCCTTTCCCAGTGGAGTCACAAACAAGTTACAATAACACGTGTGAAATGTTCCCAACCCTGAAAGCTCATTAGAGACTGAGCCCCCAGGGTTTTTATTTGGGGGTGGTCACGTAGGCACCCCTTGCCTGGCACGTACCCAAATTCCAGCCTCTCAGAAGGAAAGCAGGTGTTCAAGCATAAACCTTAATGTTTGCACAAACTGTTTAGGCCCAGCGAGCCACTCTTATCAGTTCTGGAAATGGTGGGAACTCTCCCGAAATTCAAGTTCCCAGACTCCAATCATGGGCCAACCTTGAAAGGAGACCTTTCTAAGGATAAGCAGTTAGGCATCACATCTGTGTTAACTCTTTTCTGTAGTAGGGGCAATATTTTTCTCGTATTTTTCCTCCCCACAGGTTGTGTCATTCATTAGTCCAGTCTTTTAAGATCTGAAGCAATGGCCTATGAGTATGCATACTCTTTACATATTTGGGCTTGAGGGTGTGTGTGTGTGTGTGTGTGTGTATGTGTGTGTGTTTTAAACAGTCATAGTACCGAACATGGCCTAGACATTTTAAGACATTTTAGTTGCAAATATTTGCAAATATTTGTCTGGCTTTCCATGGCTAATACTTTTGAAGTCCTTAACCAGATGAGTAATTACAAGAAAGTATTATGGCCTAGTGTCAATGTTCTATTTTAAAATCATTCTTCAGCCATTAAATTTTCTTCGCTGGCTCCTAACATTGGTTTTCTATATGCGAGTACTCAGGGCGAGAACAGTAAAACACACCGCTGAACAACATTTCTTCTTTACTCCAGTCACAGTTGTTTCTTTAAAGTCCACACCTCATCTGTCACATGTGGAACAGTAACTACATTTTTAGTTTGCTTGTGGCTCTGATTTTTACTTTTCTTTCTTGGTTTGCTGTGTGCTTTTTGTGTATGTAACACATAATCCTATATAAAAGCAAAATCAAAGCTTCTCAGGCAGGTAAGTATTTGAAATCAGTGATAATCACATTTTATTCAAATGAATGTTTCACTTCCTGATAATTCTTCTAGATGATCTGATGCCCAAACCTTACAAATCAATTACCTTCAACTTTTACTCCTGGGAGATTATTTCAAATAATGAAACTTCCTATATATGCTCTTCTTCAGATCTTTATCCCCCAAAACTTATTTTGATTGATTATGTATTTATTTTTTATTTATTCTTGGAATAAACATTTATTTAATGTACATCATATGCCTTCTAGGTGTCAAGTACACAAATAATAAAGAAAACAAGGTCACAACCTTCAAGGAATTGAAAGTCTAATAGGAAAATCAAACAAATTTTAAACCTTACAAATATCTAGAAAACATCTGGTATACAAGTGTAGAAGAGGAAAAATTTTTATTCTACCATTCTAGGTTCTTTTGGCTGGTCTATTAAATTGACATATTAAATTGACATAGAGAGATGAACAGAAGAAAAGCAAACTTAATTTTGTACTTATGGGATCCCCACAAGTACATGAGAGGCCCAAAGATAGTCAGGCAATTGAGATTTATATGTCATCCTGAGCTAAGGAGAAGGGAGCAGGGTCTGGGGCTTCAAAGCAGAGGAAGTAAATTTATAGGAAGATGAGATGAGCAAATGTTTGGTAAACAAATATTTGTCATGCCAGGTAGATGCAATAGGACACAGAGAGGACTTGGAACAAACAGACCCTGGTGAGCCCCCCCACCCCCCTTACCACACCTAGCCCAGACTCTTTGTAGCTATCTCTGGCAATAGCTCTCTTCCTGGACCAGGCCCTCTCTCTAAATTGTTAGAGGCAGTTAGGAGGGAGCTAAAAAACTCTTCCTGAGTCCTTTGGGTCTTGATTAGGACAATGTTAGCTAATCCCAATGGGGGATTAGGAGGGCCTGACCAAAGGATAGAATTACTCCTAATTCAAGTCCACATTTTAAGCTGTATTCAAAACATAGAGACTATGATTGGTTTGGACAACATATATAAAATGCTATCTCTTGGGATCATCTTGAGTAACATATATATTGTCTAGCAAAGAGTGGCCAGTCACACAATACATGCTTTGTGTCACTTCCCTTTCACCATCCCCTATAGAACACACCTTGAACTCGGGGCACCTGGGTGGCTCAGTGGTTGAGCATCTGCCTTTGGCTCAGGGTGTGATCCCGGAGTCCTGGGATCGAGTCCCACATCGGGCTCCCTGCAGGGACCCTGCTTCTCCCTCTGCCTATGTCTCTGACCCTCTCTGTGTCTCCCACAAATAAACAAATAAAATCTTTTTTTTAAAAGATTTTTATTTATTTATTCATGAGACACACACACACACACAGAGAGAGAGAGAGAGAGAGAGGCAGAGACACAGGCAGAGGGAGAAGCAGGCTCCATGCAGGGAGCACAACGTGGGACTCGATCCCGGGTCCCTAGGATCAGGCCCTGGACTAACTGAAGGCAGCACTAAACCGCTGAGCCACCGGGGCTGCCCCATAAATAAATAAAATCTTAAAAAAACACCTTGAACTTTTGTTTCCTTCCCCTTATTCATGTGCCGCAGGCTGCTCATGATGGCAGTGTGGGTGTGGGTGTGAATGTGAGGAACTAGTGATGGTGAGGACAAGTTAAGAAGCTTTGATGGAAAGGAGACTGAAGACCATATGAGGCAAAAACCAAACCAACCAACCAACCAAACAAAAACACCTCTTTATGGGGCATTTTTTTTCCAACTAATTTTTGCATTTGAAAAAAAAAAATGTGAGTTGTAAAAAAGGACCAATGCCAAAGTCCATTTAAAAAATTGAAAATTCCACCCTATTCTACTCCCATCTTCATGAATAACCAGTGCTAAGAATTTGTGTATCTCTTTCCAGAATTCTTTTATATACCAAAACACATATACGCAGAATTTGGTTGTTTGGTTTTACAAAAATATCACATTATACATACTGTTGCGCAACACACTTTTTCCACCCAAATATATCCCTTGGAGATCGTTCTTGTTAGTACATGAAGAGTTAACTTGTTCTTTTAACCAAGGTATAGAATTCCATAGTATGGCTAAACTGTACATTTAAACAATCTCCTACTGATGGACTTTAAGATTGTCATTACTATTATTATTTTTATTATTATTACAAAGTACTATAATTGCCATCTTTGTGCATTTATCTTTGAATGAGCGTACAAGTATTTCTGCATTATAGATTCCTAGAAGTAGAGTCAACAGTATATATTTCAAACTTTCATAAATAACATTGGGTCTTTCTTTAGCCTAGTGATTCCCAGTGGAGTGAGAGAGACCTGCCTCTCTGTGTTGCCTGGGAAACTTGTCAAAACCACCTGTGCCCACTTCCCCTGGGCCATCCAGACATGCTCACCCCCAGCAGACTGGTAAGTAGGGAAAGGGGGAGAAATGATGTGTATAGTTCCCTAGGTGATTTTCCGCCATGCCTTCCTCTCTTGAGGACCATTGCTATGGCTGCTCTAATTAGGAGATTGATGCTGTGAGTTAATTCCCTTCCCACCGGAGAGAATTGTTGGCCACAATCCCTGCAAGAGAAAGTGTTCCTTTAATATTTGTGAACCCTGTATTCTTCCAGAAGCAACTCTTTTTTCCCTAGAGTCAACATCATTTACTGTGAACATCTCCCTGTTCAAAAGAATAGGTCAGTGATGGTCCCCAGTGCAGGCCTCCGGTCAAAACCATATTTAAGTACTTACAGCCAAAGGGCCTGACTTGCCTCACTTCTGTCCTGACCACATACTCTGGGCAACTTTCTGGAACACTCATCAGTAAGAATGTTGATTTTTTTGGGGAAACAAAAAAAGTAAATAGAGAAAACAGTAATGATTGCTCTCAGCAATATAGGAACCGAGAATTGAACATAAAAGGCAAAAAGATTGTTAGCTCTCTCAACGACTTGCAGATGGACAATTTCATGTTTCTGTAACTTCTCTGAAAAAGAAACTTTAACCTAAAGGGGCAACACACTTTACTAAAATTCAAAGGCCCAAGATTTAAAAGAAAGGACTAAGCTTTAAGAACTGCATTATTGGTGAACCCTCTTGCTCTGTCATAGACCCCAACAATTAAAACCAGCAAAAGGGGCCTGGGTGACTCAGTACATTAAGCCTCTGACTCTTGATTTTGGCTCAGGTCATGATCTCAGGGTATTGAGATGAAGCCCCTCACGGGGCTCCCTGCTCAGCACAGAGTCTGCTTGGGATTCTCTCTCTCCCTCTCCCTCTGACTCTCTTCCCCACTCACTCTCCCACCCTCTCTCTAAAATAAATAAACAAATAAAATCTTTTAAAAAAAACAAAACAGAAATAGACAAGACTGCTTACCTCGTGGTCTTACTGAAACCCATTGTGCTTATTTATTATCACACTTTCTTGAGGCATTGGCAATTTTGCAATGACTGGAACATTCCAACCACCAGAACGGAAAAACCCTGATAGCAACAGAATGCCTAGGAACCACACTTCACGTGTCCCCTTCTCTGTCCATGATCATGGGCTGAATATATAACACCCTGACCCATGGTCATGTGCTCTCTGCACACTCTCTTGCACATGCCCCTTGAGCCTCTCTCTATAAAACTCTAGATGTCCATTTTGCTGGTAGAGAGGCGGTTGTTAAGATTTGAGCCTGCCACCTCCCCCGGCTGTTGGAACCCAAAATAAATTTCTCCTGTTCTCTTTTCCAAAACCGAGTTTCTTGAATTATTGGCTTCTCTTGCAATGAATTTATCTGAGTTTGTTCCGGCAACAGTGTTGGCAAATCAGCCAGGAGCTGGGCTTTTGATGTGTCCAGCCCCCTGGGGATCCCCAGAATGAAGCAGGTGGCAGTGGCAGTGCCAGGGCCCACCTGTTCGTTTCCTGAGTTAGTGGCTGTGATAGATCAATTACATGATTAGTTAAGAAGAAAGAAAAATGGAAGGTGGGGATATTAAAAAAAAAAGTTTTCAAGCACAGGAAACACAACAGTATAGAGGATGATCAATAGCTGCTCTGTTTTCACCATGAATGAGTCCCTTAGACATAGATTTGAATGACACATGAAGGCAGATTTACTGCATTTCTTTTTTTTTTTTTTAAGATTTTATTATTTATTCATGAGAGACACACAAGGAGAGAGAGAGAGAGAGAGAGAGAGAGGCAGAGACACAGGCAGAGGGAGAAGCAGGCTCCACGCAGGGAGCCTGACGTGGGACTCGATCCCGGGACTCCAGATCACACCCCAGGCCAAAGGCAGGCACTAAATCGCTGAGCCACCCAGGGATCACCCCTACTTCTGACAAAGACTCGCTCCTTGACCAAACGTGAGTCAGGCTCCTCTGGGCACTCTTCTCAACTAGGCCCGAAATTTGTTTTTTTTTTTTCCCTTGGTCCACTGAGATTCGTTTTAATAAGAACCCTGCTAGGTCAATTTAGCAAAAATCCCCACTCTCAATATCAGGTCAAATTCCTCATCCCTCACCCTCCATATTTTATTATTCTGGTCTGCCTGAAGGCAGGAATCCTGTCCAATCAGTTTAGCCAGAATGTTCCTTACCCCTGATGTTACTCCTTCTAGTAATTTTCTGTCCACTTACCCCTACCCTGCTCCTTGGCCATCATCTCCACTTGTCCTTTGTATTCAGAGTTGAGCCTAATCTCTTTTTTCTTGTTATCCGCACCCCCCCACCACCACCACTGTGGTCCCTCTTAAATAGAAGGAACACTTTATGTGAAGTTATTAAGAAAAACACAGTAAATAAAGGTAAGGTTGTTATGCAGATTTAGGTCATTGCTTTCTTCATTGTTAAGAGTTTCTAGAGGTTTAGTCATTCTCCTCTTCCTATTAAAGAGAGGGAGACACCCTTGCAAATGGAGATTTCCCTTATATATGTAAAAGTCTTTTTCGGAAGGTTAACTTTTACTCAGTTTTCAGAGATTTTCCTATGTGTGCAGGAGGGTTCATTTTTCTCCACATTCTCACCAGCACTTGCCATTTCTTGTCTTTTTGATTTTAGCCATTCAGATTAGGTGTAAGGCCATATCTCATTGTGGTTTTGATTTGCACTTCCCCGATTAGTGCTGTTGAGCATCTCCTCCTGTCTCTGTTGGCTAAATAAATCTGTCTTAGTCCACTATAACAGAATACCATAGATCAGGTGGCTTATAAACAGCAGAAATTTATTTCTCACAGTGCTGGAGGCTGGGAAGTCCAAGATCAAGGCACCAGCAGATCTGGTGTCCAGAGAGCCTGCTTTCTGGTTCACTGACAACTATCTTCTTCCTTTGTCCTCACATGGCAGAAGGGAACAGGGAGCTCTCTGGGATCTCTTTATAAGGGCACTAAACTCAATCATGAGGGTTCCACTTTTGTGATCTAATATCACCTCCCAAAGACCCCCACATCCAAATACCATCATATTAGGATTAGGTTTCAACAGACATAAACAGTTAGTCTATAGCATTCCATCCATCCAACTGGAATGGTATGTAGCCATTAAGATGACAACTGGTCGTGATTGGCAATAAAAAATCTATCACATATTGTTCATCAAATATAACAAGTCATAGGACAACACATAACATATGATCCCTGTTATATAAAATTATACACATAGGGGTGAAAATGTATAAGAGGAAACATCATTTTCACATATCAGAGATGTCCTAAGGCCTCGACTTCCTGTTTATATAAAACTTGCATCATTGGGAGACCAAAAGTTGACTTTGTTCCCTGAGGAAAGGACTCAATACTTTTCCTAAATGTCCTGGAAAAATTTAAAAAATCATCAAAATGCTTCGTTTACAATGCTTTAGTCCCAGAGAGTGTTTGCCTATATGAGTATGCCCTATATGATGAAGAATTTGAAGTTTTATTAGGAAGAAAATCAGTTCTTTTTTTTTTAAAGATTTTATTTATTTATTCATGAGAGACACAGAGAGAGAGTCAGAGACACAGGCAGAGGGAGAAGCAGGCTCCATGCAGGGAGCCCGATGCAGGACTCGGTCCCAGGACCCCGGGATCATGACCTAAGCCAAAGGCAGGTGCTCAACCACTGAGCCACCCAGGTGCCCGAAAATCAGTTCTTTAAGTGGCACACCTTAATTTCTCATTTTGGACAAGTCATACAATGCTATCTGAAGACAATGCTACATTTGGATTCACATATTCAAATACTAGAACCTCCAGATTTTTTTTAAAAAATAGCCCAAGAAAAGTAGGGACGGTTCATTTTCTCTGAAAGTGTCCTTATGTTCTATGTCTCAAAGGTGGCTCCTATGGCTTCAGGCAGACCCTTTCATCCTGTCACTGAGCCCTGTTACTTCCTTGGGTTCTTTCAGGGCAACTTCTTTGTTACAAAAATAGAAGTGTTGGCCAAACTATTTAACAGCAACGGTGTACCAGCCTCTAAGTTTGAGCTTCAGTATAAAAGGAGCGCTATGTTTCAGGAATTCATTTTAAAGTTTCACCTCTTGGTAAAATATTCAGTGTGCTTTGGGATATCAAATCCCCTATGGGGTTTGTCTGTTTCACAGGCCTCTGAACTCATGTGTTCGGGGAAGAAAATATCAGGCAAAACTCGAAGCTAGAATTTAGACTGGAGAATATAATTGTAGATAAGATTTTAATGGCACATGTTAATTGCTAAGAGACCTGGGAGGGCCCCGTAGAGTATGCAGCATCCAGAATAAATGGCTAGAACACAGCATCTAAAAGAATCAAAGCATCCTCTCGTACCCCCATCCTTTCCAGTAACTTTCATATATTTTGCTTCTGTATCTCCCTATAAATGGTGAGCACATTGCTGCGTTATTGGGCAGTCTTGAGTCGTCTAAGAGAAGCTCCTCTGGTTAAAAAATAATAATGCCATTGTTCCTTCTGTGCATGACACAGTAGCTTTACCCTCTGGCAAAATGGTGTCTGGGTTGCCTGCAGCTCTCATATAGGGGTGCAGGGGTAGATACTCGAGCCCTGCAGAGCCACACTGGCCTCATTTAAGGCTTAGTGCTAAACACCAAGTTAGCTGGCGCATTGGTCACTGCAGAGGTCCATGGTCCCCAAGCATCTATACTTCATTTGCCTTCACCCTTGGCACTTCAGTGCACACCAGCCTGACTTCTACTTCCAGCACCTTCATTTCTTAGGCTGAGGGCATGCTCTGACCACCAGAGCCAGCTTTCCCTGCCAGGAATTAATGCCCCATCCCCTCCTAGCAACCTCAAAAAATGATGGACAGGAGTTGACCACATATAAATACAACTTTAAGAGAGTAGATCCTTTTTTTTTTTTTTTTTTTTAAGAGAGTAGATCTTAAAAGTTCTCACCACAGGAAAAAAAATGTAACTATGTAAGGTAACAGATGTTAATTAGACTTATTGTGGTGATCGTTTTGCAACGTATATAAATATCGAATCATTATGTTATGCGCCTAAAACTAATATCAGTTTATATGTCAGTGATAGGTCAGTTAAAAAAAAATACATCGACTTTCTAGTCCCCCCCCAGGCAGAATAATTCATTTTCCAAAGTTCCCCCACAGGGCTAGGACAATGACCCACAGTAACAACTCGCCCAATGATGGACTATGCTTTCTGTTGCTTTCTGTTCTCTGCCCTCCTTTCCCACTTCTCTGGGATCACCTTCTGAATAAACTACCTGCTTCCAAATCCTTATTTCAGGATCACTTCTGGGAGATCCCAAATGAAAACACAAACAGTGATGAAGTGCAGGAAGGAAAGCAACCAATATCCCCTTGGGTCTTGGGTCATAAAGATGGGGGAAGACAAGCATAGCCTTTGGAATCTGACATGGCTGGATTCCAATCCCGAGCTGTCTATATCCGAATTCTGTGACTGCCCAGGTTTATATATTATCTCAGAGCCTCAGTTTACTCACTGGTAATGTTCTCCCCCTTGGGCTGTTGTATTTGACAAGATAACAGGTGTAAAGGGCTCGGAATATGGGATGAATTTGGAAGTGGATGAGATTATAATGACTGCAAACCCCCCAAGGCCTGCCCCCCAGGCTACAGGATGAAACATAAAGCTATACTTTCCATAGTAAATAGCTTCCCAAAGAGAATATTTTTTCACACTTAAGGGCATTGTTCCAATTTCTCCCAAACACTCAACGTGGAAACACCCCCTACTCCGGCCTGATTCCTGCAAACGATATCTTTTAACATCTAAGAGATGAAAATTCACCAAGTTTCTTGAGAGGTTAATGTCTGCTCTAACTCATCACCTGAAATCAAGCCGATAATCCTCAGTCACACAGATCATGTGGGATTTTTTTTCCACATGTAAATATACGTGGGGGGAACAATAAGCCCATCACATAGAAGTGGTAAGCTTTGGGGAATGTGGGGAAGTGTGAAGAATATCTCTCATCCGGGATCCCTGGGTGGCGCAGCGGTTTAGCGCCTGCCTTTGGCCCAGGGCGCGATCTTGGAGACCGGGGATCGAATCCCACGTCAGGCTCCCGGTGCATGGAGCCTGCTTCTCTCTCTGCCTCTCTCTCTCTCTCTCTCTGTGTGTGTGTGTGACTATCATAAATAAAAATTAAAAAAAAAAAAAAGAATATCTCTCATCCCCAAGGGACCCCAATGTCCACTGTGATCTCATCCAATCCCTGGGGGGTACTTGGGGCTTGTATTTTGAGATTCACACCCATTGTGAAATCAATTATGTTTATTACTGCTTTGGTGTGTTTTAATGGTGAGGATACCCTCATCTCCCTTAAGGGCTGAATCATAAGGATGCTTTGAATTTGCACTGTACTTGTACTCCTCCAAGTGTGTCAATACATGGTATCTTATTTTATTTTGTATTCCAAAAGTTCTCACATACAGAAATTGGTCCTTTTTCTCAATCAGAATTTTTGTAAGCTGTTCCACACTTCTCCTGGTTATGTCCCTCTGGGATTTATAAACCAAATAAATCCCTCCCCCATATTAACACCTTTCAATATCTGCAGACCACAGCCATGGCCTGTTCCCTTCCCTCCTTTTGTTCTTTTATCCATCAAATTCACCTCAAACTGATTTGAAAATCAGGGTTGGGGAACTGGGTAAAAGCGCCATAAAGCACCATAAAACTCCATCGGCAGTGTCTTCACATAGATTTCTACATTTCCTCATCCGTCTTTCCTCTGATTTCTTATCAACATTTTTGTGCCCCTTCTCTGGTTTCAAGAGAAAACAAATATTCTAGGTCAAAATGTCAGCAACACCACAGTACGAAAGAAAATTTCAACCCTCGGGCCTGTAAAATCTAAGACAGAAAGAACTCCAGCCGTCTTGGACTGTCTCTCTCCTCCATTCCTGGTTGAAGGCATTGCAATCCTTTGCAACATGTCCACAAAAATCAAAGAACACAGCTAATGTGGATTTAGCATTTCTATTCCTTGTAGTCCATTCAGACATCTTAATCTGACAGGACTGACGGCTGAGCAGACTTCCCTGTAACTGTACACACACACACACACACACACACACTCACGCACATACGTGTCATTCTGCCTCTCTGCACTTCACCATCCCATTCTCACTGCGAGTCTGGTCTCCACGTGACTGTGCCATAGCCAATCTCCCACCAGGCTGTGTCCTAGATTCAGCTTCTGCCTCAATTAAGGAAACATGGGAGACAAAGCAGCACTTATTTTTAAATTAAAAAGCCTCCCGGCTTCCTCCCTTACAGACTGCCCTGAGTGTGCTGCCCTGATCAAAGCCGCTTTGAACACTCCTCTGTCTGGCAGGCAAGGGAAAGGAGGTTGCCTGTAGAAACCGTTCATGTAAAACATTAGAGCATCAGGAACATGGGAGGGGCCAAAGTCCGTGTGGAAGAGGCTCATAAGTTTGTCTTGGTTTCAGGAGTTCTCGAAGGCCATGATTAAAAACAGAAGGTCCGTGGTTCTAACTCTTTTTACTTATTCTAATTCTTACAGGCATTTCTTACAAAAAAAAAAATCATTCCTTCCTTCATTTGTTTGTTTATGTATTGCTTTTTCCTATCCTTGTCCACTTTAATTCTTCTCTTTTTTCTTTTTAAAGTAATCCTCCCACACAATATCTTTCTCAAAAGATTCTTTTGTTCCAGTTTTTATTACCCTTCCCAGTCTTTTAACTGCATTCCTTGCTTCTCTTTCTATTCTAAGAAAAAGAATCACTGACCGATTTGTCATTTCTTACCATTTCTCACCCCCTCTAAAATTGACTTGAAAAAAAAGTGTTTAGAGTGGTAGGATTCATAATAGACCCAAATTGGAAACAAGGCAAATATCCATCAACGGAGAATAAACAAGTTGTTATCTATCCATACAATGGAGTATGACTAGCAATAATGAAGAAACAACTACTGATAAACACAACATGGG
Source organism: Canis lupus familiaris (assembly GCF_011100685.1). Lineage (NCBI taxonomy): Eukaryota > Metazoa > Chordata > Mammalia > Carnivora > Canidae > Canis > Canis lupus. The sequence goes on from NC_049260.1 coordinate 38,576,175, forward strand.
TGAATCTCAAAATAATTGAACAAAAAAGAAGCTACACAGAATGGAGTATGTACTGTATAGTTCCATTTAGATGAAGTTCAGGAATAGGCAAAACGAATCTGTGGTGAGGGCCATCAGAATAGCCTTGTGGGGAGATAGATTATTGAACGGAAAGAGGCCTAAGGGCACTTTTGGGGGTGATGGAAGTATTCCTTACCTTGACAAGGGTGTGTTTTACATTTGTCAAAACTCATCAAACTGTATGCTTCAGATCTATGCATTTCACAGTCTAAATGATGTCTCCATTTTAAGAGATATGGTTTAAAGAATTTTAAAAAGGAGGCAATTATTAACTGTGGCACTTACATTATGTGGCTTATAACATCACTATTTAAAATAATTTTTCTGGGGCACCTGGGTGGCTCGGTTGGTTGAGCATCTCCCTTCAGCTCAGGTCATGATCCTGGGGTCCTGGGACTGAGCCGCACAGAGGGCTCCCTGCTCGGTGGGGAGCCTGCTTCTCCCTCTGCCTGCCACTCCCCCTACTTGTGCTCTCTCTCTCTGTCTCTGTCAAATAAATAAATAAAACCTTTTGTTTTAATTTATTTATTTTTAAAGATTTTATTTATTTATTCATGAGAGACACACAGAGAGAGAGAGAGGCAGAGACACAGGCAGAGGGAGAAGCAGGCTCCCCACAAGGAGCCCGACGTGGGACTTGACCCTATGAGCCTGGGATCAGGGCCTAAACCAAAGACAGATGCTCAACCACTGAGCCACCCAGGCATCCCAAATAAAACCTTTGTAAAAAATCATTTTTCTGAAGACCAATACTGTGGGAAAGTTCTTAAATGTGAAAGGGGCAGGATGCAAAATCCTACGTAAGAATGGCTCAGTTTTTCATAGGGAATGTTTCCTACAGCATATGCCTGGAAAAAATGGAGGAGTTAAAAATGATTTAAAGTGAAAGCACTCCTCTTCTTTCCATATAAGAAGTTCTGCCTTCCTAAATGTTTGATTCTGACAGTTACACAGAGCAGGACCGTGAAGAAAAGGCAATAATTCTTCCAGAGAACCACAGGCTGTAGCTTTTTGTCTACTATGGTCACCCAAAGGGTTGTACGGCCTTGCCTGGAAAGTGAATGGATCCTGGAAGTCTGCTTTGTTTTCTTCCCAAAGTCCCTCTGTTTGGTTTAGCAAATCTCTCACTTGCTTTCTATTCCTTTGTCCAAGTGACCAGAACCCTGTTAGCCTGCCCTCCAGTGGGCTGATGACCCATAACTCCCTTCCTTCCTTTTTTTTTTAAGATTTATTTATTTATTTTAGAGAGAGAGAGAGCAAGAGCACGTGCAAGTGGGGATGAGGGGAGAGCAAAGAGGGAGGGAGAGGAAGAGGGAATAAATCCCAAGCAGATTCTTGCTGAGCGTAGAGCCTGACAAAGAGCTCATCCCAAGACCCATGAGATCATGATCTGAGCCAAAAACCAAGAGTCCAATGCTCAACTGGCTGAGCCACCCAGGAGCCCCACCACTGGTTGCTTCTTAAACCAGATGTGGTCAACCATGATATCCAGGCCATAGGCACAGGGTTTTCTAACCTTCACTAATCTAAGTAATTTCAGAAAAAGTGAAATAACCGTGGGAGAACTAAGATTCCTGCAAAATGCAACTGACAAGTCCACAGTATTTTCAATAAGCACTGATGGGGGTGGTGGGGCTTCTTCTTCTTTTTTTCCGCCCAGATAGAGTTTAACAGAAGAAGGTGCAAAACCTACAGGAAGTGATAAAGGGTTTATTTTGGTGATTCTTAGACTTTTTTTTTTTTCCCAGAGAGGATACAAAGAAGCTGATCACTCTTAAAAAGAAAGAGTAAGAGAATAGGTCACAGGTGAAAAGAACTAAAGCACGATGGGGTCTTTGATGCATACCAATCAAGAAGAAAGTGAATTAAAAAAAAGCATAAACATTTGAGAAGGACAAACTACATTTTCTCATTCTGTCCTTATTCCTTAATTCACTGATGAGTATATCTTTAGGAGAGAATCAATCCTCATTTTTGTGGAGATAGAGGAATACTTGTCTTTGAATGACTACTTTAATTCCTCTTTGAGGAAGGGGTGTTCCGGGGATTGAAATGAATAAGTAGAGCACAGAGGATTTTTAGGGCAGTGAAGATCTTCTGTATGATACTATCATGATGGATACATGTCATGATATATTTGTCCAAACCCGTAGAATGTGGAACACCAAGAGTGAACTCTAATGTAAACTATGAACTTTGAGTGATAATGACATGTCAATGTAAGTTCCTCAATTGTAACAAATGTACCCCTCTGGTGGGGAATTTTTTTTTTAATTTTTATTTATTTATGATAGTCACACACACAGAGAGAGAGAGAGAGGGGCAGAGACACAGGCAGAGGGAGAAGCAGGCTCCATGCACCGGGAGCCTGACGTGGGATTCGATCCCGGGTCTCCAGGATCGCGCCCTGGGCCAAAGGCAGGCGCCAAACCGCTGTGCCACCCAGGGATCCCTGGTGGGGAATGTCGATAGTGGAAGTGACTAGGCAGGTGTGGGGGCAGTTGGTATGTGGGGAATCTCTGCACCTTCTTCTCAATTTTGCTGTGAACCTAAAACAGCTGTAGAAAAATAAAGTCTTTAATAAAAGAAAAACCTATAAAGAAATATAACAATAGTAATTTCTAAAAGAAGTGCTGTATTGGGGTAGACACTGTTATTTACATACACAGTATCTATTTCCCTCTGTCCTTCTGAACAGAACCCAATTCTGTTCAAGCATCCTCCTCACCTCCACAGAGCCCAACTGACCCAAGACCCCTTCCTTAGCTCCAGTAATAGGTCTTGATTGCTCTCAGCTATTCAAGGCAATTGCACTACATTAGCCAGTGATTGGTCCAGAAATCCAAGTTTAAAGGCAATCAGTGGATGGCCTTCCCCAAGCAACTGCACCCATGTGACCTTAACCCACCTGATCACACTGTAGGAAAGGACTTTTTGGCCATGGTTCGGGGAGATGCTTTCTTGTTATCTCCCACTGAACATGATGAGCATGCTGGTACTGGCAGCCACTTTGCGACCATGAAAGAGGTCAGACTGAGGACAACAAAGAAAACAAACAAAAACACATGAAGGAAGGCAGAGCTAAGAGAACTGAAAGAAGGAAAGCAGAGTGCTGCTCAAATGGTGCCTTGAGCTTGCATTACCATTGGGCATTTTGACATTTTTAAGCCGGTTTAAGCCTTATTTCTGTTACCTGCAACAGGAAATAATCTGATACAGGTTTTCCCTACTTGAGAAGTATATGTTGGTTTCTACGGCATTTTTTTTGCTCATATAGATCAATAATTACCTTGGCTGCACTCTGTAGCAACCAAGTATTTTCAAAATCCATCACGCGCAGTTAATTGTGTCAGTCATTAGTAATAAAGCTCCAATAAGTCTAACCAAGATTGTAAACTCATAGGGCTTGATAAAATCTGCCAAAATGGTCAGTCATTTATTTACTCATCCAACAAGGAATTATTGAGAACCTAATATGCATCAAGCATTAAGTAATGAGAAGTGTGCTACACCCTGATTCTGTCCCTTTAAATTACATTTGAGTACAAAGAAAATAGGGCAATCTGTGATTATGCATATATTCATTACAAACTACTGCACAAATATTTGGCTCATAACTATGAGTTAAATGGTATGACATTTCCATGAGAAAATTAATTACTTGAACATGTGCTGTATAAAATATGTCAAATCACTTATTTGGATGTTGTAGATTGCACATTAGTTTTTAACCAAAGGAAATACATGAGAAATAAACATAAAATGCACACTCTATGTATTGTAAATGTCATGTTATGCCCAAGGGCCTCTTGCAAGTGAACAATTCTTTTCTGGATGAGGAGAGTGGTGTCTGAAAGATCATAAGATCACAGATCCAAAAAAGAGAGTCACGTTGCAATGGCTTCTTCATGCATTTAAAGGTTGCACCTATTGATAACATGTCTATTTAAAGACTATGTTTCATACAAATAGCTATGTGTGAAAGAATGGGTAGATTAATCATTTCAGAGCCCAACCTGTCATCTAGAATCGTTTGGAAGTCTATCTGCCTAGGAATAAAAAATAAAGATTTATGGTTTGATATGAGTACCTACAGTCTGATGCTTTTTATGGTTTCAACGACTTTGAGAAAGATCTATATAAAGATCTCTAAGTTAGAGACTATAATAAATGCCACTGAAGTAAACATATACTACTACAATAAATGATAGAGTAAGAAAACTAAATGAAAAAAAGAGAAAAAGAATTAGTAAGGTCAGACACATACACAAACAAAATGTAGCCTGTGTTGTTTATTGAGAGCCAAGAAACATTCATAAATGGAAAGGAAATTCCCCAAGGAAGCATATGGGCTTCACTATGTATGCTTCGGAGGGAATATGCTTATTCAGCCGGGCATACAGTAGGACCTTCTCTGTATTAATATAGATACAGGATAACTGTGACATCCATCCTATAAACTAATCATGTTATACCAGTTTTATATACTCTGGTTTTAGGCTGAAGGATTTATCCTATAAAATAGCCAAGGTCACATAATTAGAATGTCTTATGTCAAACTTCTGATTCTAAAAATGATATTTGTCCTTCAAGTCACAGAATTTACACATGGTCTGATTTATTTCTCAATTTCTTAGCTTCAGTACAAGGGTTCTCTAGGCTACAATTATTTACTTGAACACATTTGCACTGAGACAGTACATTTTTTGTAGGGCACCGAAGTACATGCTTTTGCTCTGATTAAGTCTTCTCTTTATGTATGAATGAGTGTTTTCACAATTGCAGTGGCTAAGGATGAGTTCATCAAGAGTAATGTTCTCAGAGGCTGTGGGCGTTTTGCTTTAGGAGGCAATAATGAGAAATTTTCCGTGCTAACTTGGACACAGCTGATGATTTGAACTACTTTAAAGTATGTGGGTGGAGGCCAGAGTTTTGTTAATAATAATCATAAAAAAGGAATATGTATGGAGCAGAGAGAAGGGATGCATAAAGAAATGTTCTCTGGTCAAACCAGTAACCTACACTTCTGGTGGCTAATTTTATGTATTAATTTGACTGGGTGCCCAGATACCCGGTTAAATATTCTTTTGGGTATCTGTGACGGTATTTCTGGATGAGATTAGCATTTCAGTTGGTAGACTGAGTAAAGCAGATTGCCCTTCCTAATGTGGGCGGGCCATATCTAATCCATTGAAGGTGTGAATAGAACAAAAGGCTGAGTAAGGAGAATTTTTTCTCTGCCCATCTTTAAGCTGGGATGTCAGTCTTCTCCTATCTTCAAACTCAGACTCAGACTGGAACACACCATCAACTCTCCTGGTTCTTAGGCCTCGAGATAGCCCGGAACTATACCACTGGTACATCTGGGTCTCCAGCTGGCCAACTGCAGGTCTTGGGACTTCTTAACCTCCATAATCACATAATACAATTCCTTATAATAAAATGTATATTCTATTTTTGTTTCTCTGGGGAACCCAGATGAAGTCACCTACGTGCTGAACCTGACAGCTAGAGTACATAATTTTTTAGCATACCCATCTGTCTCTGAGAAAATATGTCATGATTTACTTGAGTCTTTCTTTCATTTTAAGATAAACAACTAATGATTAAAAAGAATACAGTTCGGGCAGCCTGGGTGGCTCACCGGTTTAGCACTGCCTTCAGCCCAGGGTATGATCCTTGAAACCCAGAATCAAGTCCCATGTCAGGATCCTTGCAGGGAGCCTGCTTCTCCCTTTGCCTGTGTCCCTGCCTCTCTCTCTCTCTCTCTCTCTCTCTCTGTGTCTTTCATGAATAAATAAATAAAATCTTTTTTTTTTTATGATAGTCATACATGCACCAGGAGCCCGACGTGGGATTCGATCCTGGGTCTCCAGGATTGCGCCCTGGGCCAAAGGCAGGCGCCAAACTGCTGCGCCACCCAGGGATCCCATAAATAAAATCTTTTAAAAATAAATAAACAAATAAATAAATAAAATACAGTTCGACTTTAACAACATGATTCAAATAACTAAAATATTTCATGTAGGAATTAATATTTTCACTTACTAGCAAATGTTAAATACCACAGTTTGCACTTTGCTTCACTGTTTTAAATTTTATTTTATTTTATTTTTTTGGTTTTTTTGTTTTAAATTTTAAAAACAAATACAGACTCCAAGTGATAAACCCAGAAGGATCAAATTGAACCATCTCATCTTCTTCTGGTTCATAATTACTGTGCTATCATTGCTTATGTCTCTTTTTTTTCCCTTTTTTGAAAAACTTATTTATTTTAGAGAGAGATAGTGAGAGGGTGGGGAGGGGGGCAGAGGGAGAAGGAGAGAGAAACTTAAGCAAGACTCTATGCTGAACACTGAGTACCACACAGACCTTGATCTCATGAGCCTGAGATCATGACCTGAGCCAAAACCAAGAGTTGGACACCTAACCAACTATGCCACTCAGGTTGTGGGTGCCTATTATTGATGCGCCTATCATTGTTTATTTCTTTTTTGTTTTGAAGATTTTATTTATTTATTCACAAGAGACAGAGAGAGAGAGAGGCAGAGACATAGGCAGAGGGAGAAGCAGGCTCCCCACAGGAAGCCTGATGAGCGACTCGATCCCAGGACTCTGGGATCATGACCTGAGCCAAAGGCGGATGTTCAACCGCTGAGCCACCCAGGTGCCCCTCATTGCTTATTGCTAATCAACTATTTAATCTCAGGAATATGCATTATCATAGTAATTAGAGACAAAAACTGTGCCTAAATTCTGATAATTATGAACTATTACATTAAAAAAATTTATTTATTTATTTATTCATGACAGAGAGAGAGAGAGAGAGAGAGGCAGAGACACAGGCAGAGGGAGAAGCAGGCTCCACGCTGGGAGCCAGACACAGGACTCGATCCTGGGTCTCGATCCCGGGACTCCAGGATCGCACCCCAGGCCAAAGGCAGGCGCCAAACTGCTGAGCCACCCAGGGATCCCCGAACTATTACATTCTTACTCTCCAATCAGACAGAAGATAAATATTGTAGGATCTCACTTATATGTGGAATATAAAAAAGGTGAACTCACAGAACCAGAGATTAGAATGGTGGCTTCCAGATGCTGAAGGGTGGGGGAATTGAGAGATATTGGGCAAAGGGTATAAGATTCCAGTTATTAGATTAATAAATTCTGGTGATGTACAGCATGGTGATTTTAGCTAATAATACTGTATTATATACTTGAATGTTGCTAAGCCAATGAATCTTAAATGTTCTCAGCACCAAAAAGGAATGGTAACTATGTGACAGCATGGCGGTGTTAGCTAATGCTATTGTGGTAATCTGCAACCTATAAATGCATCAACACACTGTTTTCCTTTTTTTTTTTTTATTTATTTATGATAGTCACAGAGAGAGAGAGAGAGAGAGGCAGAGACACAGGCAGAGGGAGAAGCAGGCTCCATGCACCGGGAGCCCGATGTGGGATTTGATCCCGGGTCTCCAGGATCGCGCCCTGGGCCAAAGGCAGGCGCCAAACCGCTGCGTCACGCAGGGATTCCCTATTGTGGTTACATCATATAAAATCCTGTTTATTGAAGCTGTCAAGAAATTCAATTTAAAAAGAAAAGGTGAGATTCAAACCCAGATTCTCTAATTATGAATCCCATCCTCTTTACCCTACTCCAGGAGTCCTTTCATCTGTTAATGAAGGTCCAAAGGAGAATGTTTAGGATTTTCTTTTTTTTCTGCCTCCTGTATGTTCATCTGTTTTGTTTAATAAATTCCATATATGAGTAAAATCATATTGCATTTGTCTTTCTCTGACTTATTCCGCTTAGCATAATACCCTGTAGTTCCATCCATGTCATTGAAAATGGCAAGATTTCACTCTTTTTGATGGCTGAGTACTATTCCATTGTATATATATTTCACATCTTCTTTATCCATTCATTACTCGATGGACATTTGTGCTCTTTCCATAGTTTGGCTATTGTTGATAATGCTGCTTTTAAACATTGGGGTGCATGTGCCCCTTTGAATCTGTATTTTTGTATCCTTTGGGTAAATACCTAGTAGTGCAATTGCTGGGTTGTAGGTTACTTCTGTTTTTAACTTTTTTGAGGAACCTCCATACTGTTTTCCAGAGTGGCTGCACCAGTTTGCATTCCCACCAACTGTGCAAGAGGGTTCCCCTTTCCCCACATTTGCACCAATAGCTATTGTTTCTTGTGTTGTTAATCTTAGCCGTTCTGACAGGTGTGAGGTGGTATCTCATTGTGGTTTTGATCTGCATTTCTCTGATGATGAGTGATGCTGAGCATCTTTTCATGTGTTTGTTGGCCATCTGGATTTCTCCTTTAGAAAAATATCTATTCATGTCTTCTGCCCATTTCTTAACTGGATTATTTGTTTTTTGGGTGTTAAGTTTGATAAGTTCTTCATAAATTTTGGATACTAACCTTTTATCACATATGTCATTTGCAAATATCTTCTCCCATTCCATAGGCTGCCTTTTAATTTTGTTGATTGTTTCCTTTGCAGTGCAGAAGCTTTTTATCTTGCTGCAGTACCAGTTGCTCATTTTTGCTTTTGTTTCCCTTTCCTCCAGCATAGTGTCTAGTAAGAAGTTACTCTGGCTAAGGTCAAAGAGGTTGCTGCCTGTATTCTCCTCTAGGATTTTAATGGATTCCTGTATCACATTTGGGTCTTTTATCCATTTTGAATATATTTTTGTGTATGGTGCAAGGAAATGGTCCAGCTACATTCTTCTGCATGTTGCTGTCCAGTTTTCCCAACACCATTTGTTGAAGAGACAGTCTTTTTCTTTCCATTGGATATTCTTTCTTGCTTTGTTGAAGATTAGTTGACCATAGAGTTGAGGGCCCATTCCTGGGTTCTCTATTACATTCCATTGATCTATGTGTCTGTTTCTGCACCAGTAACGTACTATCTTGATCACTATAGCTTCGTAATATAGCTTGAAATCAGGAATCATGATCCCTCCAGCTTTTCTTTTCTTTTTCAGGAATGCTTTGGCTATTCAGGGTCTTTTGTGGTTCCATACACATTTTAGGATTGTTTATTTTAGCTCTATGAAAAATTCTGGTGGTATTTTGATAGGGATTGCATTAAATATGTTGATTACTTTGGGTAGCACAAACATTTTAACAATGTTTGTTCTTCCAATCCATGACCATGGAATATGTTTCCATTTCTTTGTGTCATCTTCAATTTCTTCATAAGTGTTCTAGTTTTCAGAGTACAGATCTTTTACCTCTTTGGTTAAGTTTACTTCTAGGTATCTCATGGGTTTGGGTGCAATTGTAAATGGGATCAATTCCTTGATTTCTTTTTCCATTGCTTCATTATTGGTGTAGAGAAATGCAACAGATTTCTGTACATTGATTTTATATCTTGCAACTTTGCTGAATTCATATATTAGTTCTAGCAATTTTTTGGTGGAGACTCTTGGGTTTTCTACATAGAGTATCATGTTGTCTGCAAATATTGAAAGCTTGACTTTTTCCTTGCCAACTTAGATGCCTTTTATTTCTTTTTGTTGTCTGATTGCTGAGGCTAAGACTTCTAGTACTACGTTAAATAGTAATGCTGAGAGTGGACATCCCTGTCTTGTTCCTGATCATAGAGGAAAAGCTCTCAGTTTTTCCCCATTGAGGATGATATTAGCTGTGGGTTCTTCATATATGGCCTTTATGAAGTTGAGGTATGTTCGTTCCATCTATTACTACTTTATTGAGGGTTTCTATTAAGAATGGATGCTGTATTTTGTCAAATGCTCTTTCTGCTTATATTGAGAGGATGATATGGTTCTTATTCTTTCTTTTTTTTTAAAGATTTTATTTATTTATTCATGAGACACACACACACACACACAGAGAAAGAGAGAGAGAGAGGCAGAGGGAGAAGCAGGTTCCATGCAGGGAGCCAGATGTGGGACTCAATCCCTGGTCTCCAGGATCGCACCCCCAGGCCGCAGGCAGCGCTAAACCACTAAGCCACTGGGGCTGCCCCCTTTTATTTTGTTAATGTGGTGTATCACGTTGATTGATTTGCAAAATGCTGTACATCTTAAACTTACGCAATGTTATGTGTAAGTTATATCTCAATAAACCTGGGAAAAAAAAGAAAAGATGAAAGGCTAAAAGTAGTTCAAGAAGTTAGAAAACAACAAGTAGGGAAAAAAATAAACTTTAAAAGGGAGGAGCAGAAATTACTGAAAAAAAATCTCAAATCAAAAGGAGGGATCCCTGGGTGGCGCAGTGGTTTGGCGCCTGCCTTTGGCCCAGGGTGCGATCCTGGAGACCCGGGATTGAATCCCACATCAGGCTCCCGGTGCATGGAGCCTGCTTCTCCCTCTGCCTATGTCTCTGCCTCTCTCTCTCTGTGACTATCATAAATAAAAATTTAAAAAAAATTAAAAAAAAAAAAGGAACAGCAAGGGATCCCTGGGTGGTGCAGCGGTTTAGCGCCTGCCTTTGGCCCAGGGCGCAATCCTGGAGACCCGGGATCGAATCCCACGTCGGGCTCCCGGTGCATGGAGCCTGCTTCTCCCTCTGCCTATGTCTCTGCCTCTCTCTCTGTGTGACTATCATAAATTAAAAAAAAAAAAAAAAAAGGAACAGCAAGATACAAAATGTTTCATATGAATATAAAGAAGACATACATGCATGATAGATCAGGATAAGCTTACTCTTATTCTTAATTGTTATGTTAACAGATAATTATTGTTAAAGTTTATACTTCTCATGTAACTTTATTTTTTCTAATACAAATTATTAGTGGGAGGAAAAAAACTTACTCTCCATACAAATGCATATACTACCTGAATCCATAGGTTTTGGGGTCTGACCATGTAACTGGGAGTTCTCCAAACTGACTTCCATGTAGAATACAATATTTATTAGATGGTAAGTAATAAAACCGTGCTAATTTGAGGCTTTTGACTTATTATTAAAACATAACCATAACCACAGTTTCTGTTTAGACCTTAAGCAAGCTCTGTTCAACATAGTAGCCATTAACCATATGTGACTAATGAGCACTTGCAATGTAGCTAGTCCAAATGGAGATGTGCTGTAAGTGGAAAATATACACCAAATTCCAGGGACTTAGTATGAAAAAATTATACAAAACATTTAACAATTTTTATATTGATTACATATTGGAATGGTAGTATTTGGATATACTGGATTAGATATATTATTAAAATTCATTTTACCAGGGCACCTGGATGGCTCAGTTAAGGATCTGCCTTTGACTCAGGTCATGATCCTGGGATCTTGAGGTTGAGCCCTGCATCAAGCTCCCTGCTCAGTGGGGAGTCTGCTTCTCTCTTTCCCTCTGCCCCTCCCTACAGCTTTTGCTCTGTCTCATGGTCTCTCTCTCTCAAATAAAATCTTTTAAAAAATTAATTTTGCCCTTTTCTTTTTACTTTTTTAATGTGCCTACTGGGAAATTTAAAATAACATATGAGGCTTGGATTATATTTCTTTTGGACAGCACTGCCCCCAGACCCAGAAAAGATTTCAGGAGAGTGGGGAGGGTATTTTACCACTGACATTTTTTAGAATTGTCGGTGCAAGGTGAAAATAAAAAGCAGAATGAATTCTTGTCAGCTTTAATATTGTTTTAAAATTCTCTATTGCCGGGCAGCCCGGGTGGCTCAGCAGTTTAGCGCTGCCTTCAGTCCCAGGGCCTGGTCCTGGAGTCCCAGGATCGAGCCCCACGTGGGGCTCCCTGCATGGAGCCTGCTTCTCCCTCTGCTGTGTCTCTGCCTCTCTCTCTCTCTCTCTTTCTCTCTCCCTCTCTGTGTGTGTGTGTCTCATGAATAAATAAATAAAATCTTAAAAAAAAAATCTCTATTGCCAATGTATCCACTTACTGCTTGCACTCAAGGCCCAGTGCCCCTAACTACTTGATATGCCACTAAATCAGATCAGTCAAGCTCACACTACGGAAGGGTCCTCCCCCAGATCACAGACTACTCAGTTGAGCATTTGCTGTCCTCTCATTTTCCACTGTCCCTTCAATTTTTCTGCCCTCCTCACTCCCACTTCTAGGTATCATTAACATTGTTCTTTCTCACCAAATATTCTATCTGAAATATTTAAGCATCTATCTCTTCTGCTTGTTGAAATTCCACTGCTTTTTTCCAGTTCAAGGCTCCTCCCTCAAATCTTCCTCTAAGACTCCAGTCCTCAGGGATCTATTCTTTTTCCAATTTCTCTCCTGTGTTCTCTAACTTTTTTTCCAGTTCAAGGCTCCTCCCTCAAATCTTCCTCTAAGACTCCAGTCCTCAGGGGGATCTATTCTTTTTCCACTTTCTCTCCTGTGTTCTCTAACTTGTTGAGACAAGTCTGGTCCATACTACCCATTTGAATGGACAAATGGCATTTTGTCATTGCTTAAAAGTTTTTATTAGTGTGTATGTTCACTGAGAGGTTCTTAAATAGCTAGAATTTTTTTAAAAGATTTTATTTATTTATTCATGAGAGACACAGAGAGAGAGGCAGAAAGAGAAGCAGGCTCCCTGCAGGGAGCCCAATATGGAACTTGATCCCAGGACTCCAGGATCACACTCTGAGCAAAAGATAGATGCTTAACCACTGAGCCACCCAGGCATCCCAAATAGCTAGAATTTAAATGTCTTTTTCGTCTCATTCAGGACCTAACACAATGTTATGACATTTTATATGTTCAATAGATAATTGTTGAATGAGTGAATAAATAAATGAATGATTGGCATCATTGGTTAGATTTATTTTATTTTTTATTTATTTTATTTTTTGTATATTTTTTATTGGCATTCAATTTGCTAACATATAGCATAACACCCAGTGCTCATCCTGTCAAGTGCCCCCCTCAGTGCCCATCACCCAGTCACCCCATCCCCCTGCCCACCTCCCTTTCGACTACCTCCTGTTTGTCTCCCAGAGTTAGGAGTCTCTCATGTTCTGTCTCCCTCTCTGATATTTCCCACTCATTTTCACTCCTTTCCCCTTTATTCCCGTTCACTATTTTTTATATTCCCCGGATGAATGAGACCATATAATGTTTGTCCTTCTCCTATTGACTTACTTCACTCAGCATAATCCCCTCCAGTTCCATCCACGTTGAAGCAAATGGTGGGTATTTGTCATTTCTAATGGCTGAGGAATATTCCATTGTATATATGGACCACATCTTCTTTTTTTCATTCATCTTTCGATGGACACTGAGGCTCTTTCCACAGTTTGGCTATTGTGGCCATTGCTGCCATAAACATCGGGGTGCAGGTGTCCTGGCGTTTCACTTCATCTGTACCTTTGGGGTAAATCCCCAGCAGTGCAATTGCTGGGTCGTAGGGCAGGTCTATTTTTAACTCTTTGAGGAACCTCCACACAGTTTTCCAGAGTGGCTGCACCAGTTCACATTCCCACCAACAGTGCAAGAGGGTTCCCCTTTCTCCACATCCTCTCCAACATCTGTTGTTTTCTGTCTTGTTAATTTTCCCCATTCTCACTGGTGTGAGGTGGTATCTCATTGTGGTTTTGATTTGTATTTCCCTGATGGCAAGTGATGCGGAGCATTTTCTCATGTGCTTTTTGGCCATGTCTATGTCTTCCTCTGTGAGATTTCTGTTCATGTCTTTTGCCCATTTCATGATTGGATTGTTTGTATCTTTGCTGTTGAGTTTAATAAGTTCTTTATGATCTTGGACACTAGTCCTTTATCTGATGCGTCATTTGCAAATATCTTCTCCCATTCTGTAGGTTGTCTTTTAGTTTTGTTGACTGTTTCTTTTGCTGTGCAGAAGCTTTTTATCTTGATTAAGCCCCAATAGTTCATTTTTGCTTTTGTTTCCCTTGCCTTCATAGATGTATCTTACAAGAAGTTGCTGTGGCCAAGTTCAAAAAGGGTGTTGCCTGTGTTCTCTTCTAGGATTTTGATGGATTCTTGTCTCACATTTAGATCTTTCATCCATTTTGAGTTTATCTTTGTGTCTGGTGTAAGAGAATGGTCTAGTTTCATTCTTCTGCACATGGCTGTCCAATTTTCCCAGTGCCATTTATTGAAGAGACTGTACTTTTTCCAGTGGATAGTCTTTCCTGCTTCGTCGAATATTAGTTGACCATAAAGTTGAGGGTCCACTTCTGGGTTCTCTATTCTGTTCCATTGATCTATGTGTCTGTTTTTGTGCCAGTATCACACTGTCTTGATGATCACAGCTTTGTAGTACAACTTGAAATCCGGCATTGTGATGCCCCCGGCTCTGGTTTTCTTTTTCAATATTCCCCTGGCTGTTCGTGGTCTTTTCTGATTCCACACAAATCTTAAGATGATTTGTTCTGTCTCTCTGAAGAAAGCCCATGGTATTTTGATAGGGATTGCATTAAATGTGTAAATTGCCCTGGGTAACATTGACATTTCCACAATATTAATTCTTCCAATCCATGAGCATGGAATATTTTTCCATCTCTGTGTCTTCCTCGATTTCTTTCAGAAGTCTTCTGTAGTTTTTAGGGTATAGATCCTTTACCTCTTTGGTTAGGTTTATTCCTAGGTATCTTATGCTTTTGGTTGCAATTGTAAATGGGATTGACTCCTTATTTTCTCTTTCTTCAGTCTCATTGTTAGTGTATAGAAATGCCACTGGTTTCTGGGCATTGATTTTGTATCCTGCCACACTGCCAAATTGCTGTATGAGTTCTAGCAATCTTGGGGTGGAGTCTTTTGGGTTTTCTATGTACAGTACCATGTCATCTGCAAAGAGGGAGAGTTTGACTTCTTTGCCCATTTGAATGCCTTTTATTTCGTTTTGTTGCCTGATTGCTGAGGCTAGGACTTCCAGTACTATGTTGAATAGCAGTGATGAGAGTGGACATCCCTGTCGTGTTCCTGATCTTAGGGGAAAGGCTCCCAGTGTTTCCACATTGAGAATGATATTTGCTGTGGGCTTTTCATAGATGGCTTTGAAGATGCTGAGGAATGTTCCCTCTATCCCTACACTCTGAAGAGTTTTAATCAGGAATGGATGTTTTTATTTTTTCAAACGCTTTCTCTGCATCTATTGAGAGCATCATATTGGTTCTTGTTTTTTCTCTTGTCGATGTGATCTATCATGTTGATTGCTTTACGAGTGTTGAATCAGCCTTGCATCCAGGGGATAAATCCCACTTGGTCACGGTGAATAATCTTCTTCATATACTGTAGGATCCTATTGGCTAGTATCTTGTTGAGAATTTTTGCGTCTGTGTTCATCAGGGATATTGGTCTATAATTTTCCCTTTTGGTGGGGTCTTTGTCTGGTTTTGGAATTAAGGTGATGCTGGCCTCATAGAACGAGTTTGAAAGTATTCCATCTCTTTCTGTCTTTCGGAACAGCTTTAGTAGAATAGGTATTGATTCTTCTTTAAATGTTTGATAGAATTCCCCCGGGAAGCCATCTGGCCCTGGATTTCTGTGTCTTGGGAGGTTTTTGTTGACTGCTTCAATTTCCTCCCTGGTTATTGGCCTGTTCAGGTTTTCTATTTCTTCCTGTTCCAATTTTGGTAGCTTGTGGTTTTCCAGAAATGTGTCCATTTCTTCTAGGTTGCTTTATTTAATTAATTAATTAATTAATTAATTAATTAATTATTTTTATTTATTTAAAGATTTTATTTATTTATTCAGAGAGAGAGAGAGAGAGAGAGAGACAGAGGCAGAGTCACAGGCAGAGGGAGAAGCAGGCTCCATGAAGGGAGCCCGACATGGGACTCGATCCCGGGTCTCCAGGATCACACCTTGGGCTGCAGGCGGCTCTAAACTGCTGTGCCACCGGGGCTTCCCTAGGTTGCCTAATTTATTGGTGTATAGCTCCTCATAATACGTTTTTCAAATCGTTTGTATTTCCTTGGTATTGGTTGTGATCTCTCCTTTTTCATTCATGATTTTATTTTTTTGAGTTTTCTCTTTTGTTTTTAATAAGGCTGGCTAATGGTTTATCTATTTTACTAATTCTTTCAAAGAACCAACTCCTGGTTTTGTTGATCTGTTCTACAGTTCTTCTGGTCTCTATTTCATTGAGTTCTTCTCGAATCTTTATTAATTCTCTTCTTCTGCTGGGTGTAGGTTTTATTTGCTGTTCTTTCTCCAGTTCCTTTAGGTGCAAGGTTAGCTTGTGTATTTGAGTTTTTTCCGATTTTTTGAGGGATGCTTGTATTGCAATGTATTTCCCTCTTAGGACTGCTTTTGTTGTATCCCAAGAATTTTGAATGGTTGTATCCTCCCTCATTCTCATTAGATTCCATGAATCTTTTTAATTCTTCTCTAATTTCCTGGTTGACTCATTCATCTTTTACCATGATGCTCTTTAACCTCCATGTGTTTGAGTTTTTTCCAAATTTCTTCTTGCGATTGAGCTCAAGTTTCAAAGCATTATGGTCTGAAAATATGCAGGGGACAATCCCAATATTTTGGTATCAGTTGAGATCTGATTTGTGACCCAGTATGTGGTCTATTCTGGAGAAAGTTCAATGTGCACTTGAGAAGAATGTGTATTCAGTTGCATGCAGATGAAAAGTTCTGTAAATATCTGTGAAATCCATATGGTCCAGTGTATCATTTAAAGCCCTTGTTTCTTTGGTGATGTTGTGCTTAGAAGATCTTTCATGTGCAGAAAGTGCCGTGTTGAAGCTTCCCAGTTAGTGTATTTATTATTATCTAAGTATGTCTTTACTTTGGTTATTAATTGATATACTTGGCAGCTCTCACATTAGGGGCATAAATATCCATGATTGTTAGGTCTTCTTGTTGGATAGACCCTTTAGCTATGATATAGTGTCCTCTTCATCTCTTCCTATAGTCTTTGGGATAAACATTAGTTTATCTGATATGAGGATTGCTATCCCTGTTTTCTTTTGAGGGCCATTTGAATGGTAAATGATTCTCCAACCTTTCATTTTCAGGCTTGAGGTGTCGTTAGGTCTAAAATGAGTCTCTTGTAGACAGCAAATAGATGGGTCCTGCTTTTTTATCCAGTCTGAAACCCTGCGTGTTTTGTTGGGATCATTAAGCCCATTCACATTCAGAGTTACTATAGAAAGATATGAATTTAGTGACTGAATAATACCTATTCAGTCCCTATTTTTTTGGATTATTTCTTTGGGCTTCCTCTTTATTTTACAGGGTTCCCCTTAATATTTCTTGCAGAGCTGGTTTGGTGGTCACATATTCTTTCAGTTTTTGCCTATCTTGGAAGCTCTTTCTCTCTCCTTCTATTCTGAATGAGATCCTTGCTGGATAAAGTATTCTTTGCTGCATGTTCTTCTCATTTAGGACCCTGAATATATCCTGCCAGCCCTTTCTGGCCTGCCAGGTCTCTGTGGAGAGGTCTGCTCTTAATCTAATATTTCTCCCCATATAAGTTAGGGATCTCTTGTTTCTTGCTGCTTCAAGGATTTTCTCTTTATCTTTGGAATTTGCAAGTTTCACTATTAAATGTTGAGGTATTGAACGGTTTTTATTGATCTTAGGGGGTGACCTCTCTATCTACTGGATCTGAATGCCTGTTTCCCTCCTCAAATTAGGAAAGTTCTCAGCTGTGATTTGTTAAAATATGCTTTCTGGTCCTCTGTCCCTCTCGGCACCCTCTGGAACCCCAATTAAATGCAGATTTTTCCTTCTGAGGCTGTCATTTATTTCCCTTAACCTTTCCTCATGGTCTTTTGTTTTTCTCTTTTTTCCTTAGCTTCCTTCCTTGCCATCAACTTGCCTTCCTTGTCACTTACTCTTTCTTCTACCTCATTAACCTTTGTCATTAGGACCTCCAGTTTGGATTGCATCTCATTCAATTGATTTCAGCTTGATTAGATCTACATTCTGCATTCATGAAGTCTCTTGACTCCTTTATGCTTTTTTTTCCAAAGCCACCAGTAGCTTTATAATTGTGATTCTGAATTGGCTTTCTGACATCGAATTGTAATCCAAATTCTGTAACTCTGTGGCAGAGAGGACTGTTTCTGATTCTTCTTTTGTGGTGAGTTCTTTTTTCTAGTCATTTTGCTCAGTGCAGAGTGGCTAAAAGCGAGTTGTACTGGAAAAAGAAGGAAAAAAAAGTAAAGCAAAAAAAAAAAAAAAGTTGAGGTTCCCTCTGGTTCTATATACTTGAATTCCTCGACTTCCCCTGGAGCTTTCCAGTGCTTCTGGGTCAAGAACTTCCTCTTCCTCTGTCCTTCCAGCGGGTCTTCTGGGCGAGGGGTTGCTCTGCTGATTCTCAGGTGTGTGCACCTGGGGGAGCTGCCCCACCTCCTGCTAGGTGCACGGCTCAGTGGTAGTTGTTGACCCCATGAGGCCTCTGTCCACTGGCAGCCCCTCTCCATCCCAGGCACAGGGTGACACTGGGAGGAACAACAACACTGGCGGTGGCCAGCTCTCCATCTCTGGAGTCAGGTCCTGCAGTAACTACTGCAGTCTCCCAGTCCACACTGGCCTGGGTGTTCCCAGGGCGGCAGGGGGCACTGATCTGCACAGCTCAGGGGTGCCTGGTGGCAGGAGAGTCCTCACTGTCCTGTGGCTTCCCCGCCTCCGCCTGTCCCAGGGGGAGCACAGGATCCTGGGCTGTGTCCCCCGGTGCTCTGGGATCCGGGGCCTGTGCTGCTGGAATCTTGCTCCCACGGCCGCAGCCCCCAAAGGCAGCAGGGGCAGCCCCCTCCACCGGGAGCCCCCTCCACCGGGAGCCCACCGGGAGCCACTCTGCACTGAGCCCCCTCCACCGGGAGCCCCCCCAAATGACCCCGAGGCCCCACCGGGCACACTCCAGCCCTTTACCAAGATGGGCCCGCAGTGTGCGGTGTGCTCTCCCCCAGGCACCCCTCCTCTGTTAGTGACCCCGGGAGATTGGAGGCTCCATTGGCCCGTCTAGGATCCTGCCTGATTTCCCTGCTGAGCGCCTCTCCATCAGGGAAGAATCTGGGGCAGATTGTTAAAGTTCCTGCTTCTCCTGGGTTGGGCTCTCCTGTCCTGGGCTCTCGCCACCCCCTTTAGCCCGGCTCCTCGCAGGGCCCCTCCCCCACTGGATTCTTTTTTATTTATTTTTCAGCCTTCCTACCTTGTTAGAAGCGCAAACTCTTCTCTCTGTAACATTCCAACTGTTTTCTCTTTAAATCTCAGATCAAATTCATAGGTGTTTCAGATGATTTAAAAGTTATCTAGGTAAGTTGGTGAGACCTGGTGACTTGGGGACCCTACTCCTCTGCCATCTTGCCCCTGTACTTATAGGTTAGATTTATTAAAACAAGTTCATCTGTGAGTGACAGCTCACCCAAAACAACAAATGTTTGTACAAGATAGACATCTTTTTTTCCTCATAATTTCTCTCACCTCTTTGTAATAGGCACAGAGCTCTTTGGGTACTCAGGTGTGTAGGGTGCCTTGACTCCTTCCACCTTTTGCCTGCCATTCCTAGGATATGGCCCTCATGCTTAGGGTTCAAGGGAATATTTTAACAGTATCAAAATGAATGAAATATTTAAGAATATATTTAGCAAAGAAAGTACACAACTTGTACACTGACAACTATAAAATTCCACTGGAAGAAATTAGAGAAGATTTAACTAATGGAAAGACAACTTATATTCATGTATCAGAAGACTTAATATTGATAAGATCAAAATAGTTCCCCAAATTGATCTACAGAGTCAGTGTAATCCCTATCTAAATTCTAGCTGACTTCTTGGCAGAGATTGACAGGCTGGTCCTAAAATTCATACAGGAATTCAAGAGATATAGAATAGCCACTGTAATTTTTTTTTAAAAAAAAGAAGAATCTTTTTAAAATCTCTAAAAAGAACAATCTTTAAAAAGAAGACCGAATTTTGCAGACTCAAACTTCCAAATTTCAATATTTGCTTCAGAGCTACAGTAATCAAGACAATGTGGTACTAACAGAAGGATAGACCAGTGGAATTAAGAGTTAAAAATAAACATTCACATTTACAATGAATTGATTTTTGATAAGTGTACCATGATGATTCAGTTGGAAAGAATATTCTTTTCAGTAAATGGTGTTGATATCCACATGCAAAGGGTTAAGTTGCACCTCTACCTCTACCTCTCACCATATACAAAAATTATTAGATCTAAATCTAATAGCTAAAACTATAAAACTCTTCAATGGAAACGTAGGAGTAATTCTTTCATGACCTTAGATTTAGACATGACACCAAAAGCAAAAGTAACAAAAGGAAAAATAGGTGAATGGGTCTTCATCAAAATTAAAAACTTGCGTATCAAAGGACATTATTGAGAAAGTGAAGAGGCAATCAAACAGAATGGGAGAAAAGATTTACAAATCATATCTCTAATAAAGATTTTGTGTTCAAAATAATATACAAAGAACTCTTCCAGGGATCCCTGGGTGGCGCAGCGGTTTGGCGCCTGCCTTTGACCCAGGGCGCGATCCTGGAGACCCGGGATCGAATCCCACATCGGGCTCCCGGTGCATGGAGCCTGCTTCTCCCTCTGCCTATGTCTCTGCCTCTCTTTCTCTCTCTGTGACTATCATAAATAAATAAAACTTAAAAAAAAAAAAAGAATGTGCGAGAGGCAGAGACATAGGCAGAGGGAGAAGCAGACTCCCTGTGGGGAGCCTGTCGTGGGACTTGATCCTAGGACCTGCGGATGGCACCCTGAGCTGAAGGCAGATGCCCATTCACTGAGCTACCCAGGCACCCCTCCCCCAAGTTTTTAATTTTTATTTATTTATTATTTATTTTTCTCCTCAGTTTTTTAAATGGCAAAAGACTTCCATAAACATTCCTCCAAAAAAATACACAAATGGCCAAAAATCACATGAAAAGATACTAACATCATTAACCATCAGAGAAATAAAACTCAAAACCAAAATGAGATCACATTTCATACTCACTAGGATGGCTCTAATGAAAAGATAAAATACAAGTGTTTGTGAGGATTAGAAGAAATTATAACCTTCATATGTTATTGATGGGAATGTGAAATGATATAGCTGCTATGGAAAAGTCTGGCAGTTCCTCAAAGGTTTAAACATAGATTTACCAAGACCCTGCAATTCCACCCCTTGGAATTTACCCAAGATAAAAGAAAACATATGTCCATACAAAAACTTGTACTTGGATGTTCATAGCACCATTATTCATAATAGCCCCAAAGTGGAACAAACCCAAATGGCCATAAACTGATGAATGGGTAAATAAAATGTAGCATAACCATACAATGGAATATCATTTGGTATTTTAAAAAGAAACACTAATACACAGTACAACATGGATGGATCTTGATGCTAAGTGAAAGAAGACAGCCACAAGAGACTACATGTTGTATAATTCTGTGTATTTGAAATGTCCAGGATAGGCAAATACATAGAGACATAAAGTAGATTAGTAATTGCCTAGGTCTAGATACTTGTGAGAGGAGAGTGAATGCTAATGAGTTTTGCTGGGGGATGATGAAAATGTTCTAAAATTGACTGTGTGATGTTTGCACAACTCTGTGAATATGCTAAAAGCTATTGAATTTTATACTTTAAATAGGTGATTTGCATGGTATATCATTTATATTTCAATAAAACTTTTATTAAAAAGAAACAATCCAGCATCTTAACCCAAGGAATTATATGGAAGAAGAATCAGGAAAAAAAGTGATAAGGGGAGCACATCTATGATTTCTTAGGAAAGTTCATGGACAGATTCATTTAATCTGCACAGTTTATGAGATTAGAACTATTATTACCTCCACTTTATCGGAGAAAAACTGAAGCACAGTCCTTTAAATAACTTTCTTACCCAGAAGCAAATAGGTTTAAAAAAAACAGGCAAAAGAGTATATCCCGTGTATTTGGAAATTAAGAACCCATTGGTTAAAAAAAATCATAAGAAAATTATAAAATTCTTAAACTGAAAATCAATGAAAATGTTATATATTTAATAATGTTAAATAGAGGGCAGCCCAGGTGGCTCAGTGGTTTAGTGTCACCTTAGGCCAGGGTGTGATCCTGGAGACCTGGGATGAAGTCCCCCGTTGGGCTCCCTGCATGGAGCCTGCTTCTCCCTCTGCCTGTGTCTCTGCCTCTCTCTTTTTGTGTCTCTCATGACTAAATAAACAAAATCTTAAAAAAAATAATAATGTTAAATAAACACTTTTGGTCTTGATCAAAAAAGAGCAAACACCCTTCCCCCTATTTCTCCCACAAAGTATAGCCTGGATACTATATATATATATATATATATATATATATATATATATATATATGACTTTCAAATGGGGACCAGTTAGGAACCTAGGGACTCAAGGAATGACACAGTAATGAGCTCCCTAGGCATACTTTTTGCCTGTGTCTATCAACACAGAAATGCCAGCAGACACAGGCCAAAAAAAAAAAAAAAAAAAAAACCCTAAAAAAGCTTTCTCTCTCTAACCATAGAACCAGGAAAGGGGCGACCTAGCAAGAAAACTTTTGGGCAACAACCACTCTGTTCCATCCAAACACCTTGGAAAAGATTTTCATCCCACTACTCAACACACCAGAAAAGGCCAAGGGGAGAGTTGAGTGGTCCCACCACTCAACACTCTCGCCAAGCTTTAATGAAGTGACTCAACGCCTCTGCCAGGTTGGTAAAATGTAAGGTCAAGTGGTTAGACTTTCGTCCCAGGCAGACAACAATGAAGTATCTCCCATAATGCCAGTGGAAATCACATGAGGAACTAGAACTTCCACTCCCACCTGGTGGTAAGAAAGAACCCTACCCTGTCTCTCCTTGCTGGAATGGTTTCAAAGAAGGCCTAGTAGAGAATCATGACTTTCACCACCACCTGGTGGCAACAAAGTCCCACTTCCAACCCCAGGGTGTCAATAGAGGCCAAGGGGGGACATCTGGACTTCTGCTCACAACCTGGCCGGAAAGAGGTTGTGTCCATATTCCTCTTAAAGCATGGTGTCAGAGGAAGTCTACTAAGACAAGAATTAAGTAAGATCCAGTGTGTCCTAACATAACACTAAAAATGTTCAGGCTACAATCTAAAATGACTAATGATCCAACAGCCAGGAAAATCTCAACTGGAATAAGAAGACAGTCAGCCGATGCCAACAATGAGGTGCCAATAGGTAAACTAAAATTATCTAAGAAGGATTTTAAAGTAGCCATTTCAAAATTACTTCAAAACACAATTATGAACATGATTAAAACAAATGAAAAAATAGAAAGTTTAAGCAAAGAAATGGTGTCAATAAAGAAATAAAAAGAAGAATCCAACAGAAACATTGGAACTGAAATATACAGTAACCAAGGTTAAAAAAAAAAAAAAAAACAAACCTCACTTGATAGGCTGAACATCAGAATGGAGGGGATAGAGAAGGGAATTGATAAACAGAAAGAACAATAGGAATTACCCAGTCTATACAAAGGAAAGGGAAAAAATAAATAGAGCCTCAGGGAACTGTAAAACTATAACAAAAGATCTAACATTCACGTCTTTAGAGTTATGAGAAGAGGAAAAATGTAAGATTGAAAAAGCATTTGAAAAAATCATGGCTGATTTCCTCAAATTTGGCAAAAGGCATAAGCCTACAAATTCAAGGAGCTTAATGAATTCTAAACAGAATAAACTCAAAGAAATTCATGCCACAGCACATGATAATCAAAATTCAAAAAACTAAAAATAAAGAAAAATCTTGACATCAATGAAAGAGCAATGATACCTTATCTATAGGGAAAATCATTCA
The DNA here is from genome assembly GCF_011100685.1 of Canis lupus familiaris. Taxonomy (NCBI): domain Eukaryota; kingdom Metazoa; phylum Chordata; class Mammalia; order Carnivora; family Canidae; genus Canis; species Canis lupus. Next base: position 38,599,950 of record NC_049260.1, read on the forward strand.
AACGGCAGTGGATTTTTTTCTTTTCTTTTTTTTTTTTTTTTGGCAATGGATTTATTATCAGAAATTGTGGGGGATCCCTGGATGGCGCAGCGGTTTGGCGCCTGCCTTTGGCCCAGGGCACGATCCTGGAGACCCGAGATCGAATCCCACGTCGGGCTCCCGGTGCATGGAGCCTGCTTCTCCCTCTGCCTGTGTCTCTGCCTCTCTGTGTGTGTGTGTGTGTGTGACTATCATAAATAAATAAAAATTAAAAAAAAAAAAAAAGAAATTGTGTAGGTCATAAGAAAGTGGCACAAAATTTTTTATGTGCTATAAGAAAATAACTGTCAACTTAGAATTCTATAACCAGTTAAAATACTCCTAGGAATGAAGGGGAAATCAAGATATTTTCAAATAAAGAAAAACTAAGAGAATTTGTCACCAGCAGACTTACTCTAAAAAAATAGCTAATGGAAATTCTTGAAAAAGAAGAGGAATGATAAAAAATAAGAATTTAAAATATCAACAAGGAATAAAAAAATAAGAATAGTAAAAATATAGGCAAATAAAATAGTTTCCTTCTCTTGAATTTTCTGAATTTTTACTTTTGGAGCAAAAAAAAAAAAATTACATTATGTGATATGGTTCTCAGTGTATGTACACAAAATACTTAAAATAATTACAAATGGGAGGGAGGAAAGGAATTCACAGGAAGATAAGATTTATATATTGGTAAAATGTAGCCATCAGTAGAGTATGAAAACTCATCTATGTATAAGTATGTAACACTTAGGGCAACCATTAAAACTCTGTAGAAAGAGATATACTCAAAAAATACTCTAGGGTCAGGGGGACAGGGTTAGAGATGCTACTGGTATCTAGTGTTACAGGCCAGAGATGCTGTGAAATGCCCTACAACACACAGTACAGTCCTTCACGACAAAGATTTATGTCAATAGTACTAAGGCTGAGAAGCCCTGGCTTACATGCTTACCAGTGCTGGATATTATCATTCTTTTTAATAACATTTTTTGAAGTTTGTGTTTATGTTTCCTTTTACCTGGTCTCTATGTAGGCAGGGATAATTGGTTTTCCACAATCATCATTGCTTCATCATTCTTTTAATCTTACCTATCCTGTAGTTTGGAAAATGATACCTTATTTTATTTTGCACCTCTTCAGAAGAATGGAGCTGTTTTTACTTCTTATTTTAGGTATTATTTGAATTTTTTATAATGAACCTGTATTATTTTTATAATTTTTTTGACAAGCTATTAAAGATTTTTAAAAACTACAAATAAATCAAAATGAGATTCTAAAATATGTTCAAATAACCCAAGGAAGACAGGTAAAAGAAACAGAAACAAACAATCCACAGAAAACAAAAATTAAAATGGCAAACTAAAGCCTTAACATATCATTATTTACATTAAATGTAAATGGTATAATTACAGCAATTGAAAGGCAAAGATTGACAGAGTAGAGTCAAACATAAAACACAACCATGAAACTCACTTCAAATACCATATAGATAGGTTAAAATTAAAAGAATAAAAATATATACACTATGCAAACATCAATTAGAAGAAAGCAGGAGTGGCTATGTTATTATCAGACAAAATCATCCTCAGAGCAAAAAAATTACCTGCCTGAAAGGAATTTTAGAAAATGATAAAAGAGCCAGTCTACCAAGAAGACATAGGAATCCCAAATTTGTACGCATAAACCAACAGAGCTGGAAAACATGTAAAGCAAAAATTAATGCAATTACAGTTGGAGAGTGCTCACTTCAGCAGCACATATGCTAAAATTGGAATGGTACAGAGAAGATTAGCATGGCCCCCACACAAGGATGACATGCAATTACATTTGGAGACTTCAACACCTCTCTTATAAACAACTGATAAAACTTCTAGGCAATCAACAAGGATATATAAGAACTTAACACATCATCAACCAACAGGATCTAATTAACATTTATATAACATTCCACCCAATAACAGCAGAATAAACATTCTTTTAAAGTGTCCATGGCAAAAAGATGGCAGTGACAGTGAAGAAGGAAGCCCCTGCCCCTTCCAAAGCTAAAGCCAAGGTTTTGAAGGCCAAGAGAGCAGTGCTGAAAGGTATCCAGAAAAGAAGAAGGAATGGGTGGAGGATATTCACACAACACTCAACTTCTAGTGGCCCAAGCCACTATAGTTCTAAAAGCAGCCAATATATCCTTAGAAGAGCACCCTCAAAAGAAACAGATTTGACTATTGTACCATCATCAACTTCCCCCTGACCACAGTCAGCCTTGAAAATGATAGAAGACAACAGCACACAATGTTCATTGTGTATGTCAGAGCCAATAAGCACCAAATCAAACAGGCTGTGAAGAAGCTCTACAACATTGAGGTTTCCAAGGTCAACATCCAATCAAGCCTGATAAAGAGAAGAAGGCATATGTTCACCTGGCTTCTGACTCTGACACTTTGGATATTGCCAACAAAATCGGGATCATCTAAACTGAGTCCAGCAGGCTAATTCTAAATAGAAACATTTTATCATATACGCAAAAAATAACAAATTATCTGTGGAACATAGAACAAGACCATTCATATTCTGAACCATAAATCTCAACAAAATTAAAAGAATGGAAATCAGAGTGTGTTCTCTGATTACCAAAGAATCAAACTAGAAACCAATAGCAGAAAGATAACAGAAAATATCTAAGCACTTGAGAACAAATAGTATACTTTTAAATAATCCAGGGATCAAAAAGGAAATCTCAAAGAAAATAAGAAATACATTGAATTGGATGGAAATAAAAATCTAGCATATCAAAATTTTTGAGATGCTGCTATACCAGTGCTTTTTTATTTTTTTTACCACTAAATGCTTACATTAAAAAAAAGGAAAAAAAATCTCAAAACAGTCACCTAATATTAAGAAACTTCATAAAGGAATACAAAATAAGTCCAAAGAATAAAAAAATAAATAAACAACAATAATAAGAGCATAAATCAATAAAATTGAAAACAGAAAAAACAATATAGAAAATCAATAAAACAAGGAGCTGATTCTTTGAAAAGAACAATAATAGTGACACATCTCTAGCAAGACTGGCAAACACCAAAGGAGAGAAGGCACAAATTACTAATACCAGAAATGAAACACAGGATATCACTGGAGATCTTGCAAACATCAAAAGGATAATAAGGAAATAGTATGAACAACTCTACACATAAATTTGGTGAATTACATGAAATAGAGCAATTTTTCAAAAAACACGAAGTACCACAACTCACCCAATATGAAATAAATAATTTGAGTAGCCCTCTAACAACTATAGAAATTTATAACTTTAAAACTCCCAAGAAAAGAATCCCCAGGCTCACATAAATTCTAGCAAACATGAATTCTAGGTGAAATCTATCAAACATTTTTAAAAGAACACCAAATTTGTAAAATCTTTTCCAAAAAATAGAAAGGAGAACCTTTCTGAACTTATTTTATGAGGTAGTATCATCCTGACACCAAAGTCAGTCCCAAAAAAGACAACTGCAGACAAACAGCTCTCATGAATATAGGCAGAAAAGTACTTAATGAAGTATTATCAAATAGAATTGAGCAACACATAAAAATAGTCATACATCATGAATGATGAGGACTTATTCCAGAGATGCAAAGCTGGTTCCATATTTGAAAATCAATCTATGTGAACCACCATATAAATGGTCTAGAGAAGAAAAGTGAAATGATCATATCAACTGATGCAGAAAAAGCACTTGACAAAATTTATCATTCGAGGATATCAGCAAAAATGTTGAAGAGAGGAATTTCACAAATCTGCCCTTCCATAAAAGCAATTAAAAACTGGCAAAAGCAACTTTTTCAGAATTCTGGAAACTAACTAAAAGCTTACAGTGACAAGGAGAGTGTTTAATCAAAAACAAAAACAAAAACAAAAAACAAACAAAAAAGCCAAATCTCAGTAAGAATAGTGGCTTTGTGGAATTTTTTAAAAATATTTTATTTATTTATTCATGAGAATACACAGAGAGGAGAGAGAGAGGCAGAGACACAGGCAGAGGGAGATGCAGGCTTCATGCAGGGAGCCTGACGTGGGACTCGATCCAGGGTCTCCAGGATCACACCCTGGGCTGCAGGTGGTGCTAAACCGCTGAGCCACAGGGGCTGCCCAGCTTTGTGGAATTTTAACAGATCATGGTTACATCCCCCAATCCAAGCCCAGTGGCAGCCTGAAAATAACACCCCACTTTCCTGGTAGTGGCGTGGAGGGGGGCAAAACAGACTTCATTTACAAAGAATTGTAATTAATTGCTTTGACTCACCTGGTAGCTCCTTGGAAGATCAGCTCACAAAGTTTGCCTTAATCTTGCCTACCTCAAAACTCACCCTGTTTATGAACAAGTTAAACACAGAGTTACTGCATGACCCCGCAATTCCATTCCTAGATATATACCCAAGAGAAGTGAAAACCTATGTTCACATAAAAACACGAGTGTTCATAACGGTACTATTCATAATAGCCAAAAAGTGGAAACAACTCAAATGTCCATCGACTGGTGAATGAATAAACAAACTTTGAGATATCCATACAATGGAAAATTATTCAGTCATGAAAAGGAATGAAATATTGACACATGCTACAACATGAATGAAATTGAAAACATTATGCTAAGTGAAAGACACAAAAGTCACATATTGTGTGGATCCATTTTTATAAAACATCCATATTAGATACATCTATATACAGAGAAAGTAGATCGGTGATTGCGAGGGGCTGAGGGGAAGGAGGAATGGAGAGTGATTGCTTAATGTGTATGGATTTCTATTTAAGGTATTAAGAGAGTTGAGAAGTTGGATGGTGGTGATAGTTACACAGCATTGTGAATATACTAAAAAGAACCTTGAATTGTACACTTTGAATGGTTTAAATAATTAATTCTTTGTTATGTTTTATCTCAATAAAATTTTAATTTTATCTCAATAAAAATAATGCAAAAAACATTCAACGCATATTAATGATAAAAATGCTCAGAAAATTCGGAATAGAGTGGCTCCTGGGTGGCTCAGTCGGTTAAGCATATATCTGCCCTAGGCTCAGGTCATGATCTCAAGGTCCTGGGATTGAATCCCATGTCTGGCTCCCTCTCAGCAGGGAGCTGCTTCTTCCTCTCTGCTGTTCCCCCTGCTTGTGCTCCCTCTCTCTCTCTGTCAAATAAATCAATAAAATGTTAAAAAAAATTAGGAATAGAGAGTAGCTTCCTCAATTGATAAAGAATGCCTTCAAAAATCCTATAGCTGCCGTGAAACACATGGTGAAAGACAATGATTTCCTTTTAAGATCCAGAACAAGGCAAAGATGTCTGCTCTTTTTGCTGTTATTCAGCATAATACTGGAATCCTTGCCAGAACGATCAGGCAATACAAACCATACAGATCAAGAAGGATGAAACCAAAGCATCCCTATTTTCAGATGACATGATGATCTACATAGGAAATGCCAAGAAATCTACATAAAAACTCCTAGAACTAATAAGTGAATTTAGCAAGGTCATAGGAAACAAGATCAACATATAAAAATCAATAGTATTCCTATGTACTGTCAATGAACATGTGGACAACAAAAGGAAAAGCAATACCATTACAACCACTCAAAAATAAAAGAGAAATACTTTGGGATAAATATAACAAAATATATACTATACTTTTATGTTAAAAACTACAAAACATTGATGACAGAAATAAAATATTTAAATAAATGGAAAGCCAGCATATCCATGGATTGGAAAATTCAACATAATAAAAGTTTCATTTCTCCCCAAACTGATACACAGGTTTCATGCAATTCTTATTAATATCCCAGTAAGACTTTTTGTAGATATAAACAAAATTTTCTAAAATGTATTTGGAAAGGTAATGGAACTGGAAGAGCTAAAAGGATTTTGAAATAAAGTTGGGAAATAGAAAATTGGAAAGGAGCACTCTATATAATTATTATTATATAGCTACAGTAATCAAGACAGTATAATATGGGCAGAGGAATATACACATAAATCAATGAAACAGAATACAGAACCCCAAAATAGAACGGGTAAGCAAGACTGGCTGATTTTTTTTTGACAAAGATGCAAAAGCAATTTGATGGAGAAAAGATCATCTTTTTAATAAATGGTGCTAAAGCAATTGAACATCCATAGATAATCAATCAATCCATGAAATGAACCTCGACTTAAGCTTCATAAATTCTATAGAAATCAACTCAAAATCAATGATATATTTAAATGCAAAAGACAAAACTATAAAACTTTAGAAGAGAGCATGGGAACAATCCTTGGATCTGAGGCTAGGCAAACGTGAAACCAAAAGCACAGTTCTAAATAGAAAAAAGTTTTAAAACATGTAAAAAAAATGGGGGGGGGGGCACTGGGGCGACTCAGTGGTTGAACATCTGCCTTTGACTCAGGTCATGATCCCGGGTCCTGGAATAGTGTCCTGAGTCAGGCTCCCCATAGGAAGCCTGCTTCTCCCTCTGCCTATGTCGCTGCCTTTCTCTGCATGTATCTCATGAATAAATTAAAAAAAAAATTTTTAAAAAGTAAATAAAAAAAGAAAAAAGTCAATAAATTGGACTTCATCGAAATTTAAAACTCTGAGAGACTATTATAAGAATGGAAAACTAAGATATATACCTGGATAAAATAATTGTAAAATATATCTAATAATGGAATTGTATATAGAATATATATAATTTTACATTCTCACCAGCAATGTTTAGAGATCCAGGTTCTCCACATCCTTGCCAGCATTTGATACTGTCTTTGATTGTTTATATTTTAGCTTTTCTTTTCTTTTTCTTTTTTTTAAGATTTTGTTTATTTATTTATTTATTTATTTATTCATTTTTAAGATTTTATTTATTTATTCATGAGACACACACAGAGAGAGGCAGACACATAGGCAGAGGCAGAAGCAGGCCCCTCTCAGGGAGCCTGATGTGGGACTTGATCCCAGAACCCTGGGATCACAACCTGAGTGGAAGGCAGACGCTCAAACCCTTGAGCCACCCAGCTGCCCCATATTTTACTTTTCTAACAGTGCTATTGGCTAGTGATGTTGAACATCTTTTTATGTGCTTATATCTGTATATCCTCTTCAATGAAATATCACTTCATTGCTTTTCTTTATCTTCTAAGTGGATTGTTTGCTTTTTACCATCAAATTATAAAATGGTACAACCATTCTGGAAAATAGTTTGCAATTTCCTTAGAAAACTAAACATATACTTACCATATCATCCAGCAAAAGGACTCCTGGGCATTTATCTCAGGGAAATGATAACTTATGTCTGCACAAAAATGTGTACACAAGTGGAGCCTGGGCGGTTCAGTCTGTTAAGCAGTTGACTCTTAATTTTAGCTCAGGTCATTATCTCAGGGTCTGGGAATCAAGCCCCATGTCAAGCTCTGTGCTCAGCAGATACTCAGCTTGAGGATTCTCTCTCCCTTTCCCTCTGCCCCTTCCCTTTCTCTCTCTCTAAAATAAATAAATCTTTTAAGAAAATATATACACAAATGTTCATAGCAGCTTTATTTGTTTTTTTTTTTTTTTTTTATTTTTATTTTTTTTTATTGGTGTTCAATTTACTAACATACAGAATAACACCCAGTGCCCGTCACCCATTCACTCCCACCCCCCGCCCTCCTCCCCTTCTACCACCCCTAGTTCGTTTCCCAGAGTTAGCAGTCTTTACGTTCTGTCTCCCTTTCTGATATTTCCCACCCATTTCTTCTCCCTTCCCTTATTTTCCCTTTCACTATTATTTATATTCCCCAAATGAATGAGAACATATAATGTTTGTCCTTCTCCGACTGACTTACTTCACTCAGCATAATACCCTCCAGTTCCACCCACGTTGAAGCAAATGGTGGGTATTTGTCATTTCTAATAGCTGAGTAATATTCCATTGTATACATAAACCACATCTTCTTTATCCATTCATCTTTCGTTGGACACCGAGGCTCCTTCCACAGTTTGGCTATAGTGGCCATTGCTGCTAGAAACATCGGGGTGCAGGTGTCCCGGCGTTTCATTGCATTTGTATCTTTGGGGTAAATCCCCAACAGTGCAATTGCTGGGTCGTAGGGCAGGTATATTTTTAACTGTTTGAGGAACCTCCACACAGTTTTCCAGAGTGGCTGCACCAGTTCACATTCTCACCAACAGTGTAAGAGGGTTCCCTTTTCTCCGCATCCTCTCCAACATTTGTTGTTTCCTGCCTTGTTAATTTTCCCCATTCTCACTGGTGTGAGGTGGTATCTCATTGTAGTTTTGATTTGTATCTCCCTGATGGCAAGTGATGCAGAGCATTTTCTCATATGCATGTTGGCCATGTCTATGTCTTCCTCTGTGAGATTTCTGTTCATGTCTTTTGCCCATTTCATGATTGGATTGTTTGTTTCTTTGGTGTTGAGTTTAATAAGTTCTTTATAGATCTTGGAAACTAGCCCTTTATCTGATATGTCATTTGCAAATATCTTCTCCCATTCTGTAGGTTGTCTTTGAGTTTTGTTGACTGTATCCTTTGCTGTGCAAAAGCTTCTTATCTTGATGAAGTCCCAATAGTTCATTTTTGCTTTTGTTTCTTTTGCCTTCGTGGATGTATCTGGCAAGAAGTTACTATGGCCGAGTTCAAAAAGGGTGTTGCCTGTGTTCTTCTCTAGGATTTTGATGGAATCTTGTCTCACATTTAGATCTTTCATCCATTTTGAGTTTATCTTTGTGTATGGTGAAAGAGAGTGGTCTAGTTTCATTCTTCTGCATGTGGATGTCCAATTTTCCCAGCACCATTTATTGAAGAGACTGTCTTTCTTCCAATGGATAGTCTTTCCTCCTTTATCGAATATTAGCAGCTTTATTTGTAATAGTCAAAACTTGAGCCAACTAAAATGTCCTTTAATAGATAAATAGTTTAAAAAAAAACCCTCTGGTACATCAATACCATGGACTACTCCTCAGCCATACAAAAGAACAAACTATCAATACACACAACAATTCTAATGGATTGAAGGGCATTAGGCCAAGTGAAAAAGATCAGTCTCGGGGGATCCCTGGGTGGCTCAGCAGTTTAGCGCGGCCTGGGACATGATCCTGGGGCGTGATCCTGGAGTCCCCGGATGGAGTCCCATCATCATGGGCTCCCTGCATGGAGCCTGCTTCTCCCTCTGCCTGTGTCTCTGCCTCTCTCTCTGTCTGTGTCTCTCATGAATAAATAAATAAAATCTTTAAAAAAGAAAAAAAAGAAAAAGGTCAGTCTTAAAGATGATGTACTATTCGAGTCCATTTATATAACATTCTCAAAATGATAAAATTATAGAAATGGTGAACAGGTTTGTAACTACCAGGAGTTAGCAATGGTGAGTTGGAGGAAAGTATGACCATAAAAGACTAGCAGGCAAGATATATTGAAAAGTATAAGACAATTATTATATGGTCTCATTCATATGTGGAATATAAGAAATAGTGAAAGGGACCATAAGGGAAAGGAGGAAAACTAAGTGGGGAAAAATTAGAGAGGAAACAAACCATGAGAGATCCTAACTCTGGGAAACAGAGGATTGCAGAAGGGGGTTGGGGGAGAATGCGGTAACTGGGTGATGGGCATTAAGGAAGGCATGCGATGAGATGAGCACTGGGTGTTATACTATATGCTGGCAAATTGAATTTAAATAAATAAACGAATAAATAAATAAATAAATAAATAAATAAGAAAATTATAAGCTCTCTCAAATAAATAAATAAAAATCTTAAAAAAAAATCTCTTTCCAAAATCATGACAATTCTTCCACGGAACAGAAATATGAAACACTCCAGCTTTCCAATGTTACGAGGTTAGTATAACCTTGATAACAAACACAGATAAGAGTACAAGAAAGAGGGGATGCCTGGGTGGCTCAGTGATTGAGCATCTGCCTTCCGCTCAGGTCGTGATCCCAGTGTCCTGGGACTGAATCCTGCATCAGGCTCTCTGCTCAGCGGGGAGTCTGCTCATCCCTCTCCCCCTGCCCCTCCCCCCTGCTCATGCTCTCTCCCCCCTCATACCCTGTCTCTCGAATCAATAAATAAAATCTTAAAAAAAAAAGAGTACAAGAAAGGAATACTACAAGCAGCATAATTTCACTTACCAACACAGATGTAAAAACCCTAAACAAATCATATGCCAATGAACTACCAATGAACAGAACAGATAAACATCATAACTAAGCTATGCTTATCTCAGCAAGGCAAAGTTGGTTTAATATTAGAAAATTCATGATTTTTATTCACTGATTAAGAGAGAAAAAAATTATCTTACTAAATGCAGTAAAAGCATTCAATGTAATTCAATACCTATTTGGAATAAAATTGCCTAATGATCTAGGATTAAAAGATAACTTAATAAAATTATTTACCAAAACCCAAAAACCAACCAAATACCTAAATCTGAAACATAAGAACTTCACCTTTAAAATCAGATCAGAAAGAACTCAAGGACTATTACCACCTTATGTTAACACCAAACTAAGGATCCTGTTTAAGTAAAAGGAGAAAGAGAACTTATAACGTTTATAGGTTATAACGGTTGAAAAGGGGGAAAAATAATCATTATTTGAAAAGTAATGGATTGCTAACACAGAAAATCCAAGGAGATTAGCTGACAAATAATTAGAGTTAATAGAATAATTGAGGATGGTTGGTTAAAATGGAGAGATCTAAAATTAATTCCATTTCAGGGTGCCTGGGTGGCTCAGTCAGTTAAGGTCTGCCTTTGGCTCAGGTCATGATCCCAATGTCCTGGGACTGAGAGCCGTGACAGGCTTTCTGCTCAGGTGGGTAGCATGCTTCTCCCCCTACCCTCTGCTCATGCTCTCTCTCATTCTCAAATAAATAAATAAATCTTTAAAGTTAAATTAAATTAATTTCATTTCTATACAATAGTAACAGATAGAAAACATGTTTCAAAATATACCACTAAGAAAAGCAAGAAAAGATATATAGAAATAAATCCAATATATTCATTACATTTTTTTGGTAAAGATTTTATTTATGTATTCATGAGAGACACAGAGAGAGGCAGAGACACAGGCAGAGGGAGAAGTAGGCTCCATGCAGGGGCCCTAAAGTGGGACTCGATCCCAGGACCCCGGGATCATGCCCTGAGCTGAAGGCAGACACTCAACCACTGAGCCAGCCACCCAGGCATCCCTATATCCATAACATTTATAGAGAAAGTTATGAAGCTTTCCTGAAAGCTAAAGCAACTGTTCTTCCCTAAAATGACAGAAATATGGAGGTTTATTCCCTATACAAATCAACAAGAGGCCTCTGCACTGCAGACAATAGGTACATCGGAAGACAGAAGTACTTGGTACAAACCAAGGAGATAGGTGACCAAATCCCTAAATGCTAAATACTGAGAGTCCACCCCGTCTCTCCCAAGTCCTCCTCTCTGGTTGGATCACAAAACTCTGACAGCCAAACATTTACCCTCCAATTAGATGATCCTCCTCTAATTCCCTCTGGGGAATGAAGAAAGACTTAAAGATACTGACCTTAGGGATTACCCCCCAAATGATGCACTCAAATTACTCTACAGTAAAGCTCAAAGTCAACAAGTCCCATTCATGGGGTCAGAGCTTTCAATCAACTTTTAATCCTAGACTTTTAATCATAGGCACTCAAACAAGGTCAAACAAACATCACAGGAAAACCTCTAATACAGAAGATGGAGTCCAAAACAAACAGACTGTAAACACACAAAGGGATGAAAGCAACCTAAAGGAAATATAATCTATGCAAGGAAAAGAAAACTTTAAAAATAATTATCCTTAATATATTAAAAGAGATTGGAAAAGATATTGTATCTATGAAACAAGAATATAGTTCTATTTTTAAAATAGAAAACGAAAATGAACTCTTGGCAAGTAAAAACATAGTAAGATGGTAGCAGAAATGAAACACGCAATAGTGATATTGAAAGACAAAAAAAGAATAATGGTCAGGAAAGAAATGTAAGAAAATGAAAGGACCATACCAAGAGGTATGACATCTGGAAAATAGGAGTTACAAAAAGAAAACATATTGAAAGCAGGGGTGAGAAAATCATCACTGAAAGAATTAAAGAGAATTTCTCCAAAGTCAAGGACATGAATTGTCAGATAAAAAGACCCACTTAAAGCAAAGCACAATTGAAGAAAATACACCTACATCAAGGTAACTTCAAAACAATGGGAACTAATGGAAGCTTCTAGAACAGAAAAAAAAAGGTTTTATACAAAGGATCAGCTATCAGAATGGCTTTATCCTTCATAGCAGCAATGAAATCAAGCAAACAATGGAGCCATGCTTCAAAATTCTGAAAGAAAATTATTTCCAGTCTAAAATGCTATACTTGACTAAACTATCATTTTAGAATAGATAAATAAAGGTAAATATGCAAGGTCTCAAAATACTTATTTTCCAAGCACAGTTTCCCAAGAATCTACTAGAGGAAGTGCTCACCAAAATGAGATGACCAAATCAAGACAAAAGAAGATATGAGACACGGGAAATAGGAGATCCAGCGTGGAAAACACCAAGAGAATCCCCATGTAGACAGTGAAGGGATTTCCTGGATGACAACTGTGCATCATCAGACATATGCAACCAGGCCAAATTGGAGCAGATGACCCAATGTGATAGAAATGTTGAGGGATGACATTACCAAGATGCCCACTGCCTTTGCATCTTTTAACCTGAGAACAGCATTTGTGAGTGAACCTGACCAAGATTTTTCTATGTATTTGACAGAGGGAGAGAGAGAGAGAGAGAGAGAGAGAGAGAGAGAGAGAGAGAGAAAACAAACAGGTGGAGCAGGAGAGGGAGCAGGTTCCCCGGTTAGCAGGGACTCAGATGTGGGGCTTGATCTCAGGACCCTGGGATCATGACCTGAGCCCCTTGTTTTTCTTATAAGAATACCTAATGGGGCAGCCCCGGTGGCACAGCGGTTTGGCGCCTCCTGCAGCCCGGAGTGTGATCCTGGAGACCCCGGATGGAGTCATGGAGCCTGCTTCTCCCTCTGCCTGTGTCTCTGCCTCTCTCTCTGTCTCTCATGAATAAATAAATTTTAAAAAATCTTTAAAAAAATAAGAATACCTAAAATTGAAATTAGGGCCCACCTGGATAACCCAGGATATTTCCTTTTTTCAAAACTCTTAATTATATCTGCAAAGACACCTTTTCCAAATAAGGTCACATGTATAGGTTCCAGGGATTAAGATGTGGCCATATCTTTAAAAAAATTTTTTTTAGATTTTATTTATTTATTCATGAGAGACACACGGGCAGAGACATAGGCAGAAGGAGAAGCAGGGTCCCTGTGGGGAGCCTGATGTGGGACTCTATCCCAGAACCCTGGGATCATGCTCTGAGCCAAAGGCAGACGCTCAACCACTGAGCCACCCAGGGTCCCAAGATGTAGCCATACCTTTGGGGGAGGGTGGTGAGGTAAGGTGGGGAGAGACACCATTCAACCCACTACAAGTAGTTAGCAAATCTCTCAACTCAGTGTTTCTCATATTATAATTAAGATACAGACCACTTCTAATATGAAGCCATTTTCATAGAAAACAGGACAAAACAAAAAACTTATAGTGTATTTTGGGTGTGTGTGGAATTTGACAAATTGATTTAAAATTTATATGGTAGAGTTGAGTCAAGAATAGCACACACATCCCTGAAAAAGAGTGACAATGTTGAGGAATTCTGCTCCAAGTCTTATAAATGTATAGTAATTAAGGTACCATGATATTAGCTCAGAGATGGACAAATGAGCCAAAAGAACACAGTAACAGCTGGCAACACACTAAAACATATAGAGACACTTGACATGACAGAGGCATCACTGCAAACTAATTTAGTTATATGAAAAAAATGGATCTTGGGGCACCTGGGTAGCTCAGTCAGTTAAGCATCCACTTTCAGCTCAGGTCGTGATCCCAGGGTCCTGGGATCGAGCCCTGGTTTGGGCTCCCTGCTCAGCAGAGAGTCTATTTTTCCCTCTGCCTCTGCCACTGCCCCTGCTTGTGCTCTCTCTCTCTCTCTCTCTCTGTCAAATTAAAAATTGATGTTTACCTCATGTCAAAATAATCACTTCCAGGTTCATGCAGAAATTTATATAATTGAGCAGCAAAACTTTAATATAATTAGAAAACACAATAGAATGTCTAATGGTCTCAGGAATCCAAATATCCATCAAGAGGAATACAATATTTGTGGACACTGCGATGCACTTCCAAGACTCCCTTCAAGGGAAGACTTGGGGCCTCAGCTGCTGGAGGTGCTGTTGACAGCTGACCTTCAGCTGTCAAGCCCTTCAGGGTCTGCCTCAGCTTCAGAGAACTGCCTCAGACAACGTCACTTTCCTTACTGGGATGGCCACATCCAATGACTGGTCAGCCCAACTTGGGACAACCATGCATGTTCTGAAGGGCCACTTCATTTTATTTGCTCATGATACTGTGAGACAGGAATTTGGTTTCGGCTTAGGTCACTATTTCTGCTCCACATCGGATCTTCTGAGGTCATTCCCTCAGCTGCATTTGGTTGGTAAGTAGGCTGGACTCGAAGGTCCAATAAAGCTTCTTTCATTCACGTGGGGGGCACCCAAATGCTCCCCTGAGTGGACTCAGTCTTACCATTTGGTTAATTAGGACATCCTCACAACATGGTGCTCTGGCAATAATCAGATTTCCTTTTATTTTTTAAAAAAGATTTTACTTATTTATTCATGATAGACATAGAGAGAGAGGCAGAGACACAGGCAGAGGGAGAAGTAGGCTCCATGCTGGGAGCCCGATGGGGGACTCGATCCCTGGACTCTAGGATCGTGCCTTGGGCCAAAGGCAGGTGCCAAACCGCTGAGCCACCCAGGGATCTCCTCTTTTTTAAAAATATTTTATTTATTTATGAGAGAGAGAGAGAGAGAGAGAGAGAGGCAGAGGGAGAAGCAGGCTCCATGCAGGGAGCCCGACGCGGGACTCGAAGTAATCAGATTTCTTATATGGTGGCTGGCTTCTAAGAGGGAGCATCCCAAATAGTGAAGTCAGAAGCCATAGATCTCTTAATTCCTAACCTTGTTAGTCACCCAGCATTGCTTCTCATTCATTCTATGAATCAGAGGGCCAGCTCAGATCCAAGGGGAGGAGAAACAGACTCCTCTTGTAGGTGAGGGTAAGATGAGATCACATGGCAAAAGAGCCTGTGGGATGGGAAAGATTTTTGTGGCCATCTTTGGAAACACAATTTATTGTAGCCATCACAATCAAGCAAGTTGTATGCTGTCCAACTCCAGGAGTTACCATTTGCCCGGACCTCAAAGCAAATAGCTCCCCCCACAGTTGTGCAGTACACAGCCAGCATAATCGATCCTCATTGCCCTAGACTGTCTCCCACATATCATGCTGATCACAAAAAGCAAGTCGCAGATGAATACACACTATTTGCATGAAGTTTAAAATGTCAAACTGAAGAATGCATTATTTAGTGCTACATAAAAATGTAGTAAGCCTATAAAGACAAACAAGGATATAACAAACACAAAATTTAGAAAAGAGCTGGAGGATGTAGTTTTTAAGATCAAAGAGGAATATAGAAACTTCAGTGGTCTTGGTAATAGTCTACTGCTTCAGCGAGATGGTAGATAAATGGGTGTTTGTTACATATCTTACACTCTTTCATACGTACAAAATAATCCATACTCACTCAAGAAAAAACAAAACAATAACATAATAAAATAGAAAAAGTAAAGTTTAGCTCAGGATAGTAGTGGCCTCTGGAATAATGGAAAGGATTCTGCAGAAGAAGGATATACAGGGGATCTAGTAGTATTTCTTAAGTTAGCTTGGCTTGTACTTGTCACATTGTTCTTTATACCTTACAAATAGATTGCATACCTTCTTTTTTATTTTTTTATTTATTTTATTTTTTAAAATATTTTATTTATTTGTTCATGAAAGACACACAGAGAGAGAGAGAGAGGCAGAGAGACAGGCAGAGGGAGAAGCAGGCTCCATGGCAGGGAGCCTGACATGGGACTTGATCCTGGGTCTCCAGGGTCACACCCTGGGCTGAAGGTGGCACTAAACCGCTGAGCCACCCAGGCTGCCCATCTTTTTTTTTTTATTTGACAGAGAGAGAGAGAGAGAGAATGAGACGGAGCACAAGCAGGGGCAACAGCCGGCAGAGGGAGAGAGAGGAAGAAGCAGACTCCCCGTTGAGCAGAAAACCGGATGTGGGCCTGATCCCAGGACTAGGGATCGTGACCTGAGCCAAAGGCAGATGCTTAACTGACCGAGCCACCCACGCACCCTGATTGCATACCTCCTGTTGTTTGTGGCTGTCAGAAGACGTAGACCATAGAATCAGCAGTGGACAGAATGGTGGCCTAACAAGAATTTTTCCCATCTGGCTGTACCTCAGAGAACATAGAGAGAGACAAAGTCTAAACTTCTCATTCTAGAAAGGCCATAGGTAAGCTTATAAGTGAAGAAAAATATTCAGCTTCTCCTTCCAAGTTACAAGATAACATTAAATTCTCAACCAAGAGTGCTAAATATACTAAAAGTTGAGGTGGGGGGGAATCCCTGGGTGGCTCAGGGGTTTAGCGCCTGCCTTTGGCCCAGGGCGTGATCCTGGAGTCCCGGGATCGAGTCCCACGTGGGGCTCCCGGCATGGAGCCCGGTTCTCCCTCTGCCTGTGTCTCTGCCTCTCTCTCTCTCTCTCTCTCTCTCTATGTCTATCATAAATAAATAAATCTTTAAAAATAAATAAATAAATCTTTAAAAAAATATTTAAAAAAAAAGTTGAGGGGTACCTGGGTGGTGCAGTCGTTTGGGCACCCGACTCTTGGTTTTGGCTCAGGTCATGGTCTCAGGGTTGTGGGGTCGAGCCCCACATCACTGGGCTCCGTGCTCAGCTCAAAATCTGCTTGGAATGCTCTCTGCCCCTTGTCTCTCTTTCCTTCTAAAATAAATAAATATAAAAATATTTAATAATAATAAAAGTTGAGATGGGAGAGCAAGCATTAAAATTGCAAAAGATACAGATTTCAGTCCTGAATATCATCTGAAATGTTTGCAGATCTCATCATATACCATACTTCTATGAAAAAAAAATTGAGGAAGAGCCCACTGTTCAAGGATCACTCATGGAGTCTGTATCAGGTTAAATACAAAAGACTACTCAAGGGCAGCCCGGGTGGCTCAGGGGTTTAGCGCCGCCTTCAGCCCAGGGCGTGATCCTGGAGACCTGGGATTGAGTCCCTCGTCGGGCTCCCTGCATGGGGCCTGCTTCTCCCTCTGCCTGTGTCTTTGCCTCTTTCTCTCTCTGTGTGTGTCTCTCGTGAATAAATAAAATATTTAAAAACAAAACAAAAAACAAAAGACCACTCAAGACAAGTGAAAGGGGGACCACTTCTGTGTTTAGAATCTTTCATTGTAATTGGAAGAGCCTATTTTATTATTCTTTAGATTCCTAAATTTCTACCTAGCATTTTCAAGAGTCACTCAGTATCAAAGATGGCATAAATAATGCAGTGTTTGTAACATGTTCTCTCTTTTCAGAGAATCGAGATGGTGCTCTAAAGAGGTAGTTTTTAAGAAAACCAGATGTGCACATATGGAACCATTTAGGTCATTTGTTGTGACAGCAAATAAGAAATCGAGTAAGCTATATTTCAACAAAGAAAACTTCTCTGAGCAGGAAGACAAAGACTTTAAAAGACATTGTGTCAGGATGAAATCTCATGGCTTGGTTCTTCACAAAAACCTTAGCTCTGTTTCCTGCAGACTAGTCTACAGATGTACTGGAGTTTATTATGTGAGTTATAGGCACAGGATTTTTCCCAAATATACCCAAACACAGAGGCAAAGGCAAGAGAATGCTTCTAAATTTGTATTTATTTTTTATCTTAATTTTTATTTAAACTAAATTTAGTTAACATATAGCGTATTATTAGTTTCAGCGGTAGAGCTTAGTGATTTATCAATTACATATCACGCCCAGTGCTCTTTCCATCAAGTGCCCTCCTTAATGCCCATCACCCAGTTACCTCATGCCCCCACCCACCTCCCTTCCAGTGACCCTCAGTTTGTTCCCCAGAGTCAAGAGTCTCTCGTGGTTTGCCACTCTCTCGTTTTCATCTTATTTTATTTTTCCCTCCCTTTCCCTATGTTCATTTTTAAAGCCATCTTGAGTAAACAGTGTTTGAAGTGTTTTCCTCCCACTTTTCCATTCTTCTAGAGACAGCTCTCCACATATAAGAGAAACTGCTCCTTCTCCCCTTCTACCCAAGTGCTCCCATTGGGTAAGCCAGCCATACTGGTGACTATGTGACCCCATGACCTCATAGCCCTCATTCCCCTTTTAATTGGAACTTGGGAAACAGTAGCAGTCCTTCTCAGGGAGCAAACCTGGTCCCAACCTCCATAATATCTCACCTGGATTATTGCATTAGGCAACTTGCGAATTTATCACGTGTCAGTCCAATCAGTGAGCTCAACCTCAAGTAATTTAACATATTTGAATTTTCGAACCCGCAAAAATGTTAAATATCACAGTTTGCACTTTGCTTCACTGTTTTAAATTTTAAAAACAAATACAGACTCCAAGTGATGAACCCAGAATAATAGAATTGAACCATCCCATCTTCTTTTTTTTTTTTTTTACCATCCCATCTTCTTCTGGTTCATAATTACTGTGCTATCATCGCTTATTTCTTTTTTAAAAGAAAAAAACTTATTTATTTATTTTAGAGAGAAAGAGTGAGAGAGCAGCGGGGAGGGGCAGAGGGAGAGGGAAAGAAAAACTTAAGCAAGACTCTGTGCTGAGTGCCGAGCCCCACGAGGAGCTTGATCTTATGACCCTGAGATCATGACCTGAGCCAAATCAAAGAATTGGACACCTAATCGACACCTAACCTGCCACTCAGGTGCCCCATCATAGTTTTTAAAAAATATTTTATTTATTTATTCATGAGAGACACACAGAGAGAGGCAGAGACATAGGCAGAGGGAGAAGGAGGCTCCCTGTGGGAAGCCCGATGCAGGACTTGATCCCAGGACCCCGGAATCATGCCCTGAGACAAAGGGAGACACTCAACCACTGAGCCACCCAGGTGCCCCTTCCCTGACTATTTAAATCACGACATTCCCCCCCACCCCCATCCCCACTCCTGATCCCCCTTCTATGCTTGATCTTTTTCTTCCATAGCATTTATTACTTTTTAATATACTATAAAAGACTGCTTTTTACTTTTGTATGCTGCCTGAATTTCCTCCCCCAGAATATGAAAAGAAGTTTTTTTTCTTGTTGTTCTTCCAGCATCCAGAACAATGGCTGGCGATATAATAGGTGCTCCATAGATACTTGTTTTGTGACTTGGATGAATGAAACGTGGGAAGATGAGAGCTGGCAGCTGAGTCATCCGTGGTCTGGTCTGGTGGAAAAGCCTGTCTGGAAGAGGAAATCTGATACAGAGAAACCAGTACTCTCTACCGTAGTGGGGCAATAGCCTCGGTCCCTGTTTCTCCCAGAAGCCAGCTGCATCTCTGCCTTTACCAGAGTTTTCTACATGAACCAGCATATCCTTCATTTTGCCTCAGGCGGTTCCAGGTGTTCTTCCATCATTTGCAACTACAAGAGTTGTAATATGTGAGCGTTCTTTGCACAGACACATACAGGGCAAATTTTCATTTGCAGCCATTTGAAATCTCTATGTTCACCAACTTTGTGCAAAGCAGGATGCAGAGACAAGGCAGGGTGTGTGGCCTCCTGCCTCCTGCTGTATCCCGTCCAGCCCTTTGCTGATCCAGCTCTATAGCCATGCCCACCCCAAGCACCTGACCTCTAGTCCCTCACATATGTGACTGTATTGTCCCACCTGCTCTTTCTACCACAACACCACTAATACTATCTTGTGGGTCAGAAATTGATAACAAAGAATGAGGAAACCAAGGATATTGTGACACATTAAGAACATTTTCATGACACACCAAAGTGTCCCAACCTGCTCATTGGGAAACAGCAGGCCAGAAAAGCATCGCCTAGGCTGCTCCCTTTGCAAAACAGCCAGCCAGTCAAATGAAAAGGGATTCAGAAGATTTAAGAGACATATTTATTGCAAGTTTAAAAGTCTGAGTGAAGACAGACAATGTGACAAGAGACCCAGTCTATAACTTCTTAGCCAGTGGGGCTGCACACTCACATACCAGGACTGTTAATGAGCCCCATCATTCGTGCACCCCATCATTCGTTTAACAAACATGAGCTGGATTCTGTGTTTGCATCAGACACTGCCAGCTGCCAGGCCATGAAAGGGCTCCTAGTCTAGAACGAGAGGCAGAGGCAGACACAGAAGCAGACACACAAAAATAGAGTGGTAAAGAAGTACAGGGCGCAGGATATTTTGTAAGCACTGTGGAGCAACAGCAACTTATCTTGTTTGGAGAGCCCAGAAAAACATTTTAGAGATCATGTTTGGAGATTAATTATATTTTCTTAAATTTTATTTATTTATTTGACACAGAAAGAGAGAGAGAGAGAAAAAAAAAGAGAGAGAGAGAACAAACAGGGGGAGGGGCAGAGGGAGAGAGAGAAGCAGACTCTTATTCTCATTTTTAAAAAAGATTTTATTTATTTATTTGAGAGCACAAGCAGGTGGGGAGAGAGAGCAGCACACTCCCCACTGAGCAAGGAGCCCGACCTGGGGCTCAATCCCAGGACCCTGGGATCATGACCTGAGCTGAAGGCAGACACTTAAGTGACTGAGCCACCCAGGCTCCCCGTTCTGAGATTAATTTTATTTTTTTATTTTTATTTATTTATTTATTTTTAATGATATACTTTTTTAAAAGGTTTTATTTATTTATTCACGATAGACATAGAGAGAGAGAGAGAGAGAGAGACAGAGACAGAGACAGAGACACAGGCAGAGGGAGAAGTAGGCTCCATGCCAGGAGCCTGACGTGGGACTCGATCCCTGGACTCCAGGATCCTGCCCTGGGCCAAAGGCAGGCGCCAAACTACTGAGCCACCCAGGGATTCCCCTGAGTTTAATTTTAAAGGATGAGTGGAAGTTAGCCCAATAAACCAGGGGAAGGACATTCTAAGAAGAAAGGCAGCATGAGCAAAGGCATGGAGCACTTTAGTGCAGCTGGGGTACCGTTCCTATTGAGATCCCATAAATAGACATTCTGGACTCCTTTGTGTGCTGAATTTATGAATTATGGGATACAACATAGAAATTCTTAGATCCGAAAACAAGCTAGAAGATTCTGTTCAGAAGTGGCATTCAGGGATCCCTGGGTGGCGCAGCGGTTTGGCGCCTGCCTTTGGCCCAGGGGCACGATCCTGGAGACCCGGGATCGAATCCCACGTCGGGGTCCCAGTGCATGGAGCCTGCTTCTCCCTCTGCTTGTGTCTCTGCCTCTCTCTCTCTCTCTGTGTGACTATCATAAAAAAAAAAGTGCCATTCAGTTCAACAACATTTATTAAGCTCTTTGTGCTAAGCACTGTGTGAATGCAAAAATAAGACATTGGGGCACCTGGGTGGCTCAGTGGTTGAGCATCTGCCTTTGGCTCAGGTTGTGCTCCTGCGGTCTTGGGATCGAGTTCCGCATCAGGCTCCCTGCATGGAGCCTGCTTCTCCCTCTGCCTATGTCTCTGCCTCTCTCTGTGCCTCTCATGAACAAATAAATACAATCCTTAAAAAAAAAAAAAAAGAGGAAGAAGACATATTCCAGTCCTTACCAAGCCTACAGGCAGATGAGATGAGTCCACAAATGACTGGCATAATCAACAAGGATACAAGATATAAATAAAGGGAAGAAGAAAGGAGAGTGTTGGCAGGATCTTGAACTTGGACACCTCTTATGCACTATCTGTGCATTTTTTTCTGTGTTATTTCACTCAATGCTCATATTAATCCTACAAAGTAGCCTTTTTTTCTTATTTTATGGATGAGAAAAACTGAGGAGTCCATGGTCACACAACTGACAAGGGAAGGAATACCACCCTGCTAGACTCCAAAGTCCACGCTCTTCCCTTACCACCTGCCAGCCCCCAAAGCACCATAACAGAAACATGAAAAGAATATTGCCAATGAGGGATTTGAAGAGAGAGCAAGGGTTTCTGGGTTGAGGAATCAGGGGAAAATTTATGGAATAGGTGATGTTTGAGGGAGATCATGGGGGAGTTTTAACTGGCAGAAGATTATAGGGAGGGTTTCTAGGTGGAGGAAACAGCAAGGTCAAGGGTCCCAGGGTCTGGGAAAGGCCCAAGGACATACAGGGTATATTTTATCTCAGTTTTCCCAGGAAGCAGACTCTGAGATAGAGGTTTGCATTCAGAAAATGTCTTAGGGAGTCATCGAGATCAACCTTTGTGGGAGAGTGAGGGAAAGAGGATAAGGAAAAAGAGGGTGTTGGGCTACAGTACAGTCACCAAAAAAAGGCTTTGCCAATTTCATGAATTGTTCTGAAGGTGGAATGACTATTCAGAGTTGTCTTGCTTTGAGACAAGGGGGATAGACCTTTATAGACTGCTTTGTGCCTGTCATTGGGTATAGGATCTCCCCGGGAAGGGAATGTGAATCTTGGGTGAGGTGGCCCTCTTCATTGGAGAGCAATCCCCAGAGAGGGACTCATATGAAAGCCAGCATCCACCAACACTCCCAGCAGCTGGGGAAGTGAGTAACTTGGTCCTGAAAGGAAAATTCTGGGTGAAGTTCACTTACAGGAAGGGTGTCCTGAGCAGCAAAGTGGGGTGATCTAGCAAAAATGAGAGTGTAAGACTAAGGAAAGAATGGAGTTGGAAAGCCAAGAAGGGGGTGGACATTGAAGGCCACATGCTGTGTTTTGTAAAGAACAAAATGTAAGAACTGCATTTTACATGAGGCAAGGCCACGGCTAGAAGTCGGAGCTATCATAATGCATGGGACATCTGAGGATAGGCAGAACCAAGAGGAGAACCAATGGTTTTTTCCCACAGTCCAGGTAGAAGGTGAAGAGGGGAGAAGTGAACAGATGGTCAGAGTAATAGAAGGAAGGGAGGGAGGAGACAGAGGATTTGAAGTCACACAGACATTGCACATTAAACACTTTCTACAAAAGGCTTATGAGACTGAAAAGGAGATAATACTTTACTATAGTACAACTGTTCGGTGGAATGTTATCCAGATTTTCTTTTTTTGGTGAAGATTTTATTTATTTATTCATGAGAGACACAAAGAGAGAGAGAGGCAGAGACACAAGCAGAGGAAGAAGCAGGCTCCATGCAGGGAGCCTGATGTGGGACTTGATCCCAGGTTTCCAGGATCACACCCTGGGCCAAAGGCAGGTGCTCAACCGCTGAGCCACCCAGGGATCCTCATTATACAGATTTTCAATGTAAAGTCCACGTAGACAGGGGTTTTTATTGCTTTCCCAGCATCTGGAACAGTACCTAGCTCAGTGGTTGAGCACCTGCCTTTGGCTCAGGTCATGATCCTGGGGTCCCGGGTTTGAGTCCTGCATCAGGCTGGTACACAAGTATGTGTACCAGTCGGCTTTGGCTGTGACCATGCTGAGTCACAAAAATCCCCAAATCTCAATGGCTTACCACAACAAATGTTTATTTATTGCTCACTGTTCTATACTCCATGGAAACAACATTGCTCCAGGCTGTGGGTTGGCTTGGTCTGCTCCATGTGTCTTCCTGTAACAGGGACCAGACTAAAGAATATGAGAGACATACTATGCTTTTTAGCAGGAGCCCAAGAAGTCTAACAGAACTTGCAATGCCTCTAAAAACTTCTGCTAGGATCTAGCACACTGTCGCTTCCACCAACCACATGCCATCGGCCTATGCAAATTATATGAGCAAGCTCCACATCAATGGGATAGGGAAACAGACTCCTCCCCTGAAGAACTGGGGAAAGGAGAGGGAATATTTGCTGAACAACAATAAAATCCACAGTAGTGCTCAATAGATATTTTTAGAACGATTGTATGAATAAATCTACACGTACTGATATGGAGAGATCTATAACACATCCCCATGAAGTGAAAAAGGCAAGTCACAAAGCAATACATACACTACGATCCAATTTATAAACACATACACACCAAAAATAAAAACCATATACTGATCTATGCACATATTTTTTCATAAATGCATACAGAAGTGGCTGGAAGTGGATCCACTAAACAGTTAACTTCTGCAAAGGGGAGTAAGATTGGGTATGAATAAAAGGGAACATTGGCTTTTATATCATTTGAAATTTCTTTCACGACAAGAAAGTATTTGTGCTTAATTTCTATGTTTTTTTTTAAATACATTGTAAAAAAGAAGAAAAAAATAAGTCAATGTCCATTGTGAAGCTTCTCACACAGTCTGGATTGGAAAAATGTCAAATGAGCAATTTGGAGGAAGGAAGTTAATGTCACAGTAAGAGTGACAAATTAATAATAAAATGTGCCCTAACTCTTATAATTGTTCAGTTACTGCTCTGACATTTAAAAAACATTACAACCTTTGTGGTAAGTGCCTTTATCTGGCTTATGAAATGATTGTGAAATGAGTTTGACAGTATCTTACACTTAGATTGTGTAAAAAAGAACATTTACTTAACCCATGCCATGTACCTAGTAGATATGCAGCATTGTTATACTTAATAAACAAAAATCCTGGCAAGTCTATTAATAGTTTAATATTTGCGATTCACGTAGGAATATCAAGTCTCTTAATGAAGAGAAATCTTCTTTAAATGTCATTCTTTATCTGAAGATGCTGCAGGAAGCCATATTATAAAATAAATCAGACATTTTATTTTCTACCTCTTTCTCTAGAACCTTACATCTTATCAAGGTCGTCATGGTTAAAAACTTTCTGAAAGACGGAATCATTTTTGTCAGGTAGCATTTTAGAACATATTTCCAAGGCTGCCATAGCTTCCCATTGCTAACATCTAAGCAACCACAAAAAGGATTGTGAAGTTTGGTGGCTGAGGTCTTGGGGAAAAAGCAGGCAAGTCCATCAGCCATCAAACTCTCATTGGTTACTGACACAGTGCATCCAGAATCTTCGATGAGTGAAATACATTTCAAAGAACTTGAGCTCTGCTCCTCCCTCAAGAGAAAACAACAAATACATAATCTAAAGATTTGGTGTTTGGGGATCATCTTTAGGGTGGTTCTTTGCTGCTAATCATTTCTGTTTGGGATGTGATGATTTTCAATTCAATGGGTTCAGAAATTCAAATGTGTTAAATGACCCAAGGTTGAAGTCAGTGACTGGACTAACTTGTGATAATCAAATTCACAGGAAGTTCACTTGTAAACCATGGAGACGCCTGGGTGGCTCAGTGGTTGAGCGTCTGCCTTCGACTCAGATCGTGATCCCAGGGTCCTGGGATTGAGTCCCACTTTGGGCTCCCTGCAGGGACCCTGCTGCTTCTCCCTCTGCCTATGTCTCTGCCTCTCTTTGTGTCTCTCATGAATAAATAAATTTTAAAAATCTTAAAAAAACAAAACAAAAAAACCCCAGACCCATGAGTTTATTTATTTGCACTACCTGACCAAATACCTCCCAGAGTATGGGGTTCGCCTGCTGTATGTACTCCCTTCCCAGAGAAGAGAGGCTGAATTAAATCCAAATGATTAGTTGACAAACACTAGATTCAAGAAGAGGGAACTGTGTGCTTTAAATAAAGGTTATTGATTTGTGGTACCACGATGACTTCAGTCCTAATGAAAATATCTGCTTGGCTGCTTTTATACCTCGGTTGGCCCATGAGAGCAAGCCTCTTCCTTGATGGTGCCAGGGGACCCTGAAAAACTATTCTCATCAGCTCCTTGTTAAGGATTTAGTTCCTGTGTGAGCCTGTGGCTATTAGGGGCGTCCTCAATTGCCAATCAGTCTTGATTTCCAATTACATTAGTGAAGATGGACTTTTTCAATTGAGAGTATTAAAAAGTTAAAACTCAAACTAGATTAAGCAAAAAATGTTCAGTTATTAACTCATCCCTGAACCAAATATTGTGGCCAAAGGGATAAAATGTGCTGATTGTCCAGGCCTGGGTTTTTCAACCACCCCTAGGATGAATCCTACCTCTAACAAATCATAAGGATGGAGGGAAGACAGAGTTTCTCCAATTGAAGAAAGATTGGATGCTGGGCAGGCAAATCATCATTATTATCAATTATCATCATCATCACCATCCACTATACCAACTTTGTGCTTGAGATTCTTGGCCACACTCCCCTTCCCAACTCAGAATCACTTTCAGTGGTTAGGGGAGCATTGGCACCGATCACTAGTACAGTGATGGATTGTCGATTCCCTCTGGGAGAAAAATAAGAAGCACAAAGCAGAGAGCATTGGTGTAGGCTAAAGACTTAACTTCATTTTGACAATTTTAAGATTTATCTTTCTATTTGCCTAGTAGCCCATTTGATGCTTCACCTAGTTCCTATTATCCCAGAAGCTCAATCTCCAAAAGATAACATGACAACTTAATGTAACAAAGAATAATTATAAAAGTCTTGTGTGCATTGATTTAAGGATTACAATTTTGGGGCAGTCCGGGTGGCTCAGTGGTTTAGCGCTGCCTTCAGCCCAGGGTGTGATCCTGGAGACCCGGGATTGAGTCCCACGTCAGACTCCCTGCATGGAGCCTGCTTGTCCCTCTGTCTGTGTCTCTGCCTCTTTCTCTCTCTCTCTCATAAATAAATAAATAAAATCTTTAAAAAAATGTAAGGATTACTATTTTGATTTTAAAATGATGGATTCAATATGATATATGCCTGGTGAAGACAGTAGGAATTAGGAAAGGCAGACAGAATTATGAGAATCAAGGAGTCTGGCCCATGATGTGGGGGACCAACTCACAGCAAATATAATAAGCTAGTTCCCTCAGTATTTGGGGCTAGAGTTTAGGGCTGGAAGAGAAGGAGCTCTGTAACTATGGTTACAAACTTGGTTCCAATCTAGGCTTTGGCACGCCCTAGTAATACAGCCTATGACCAAGTTACTGAAACGTAATAAAATTTCCTGAGCTCTGACTCTGTATCAAGCACTTGCATACATAATCTTAAACTTTAGAAGAACCTGGAGGGGTGTGTATGAGTCAGTCTCTCAATTATCAAATGCTGCCAATGAGAAGACATCAGTTTAATAGCAACTTCATAGGGTGAAAAACACTTTTCAAGACAGTAGTTATAAGACGCATCTCAATTTCAAACATTAAAACAAGAAGTGAAAATAAAAGGCTCCTTAGAACACAAGAAAATGGAGTAGTGAGTATCCCATTTTACATATGAAAAAGGTGAGGGTTAGGAAGCCTTATCTGGCCAAGCACACATGGCTTAGAAGCAGTGTGAAGAAGAAAAGAAGAGAATGATCTGACCAGCCAAAGCTCCTGCACCACCGCATCCTGGCCTCCAGTTCCTAGGGCCCAAGAGAAGGCGGATGGTGGATGCTAAAGGAGATAAAGCCAAAGTGAAGGATGAGCCACAGAGAAGATCTGCAAGGTTATCTGCTAAACCTGCTTCTCCCAAGCCAAAGCCCAAGCCTACAAAGGCCCCCACAAAAAAGGGAGAGAAGGTACTCAAAGGTCAAAAGGGGGAAAGCTGATGCCGGCAAGGATGGGAATGACCCTGCCCAAAACCGAAATGCCCCAACAGATCAGGAACAGAAAGCTAAAGGCACTGGACACGCCAAGTGAAACATGTGCATTTTTGATAACTGTGTACTTCTGGTGACCACACAGTTTGAGATACTATTTTTTATCAAGTTTTATGAAAATGTAGAAACTTGTTTTGCTTTTTTTTTTTTTTTTTTTTAAAGCTGCGTTAACCAGCACCCAGAACACTTCGTTGTTGTTTTGGGGGAAGAGTGTATTGTTACTAATAGAATATCTCTGGAGCTAGATGATACAAGGGGAAAAACATTTTTCCCTTCTAGTTTCAAGAAACTTCCTCTTGGTTCTCAGGAAGGGGGATTCTTTGATGTTAACACACATGAGCCACCTTGGCACAAATGCCTTGGTGGTGTGGAAAGACTAAGATTCATTTTTTACATCCTTTTCTCCCTCTCTGCCTTCAGCATAGATTTGACTCCTTTAAGCCCAGAGGCCTGTTGGAACCTGACCCCAAGACATGGTTCCCAGTATGTCAGGCAATCTGGAATTTACATTGTCACCACTGAGATGGCATCCCTCATATGAGTTCCTTTTTTAGTTTGTGGATCTTCGGATTGGCAATTCTACTATTCTCATTTCATTTCCTGAAAGTCAGGGTCGGCTTGTGAAAAGTTGTTAAACAACATGTTAAATGTGAGCTGTCAACC
Organism: Canis lupus familiaris; assembly: GCF_011100685.1. Classification (NCBI taxonomy): domain Eukaryota; kingdom Metazoa; phylum Chordata; class Mammalia; order Carnivora; family Canidae; genus Canis; species Canis lupus. The sequence goes on from NC_049260.1 coordinate 38,628,343, forward strand.
CTCCCTCTAAACTTTCCCTGTTCAGAGAATCACACAAAGACTTCACTAGGTTTCATAGTGGCTTTCTGCTTTTGGTAGTCCAAAAAGGGAATTTGAAAGTTGTTGTATACTGTTAATGATCGTCTGCCCATGGCCTGCCTGAAATACCATGATTGTTTGTGAAAAGTATCTTTATTTTTTAAAAGATTTATTTATTTATTTGAGAGAGAGAGAGAGAAGGAAAGCACAAGTGGGAGGCGCAGAAGGAGAGGGAGAGAGAATCTCAAGTAGACTCCACACTGAGCCCAATGCGGGGCTCAATCTCATGACCCTGAGATCACAACTGGAGCCGAAACTGTGAGTCGAATGCTTAACCAACTCTACCACCCAGGTGTCCTAAAAAGTATCTTTAAGAAGGCTGGATACATTGCATTAAAAGCTATAATAAAGGCAAGTTAGACAAAGGGAAGGAAAGTAATCATAGCACATAATAAGATTAAGTCAGTTGAGTGGCGTTACCTTGTATTAAGGAAAGACGTTTGGCATGAAATTGGGTAGGTGATCACACCCTGCCTTTGGCTCAGGGGGTGATCTCAGGGTCCTGGGATCAAGTCCTGCATGGGGCTCCCCGCAGGGAGCCTGCTTCTCCCTCTGCCTGTGTCTCTGTCTCTCTCATGAATAAATAAGTAAATCTTTTTTTTTTAAAGATTTTATTTATTTATTCATAGAGACACAGAGAGAGAATGAGAGGCAGAGACACAGGCAGAGGGAGAAGCAGGCTCCATGCAGAGAGCCTGACGTGGGACTCGATCCAGGGTCTCCAGGATCACGCCCTGGGCTGAAGGCGGCGCTAAACTGCTGCGCCACCGGGGCTGCCCTAATTAAGTAAATCTTAAAAGAAAAAGGCTAGATATAGTTTAAAAAACAAAATGAAACAATATCACACAGCTTATTTCTGAAGTTGGAGCCAGAAATCGAATTCAAATCTGTTTGATTTCCACTCATCACGCTACCTTCAATATCATAGCTCCTTGGTTTCCTCATGTATAAAACAGGGATGGTAATAAGTGCCTCCCAAAATTGTCATGAGAGTCAAACAGTATCTGTGAAACCATAAGTGCCTGGAGTTAACCAGTGGTATTATTCTTTTTTTTAGCAACCAAAGAACCATAGAAATGTACCAAGTGAGTAGTAAAGAAGAAAATTAAGGGGGCTGAAGATTGACAAAATAGGAACCATGCAGACTTTAAATTAAGGTGATTTCTACCCTAGGCAGGACTTCTTTTAAATTGCCTTCTGGGAAAAAGGTCAGTCCCAGGATATGGAAAAGCCATATTATAAATTTGGGCTCCAAGTGGTTGAGCTGTGGGTACCAGGTACCCCATTAAGGTTGCTCAAATAGCCAAAGACTTCCTTTGCCAAGACTCACCCAGATTAAACAATGACATTTTTCCAACTTCACTTGATAAAAATCAATCTCTTTATTAAAATGTTTAAACACAACTAAATGGAGAGTCAAAAAATATAGAATGGATAAGGTCTGAGCTAAAGAAGGTCTAAATTCTGAATCGAATAGGCTTTTTCCCACTATCCCTTAATTGTTTCCATTCCTAATCCCCGTATTCTTTTACTCCCATGTTCCACTTTAGGAGGAAATGCTCACCTACCTAATTGCATGCCAAATTTCTTTCCTTAATACAAGATAAGGCCACTCAAATGACTCAATCTTATTATTTGCTATGATTACTTTCCTTCCCCTTGTCTAAATTGCCTTTGTTATAGCTTTTAATGCTGTTTTCTCCTGGTCTGTTTAAAGTGACTGTGCTCCTTTAGAAAGGACAGGCAATAAACTTTTCTCATTAGAAAAGCCATGCACTAAAGATTTCCAACTCCCGGCTTCCCTTGTCTTTCAAAACTCTGGTCATTCTCTGACCTGAGGAAATTCATTGGGCTTTCGTTATGGTGAGTATGTCTGTTAGTTTTGGAGGACTCCCATAATAAATTATCACAAACTAGGTGGCTTATGACAATAGCAATGTATTCACTGGGGTCTCCTGGGGGGCTCAGTTGGTTTAGCATCTGACTCTTGATTTTCACTCAGGTCATGATCGCTGGGTTGCAGAATCAAGCCCCATATTGGGTTTGCATGCTGGGCATGGAGCCTGCTTAAGATTCTCTGTTTCCTTCTCCCTCTGGCTCTTCCCACCCTGAAAGAAAGAAGAAAGAAAGAAAGAGAAAGAAAGAAAGAAAGAAAGAAAGAAAGAAAGACAGACAGACAGAAAGAAAGAAAGAAAGAAAGAAAGAAAGAAAGAAAGAAGAAAGAAAGAAAGAAAGAAAGAAAGAAAGAAGGAAAATATTCCCTCACAGCTCTGGAGGCCAGGAATCGGAATGAAGGTGCCAGTAGGGCCATGCTCCACTGAAGTTTCTAGGGAAGACTCCTTCCTTGCCTCTTCCAGCCTCTGGTTGGCTGCCAGCGTTCCTTGGCATTCCTTGGCTGTGGACACATCACTCCAATATCTGCTTCTATTTTCACATGGCCTTCTTCCACATTTGTCCTCTGTGTTTCTCCTCTTCTAATAAGGACATTTCTTTTTAAATTTAGGGCCCTCTCAGTTAATCCAGGATGCTCTCATCTCAAGATCCTTGATCATATCTGCAAAGATCCTCTCTCCAAAGAAGGTCATATTCAAAAGTACTGGGATACTAAAATTCACATGTATCTTTTTGAGGGGTTCCCATTCAACCCCTGATGGTAACTAATAACCCTTTAAATCCTATAACTACTTTTCTCTTTTTAAAATTCTCCTGCATTTAAAATTTCCTGCATTTAAAAATTTCCTGCATATATCCTGCAGTATATATTTCCCATGCCATGGAATTAAAAAAAGACATTAAAAAAAAGATTTTATATGTTCATTTGACAGAGAGAAAGAGTGTACACAAGCAGGAGGAGGAGCAGGGAGGAGGGAGAAGCAGTCTCCCTGCTGACCAGAGAGCCGATATGGGGCTTGATCCCAGGACCCTGGGATCATGACCCGAGCCAAAGGCAGATAGATGCTCAACCAACTGAGCCACCCAGATGCCCCCAAAAGAAGACATTTTAAGTGTATAATACTTTAATGTCTGCTAGTTTCCAATATTTGAACAACACTCGGGAGTTTACAAAGTTCCTTTCCATTTATATCTTCTTAGGTGTAAGGAGCAATGCTGGGTGACAGGTCTAACAAATATTATCACTCTAGAGATCCAGAATCTGAGGTTCAAAGACTGGTCCAAAATCTCTTGTCACTGCAAGTCAGGGTTTCTTGAATCTTCATCTTTTTATCATATATCAGATAAGAAAAGTTCAGTTTTTTCTTAAGATTTTATTTATTTATTTGAGAGAGAGAGAGAGAGAGAGAGAGCAAGAGCAGGGTGAGAGGCAGAGGGAGAGGGAGAAGCAGACTCCCCGCTGAGCAGGGAGCCCAATGTGGGGCTTGATCCCAGGACCCCTAGATCATGACCTGAGCTGAAGGGATATGCTTAACCGGCTGACCCATCCAGGCACTCGAGTTGTTGTTGTTGTTGTTTTTCATTTTAAATACATATAGAACATGTTCGTCTTGAGCATTAATCTTGACAGGAATGAGAAGCCCCACTAGCATTTAATCTTTAGCATTTAATTAGCCCACTCAATGCAACAGAATCTAACACATGTTTTTGGAAAACATTTATTTGTGGTCATCTGGTCAAACATAACGTCTGCTCTCCGGCAACTCATTCTTATATAGTTATCTGGCTAGGATCAGAATGGTGATAGTCTGTGAGTGGTTTTCATGAGTATCTTCTCTCCTTCTGAAACTGAGGGTGTTTTAGATTGCCATAATAGAATAAAGTAGAACCATGGTGATAAATAGATGAGCTTGGTCTCGTAGGAGGGCTTCCCAAAGAGTGGCCAAAGAGGGTCACTTTACAAAAGGCACAAAACAAGGGCCTTCTTCCTTTCAGAAGGACTCTGAGTGCTAAAAAGCTGGTATGGAGGTAGAAAAATAAAGACTATTATTTTCCCATGAACCTGAGAGAGAACAATGTACAATCGTCATAAGTAGTGTAACCTTTGGACCTCTCTGGAATGCAATATCCTTTCCAAGTGGGCAAACCCTTGATGGTGTTGATTCGGTTTTGTGTTTGCTTCTAATAATAAAAGGGAAGTGGGAGATTTCTGGTGGCAGGCAGCCTAACCATTCATCTACAGATTTGGTATGTGTGTATGTATTTACTTTGAATTATGTAAGTTATTCTTGTTTAATCATTTATATTGACTTTAAAGAAGGAAACAGTACCTATGCGAACAGTTACATTTATCATGCACCATGTTCAGAGATTGCTTCAGACGTTTCCCATTTCAAAGAAAACAGTGATTTGTCTAATCTCAATCAAATCCAATGTGCATGGAACAGAAGATCACAGAGCTACAGATGAAATAAATAGCACTTGCTGGGGCCTTTGAGAGGCACATAAATTATGAGGCGGGAAGTTCTTCAGTAAATATGATGCAATGCATATCTTCGTGTGCTGTCTGTTCTATGGGTGCCTTCTCCCGCCCTCTGTCTCTCTCTCTCTCCCTTTGTTTCTCTCTCTCCCTCTCTACCCCTGCCCCCTCTCTGTCTCTCTGTGTGTCAGCAGGCCAAGAGGCTCCAGACTCACTGCCAGCCTACATTTTGGTAGTCTCCATGTGCACAATGCCATACTCTAAGATCCTTTAAGAGGACAAGATGAACTCCTAAACACAGTTATTATCACAGCCTGCGACCTGAAAGGAATATTCTATGATGATCAGAAGCATACTGAGCCGAAGTGCAGTTGCTGTGGTTCCCTGATTCTGGAAAGGTGTTGAATACCCTGATCATAACCCTGACCCTTATGATGGACACTGGTGGTGCATCATCCAAACCCCCTTTCCCAGGCTAGTACACCTGGTCCTTAGCTGCTAGGAATGGTGGTTGCTGAAAGCAACACAGCTTCTCCTTTCCCCAGAGAATTGCTCTTGGTCACATGGAGCCATCTGGCAAGGGAGATTATGTCCTACCCCAAAGCCAACAACTGACTGGCTGGGAAACACAAAAGGCAGGCTTCCTTTGCCTCAAGGTGCAACTGTGTGGTGCATTCAAGCTGCAGAGCTCCCTGGGGAATCCAGTTGAAGCTAATCTCCAGGTGAGACCACCATGTTTCTTCATATTTTCCCCTGCTCTTTCCTTCTTCCCTCCCCCTCATTCTCCTGAGAATGCTCGCCCAAGAAATCCCTGTCCCAGGTTCTTCTAGAACCTTGTTGAAGACACGTCCTTTACCTGGAGAGTAAGAGCCATCCTAGACTTCAGAGATGCTGTCTTTTTGCAGCAACCCACCAAGAGGACCTGCACTCTGCACTCTGACCCCTGACCCAAATCAGGTTCTCTCTCTCTCTCTTTCTCACCCTTGTAGCCAATGAGCCCCCAAATAAAACCACTATCTCTTCAACATCTTGTTATTCTAAGCCCTCCCCAGTCACCACCCCAATTTAGGCTTTCATGGCTTAACTATGTTAGTGGTATTTCTTCCTAACTGGTCTTCCTGACTTTGGGCCTACCTGGTATCTCTGAATGATGAATCTGATCATGATGCTTTATCCTCAGACACTCTCATTGGCTGCTATCAGAATAATGGTAATAGCCACCCTTTATTATACACTAAGTGATTTACATTCATTATCTTATCCTGTGAAGTAAAACTGCAATGAAGTTATAATTATCCCCTTTTGTAGGTAAGAACATTGAGTCTCTGGAAGGTTAAGTGCCGCCCAAGGTCACACAGCTAATCAAGGGTTGATCTGGAAGGTGTTTTAGCCGGCTCCTACACCATGCTGTTAATCTCATCACTAGGTTGCCTCTCAGTAAATCCAGACTCAGCATTCTGGCTTTCAAAACCCTTCGTGGACAGGACCCAAAATAGTTTTTCAAATTTATCTTCCCCAGCTCATCACACTCCACACCTCAGCTCTACCAGACAATTAGCCATGCCTTCAACACACTTTGAACACCCCTCTTTCCTGCTCCTCCTGATTTATCTGACTGGAAGTCTATTCACCCACACCTCCACCTGTCACTCTAGTGCATTCTCTTCTACAATATGACCTTGATCCTTGAATCTTGGCTGTCTGTAGTGACTCTCTCCTTACCAATAGGATACGGCAGAAGGGACGTTGTGTGACTTCCAAGGCTAGGTCAGAGAAGTCCGCAGTTTCTGCCTGAGACCACCATGCTATGGAGGACACATGCACCCCAGTGGCAGCCCAGCTGAGTTCTCAAATGAATTCCGGCTGAGAGCCGGCATCAATGCCAGGCCGGTGAGTGTGCCATCTTGGAAATCCAGTCACTGGAGCCTTTAGATGACTATGCACCATCACATGTGACCACAATCACTTAAGAGACCCCCAGCAAGAGCTGCTCCCCTGAGACCTTCTTGAATTTCTAAACATAAGATTTTTTGATATTAGAATGATTGTTTCATGCCACCAAGTTTTGGGGTAGATTACACAACCATAGTAACCATGACCTCCTTACAAATCTTCCAGTGCCCTAAGTAAATGCCAATCTCTCTAGGAAGCCTCCCTAGTCAGATTTAATTTCCACCTCTGGAAACTCTTATAACAATTAGTTTCTCAAAAATATCATTTATTGGGCAGCCCTGGCGGCTCAGCGGTTTAGCACCACCTTCAGTCCAGGCCCTGATCCTGGGGTCCCGGGATCGAGTCCCACGTCAGGCTCCCTGCATGGAGCCTGCTTCTCCCTCTGCCTGTGTCTCTGCCTCTCTCTCTCTCTGTGTCTCTTATGAATAAATAAATACATAAATCTTTTTAAAAATATCATTTATTAAAGCTGGCCTTATATTAGTTGTTTGTGTGTTTGCCTTTTCCCTCTAATCCACACATCTTGAGGGTAGGAAGAGTGCAATATTGATATTAATTAATCTTTATATTCCATTGTTAGTAACCCTGTGCCTGGTACTAAGTAGACATTTTAATAAATATTTGTTGTCCTTACCTAAATTGAAGAGATAAGGAATATCTTATTCTCCACTAATAGGAAAGACTTGCAAATCTTCTGTTGTAGAGATTTATAGAGAATCATACCCTTTTACTGTACTCCAGACCCAAATAGACCAGTAAAATGTGCCAATAAAAGAGTAAAAAGCCCCTGTGAAATAGGAGAGACAGTATAGAGTCCTATCATGGAAGAGAATGGGTTTTGCCAGCCTGGGTAGAAATGTCAGCTCTACTGCTTATGAGCTACATGATTGTGGTAAGCTACTTCTCATCCAGAACTTCACTTGTCTCCTCTGGAAAATGGGCTAATAGCCCCCCCCCCCCAGCAAGAGTTGTCCTGAGGACAAAATGAGATAATTTCTGTAAAGCACTGAATTTGATGTTTCAACAATAAGCTTTCAATAAACGATGCTTAACTCATATCAGAAGCAGTGAGTGCACATTATAATGCCCAGGACAGCATCAATTTCATAGTTTCGTTCTTAGAGAACACAATGATTTGTCACATAAATCACATAAAATTACTATTTGTAATTGTCCTTTTAACTATCCCCACAGACCATAAATAAACCTTTGCCAGATCCTTTGTCTTGATTTTTGTTTGAAAAAATATGGTCACCATGCCCATAGACCACAGGACCAAAATCTCTGACTTTTTTTTTTTTTTACAGATTCTATCTATCTATCTATCTATCTATCTATCTATCTATCTAGGAGAGAGAGAGAGAGAGAGAGCATGAGAGGGGTGGAAGGGCAGAGGGAGAGGGAGAAACAGGCTCCCCTGAGATCATGACCTGAGCTGAAGGCAGACGCTTAACTGACTGAGCCAACCAGGCACCCCTAAAATCTGCTTTTGATGATTCACCCCCTGTGCTGTGAGGACCATTAGGGACCAAGCATTAGTCACTCTTCCACACTCCAGTGGGACACAGAGGAAGAAAAGTATCTTAAGTTGGATTTGGTTGCCAGCTTCTGCTCTGACAACACTGACCTCAAGTTGTTGCCATGGTGGCTTGGACTGTAGACAACTCTTCCTAGGGGAACTAGATGAGGTGTGACCCCTAAAATGTCATTTAGAAGCAAAATGTGACATTACCAAATAAGGCTCAATTCCGGGGCTCACTATTTACGCCATTGAATTCCCGAGGGCATCATTCACATAGGATATGATGTAATGATATCCCCTGGACATGTGCACCATGGCCGCCTGGATCCCCCTGAATGTTACATGTGTGCATGTGTCCTTACTGAATCTGCCTTCTCTGCTGCAGGGGAAGGAAAAAACAAAGAAAACAAAAACGCTTGGAGCACACTCCAATCTGTAAGTTCTCTCAAGTGTGAGTACCAAGAAGTTCTTTATTGTGGAAAGGAGCACAAAATAATTTGTGCAATGATTACTCTACAAGGTGTAAAGAGATACTCTGCAGCCATTATCTAACATGAAAGGCTTGAAATAGATCTAAGCTTTCTTATTTTTCCAAAGCAGAGAGAACTCTTTCAACACAAACTTTTGTTAAATTAATGTTCCAGGTTTCTTTTCTCAAGAAAATCCTCCCTTCCTCCACCAAAACAAGTCAGCAAATAAAGTTGTTCATAGCCCTCATCATTATGCAACATCGACATTTATGAGCAGGACATCAGTGGGGAATATAGTGAAAGGAGATAATTTGAAATGTCCCCCCAAAATGCTTTTAAGCATAATGGAGGGCTTAAAAGACAAACACACAAACAAACCCAACCCCTGGCTTCGTTCTTAATGTGTGCATTTTGTATTGTGTATGGGGGTTCCTTTAGGTGGCTTAGACAATACATAGCCAATGGTGATTCAAAAAGCTGGACTGTACTCAAATAAACCCAGAGGTATGGAATCTTCTAGCAACGTGGGTCCTAGAACATCTTGCTTAAGTCCATCCTAATCCCTTGGGCTCCAGCCTTTCCATTCCTTTTTATGCTTTCTTCAAAGGAAATGGGAAAGGGATCCCTGGGTGGCTCAGCGGTTTGGTGCCTGCCTTTGGCTCAGGGCTCGATCCTGGAGTCCCGGGATTGAGTCCCACATCGGGCTCCCGACATGGAGCCTGCTTCTCCCTCCTCCTGTGTCTCTGCCTCTCTCTCTCTCTATCATAAATAAATAAGTAAATAAATAAATCTTAAAAAAAAACCAAAGGAAATGGGAAAGCTTCTCACCATTACAACCCCTTGCAATACAGGGAGTCAGCCCTTCCTTTTGGGTACAGGTCATTGGGTTCCCAAACATTTGCCAAAAGAGAAAACCCTGCAACCCACATGCTCCGGCTTTCTTTTATTGGTTGTCTTTCCCAGCTCCTGAACAAACTGGGGGGCAGAGGGGAAGGAAACATGGGCCTTTGTTAGTATAAAAGAATTGGAATAGGACAAGGGGAAGAAGTAGCTTTCTTCTGTACTAAACATAATTCCCCAGTGTTGAAACCTCTCATCATGATCAATAAGAGCGCTCTGATAATAGCCGAAATTCCTACTTCCTTTCCAATACTCTTTACAGAACCCAGACCAGGGACCAAACCCATTGACTCTTTATGAGGACTTGGCAAGATAGGTATTATTATTTTACTGAAAATGAAACCAAGATTCAGAGATAAGGTCATTGAGTTACAAGTCAGCAAGAGCTGGGATTGGATCCCCAGTCTGCTGACCTGGAAGCCCACAGCTGGCTGCCTCTAGCTTATGCAGCCCATGCTGCAGCTTAAACCATATACCACCTAAGAACATTGGTCGAGTTTAGATCCAGAAGCAGAATCTCTCTGTGGATGCCAAAGATCTTCCTCCCATTTATGTATCCTGTGCTTTGCCAAGATTTCAAAAGAAATGAGGCATCAGTCCTTATATTTTGTTTTATCCTAAAATATACAAACCCTTCCTAACCATTCCCTTTGCCTATACAACCCCCCCCCCCCAAACACACACGTCATCTACTTTCCAGCAGTCGCTGGCAGTCACAGCAAGTGGAAGGGCCATGGAGTTGGTGGTCACATGGCCGTTGAGATGGAAACATAACTTTTTAAGCAGACATGTGTCCTTGTTCCTCTGGAAACAAACAAACAAAAAAGTACGGGTACACTGCACCAAATGTAGCATCTCCAAAACAAGATATGGCATATGGCATATATTCATTGGTTAACTGATACTTGATGAGAAATTAAGATTATAAGATTTTTTTTCCTAACATTTTCTTACTTTAATAGAAGGAGTCTACATTGGTCCAACCTCTATGGAGGGCAACTGAGCAATACTTATGAAATCTATAAAATTTCCATATGCACATACCATTTGTCTCAAACTATGTTCCCTAGAAACAGAGGCTGCAACAGGGATTCTTGTGCAGATGACTTACAGAGGGAATGTTCTCCAGAGAAACCTGCTGGGGAGTAAAGGAAACGAGATGTCAGGAGAAAAAACTAGGGAAAGATATGGCTTCAGATCCATCTAGTCTCAGCCTAATCCCATGAGGCGCCCTTGGGTGGGATTGGACCACAGAGGCCGTCCTTCCCCGAGACAAAGAGGTAGGGCCACTAGACCCACACATCTGTTAGTCATTGGCCAAGGGCTGCCCCAGAGCAGTGTGTGACTTCGAAGGCATCTGCAGGTCCGGCAGCAACTGTCAACAGCAGTGGTGAGCTTTTAGCACCCACCACCTGCTGCAGGTAGGGTATGGGTATGCCAGTCCCATAAAAGAGTTCTGGGCCAGACACCAACAACATCTGCCATTGCTGGACTCAGCTGTCCCATGTCTAGTCATTTATCCTCAGTATGTTTGCACTTGCACAGAATAATGCATGTCCAAGTTTGTTCATCGCAGCATTGTTTATAATAGGAAAGGGCCCGTCAATAAGCAACTGGTGCTGGGAAAATTGGACATCCACATGCAGAAGAATGAAACTAGACCACTCTCTTTCACCATACACAAAGATAAACTCAAAATGGATGAAAGATCTAAATGTGAGACAAGATTCCATCAAAATCCTAGAGAAGAACACAGGCAACACCCTTTTTGAACTCGGCCATAGTAACTTCTTGCAAGATACATCCACGAAGGCAAAAGAAACAAAAGCAAAAATGAACTATTGGGACTTCATCAAGATAAGAAGCTTTTGCACAGCAAAGGATACAGTCAACAAAACTAAAAGACAACCTACAGAATGGGAGAAGATATTTGCAAATGACATATCAGATAAAGGGCTAGTTTCCAAGATCTATAAAGAACTTATTAAACTCAACACCAAAGAAACAAACAATCCAATCATGAAATGGGCAAAAGACATGAACAGAAATCTCACAGAGGAAGACATAGACATGGCCAACATGCATATGAGAAAATGCTCTGCATCACTTGCCATCAGGGAAATACAAATCAAAACTACAATGAGATACCACCTCACACCAGTGAGAATGGGGAAAATTAACAAGGCAGGAAACAACAAATGTTGGAGAGGATGCGGAGAAAAGGGAACCCTCTTACACTGTTGGTGGGAATGTGAACTGGTGCAGCCACTCTGGAAAACTGTGTGGAGGTTCCTCAAACAGTTAAAAATATACCTGCCCTACGACCCAGCAATTGCACTGTTGGGGATTTACCCCAAAGATACAAATGCAATGAAATGCCGGGACACCTGCACCCCGATGTTTCTAGCAGCAATGGCCACTATAGCCAAACTGTGGAAGGAGCCTCGGTGTCCAACGAAAGGTGAATGGATAAAGAAGATGTGGTTTATGTATACAATGGAATATTACTCAGCTATTAGAAATGACAAATACCCACCATTTGCTTCAACGAGGATGGAACTGGAGGGTATTATGCTGAGTGAAGTAAGTCAGTCGGAGAAGGACAAACATTATATGTTCTCATTCATTTGGGGAATATAAATAATAGTGAAAGGGAAAATAAGGGAAGGGAGAAGAAATGTGTGGGAAATATCAGAAAGGGAGACAGAACGTAAAGACTGCTAACTCTGGGAAACGAACTAGGGGTGGTAGAAGGGGAGGAGGGCGGGGGGTGGGAGTGAATGGGTGACGGGCACTGGGTATTATTCTGTATGTTAGTAAATTGAACACCAATAAAAAAAAATAAGCAACTGGTTACTTACATTATGGCACATCCATACAACAGAATATTTGGTGGATGTAGGGAAAGTAAGAGTAAGGAAATTGGCCATTTAAGGATATAGGATGCTTTAAATACATACTTTCATGTGAGAAAAAAAAAAGCAAGGTGCGGAATGCAATATGTACAGTATGCCACTATGTTTTTTTTAAAGATTTTATTTTATTTTATTTAAGATTTTATTTATTCATGAGAGACACACACACACAGAGAGAGAGAGAGAGAGAGAGGCAGAGACACAGGCAGAGGGAGAAGCAGGCTGCACGCAGGGAGCCCGATGTGGGACTCGAGGATCACGCCCTGAGCCAAAGGCAGGTGCTCAACCGCTGAGCCACCCAGGCGTCCCTATGTATTTTTTTAAAGAACATAGATGCATATTTGTTTATATATGCTTACCTTAACCCTAGAGAAATAGACAAGAAGTTGGAAACACTGTGGCTGGAAGACAGAGTGGGAGGGGAAAGTTTATGCTGTATATCATTTTGTACCTTGTAAGTTTTATGCTATATGAATATATTACCTATTCAAATGAAATGAATAAAGATGGATGGATGGATGGATGGATGGATAGATAGGTAGGTAGGTAGGTGGGTAGATACATAGATACATAGATAGATACATACACACATTGATTTGCCCTGAAACCCAGCCAGGACTTTCTGCTACTCCTTTGACAACTAAAAGAGGCAGAACCATAGGACATTTTAAAACCCAACTGTTTTCCTACTCAGGGGTAAGTAACTTCCTTCCTGATGATTGCTGATGTATTCTCTACACTTGTGTGTAATTTGTTTTAACCAATAGCTTCTTACTTTCCAACTGCAACTGGCTTTCTTTTTGAATTCTGAGCCAAGCTATAACAGAAAGCCAGTATTTCCTAAAATGTATTAAATTTAGGCTACATAGGTTTCTTTTTTTTAAAGATTTGTTTATTTATTTTAGAGAGAGGGGTGGGGGCAGGAGGGACAGATGGAGAGGGAGAGAGAGAATCCCAAGCAGACTCCCCAGTGAGCGTGAAGCCTGACATGGAGCTCTATCCTAGGACCTTGAGATCAGGACCTGAGACAAAATCAAGAGTCAGGGCAGCCCGGGTGGCTCAGCGGTTTAGCGCCACCTTCAGCTCAGGGCCTGATCCTGAGGACCCGGGATCGAGTCCTGCGTCGGGCTCCCCGCATGGAGCCTGCTTCTCCCTCTGCTTGTGTCTCTGCCTCTCTCTATCTCTCTGTCTCTCATGAATAAATAAATAAAATCTTAAAAAAAATATCAAGAGTCAGTCACTTAACCGACTGAGCCACCCAGGTGCCCCTAGGCTACATAGCTTTCTGTGCTGCAGAACTTATCAGAGACTTTAATGTTACAATGTGCATTTTGAATCTTCTTAAAGATGAAGAATTCTCCCTAAAACGATTTGATTGCAGAACTAGAGAAGGGCTCAGCTGGGCAGTTCTTGCTTGAGCTCCCTCAATGACTGAAGTGACCTGAAAATTTGACTGAGCTGGATGTCCAAAATGGTTAAGTCACATGGCTGGGAGTTTTGCTATTGTTGGGGAGTTCAGTTGGGCTGTCGGCTGGAACACTTCCATATAGCCTCAACACCATATGAGTCTTAGGGTAGTTGGATTTCTTACATGGCACCTGGCTTCCCCACAGCAAGTGTCCCAAGAACCAAGCAGAAGCCTCAAGGCCTTCTATAAACTTGCCTCAAAAGTTATGCAGCTCACTTCTGCTGGAAAGAATCACTGATGGCAGCCCTGATTCAAGTGGAGAGGCCATAGAACCCACCTGGGAAGAGCGTCAAAGAATTTGTGGACATGTCTAAAAACTGCCACACTTCATTATTTCTGTGATTGTACAGATGGGCCCCGAGAAGAATATTTCACCAAAAAAAAATTGAAGCCATGCTGCAGAAAAGATAAGTGGTAGTATATGCATTTCAGCCTCAGATACAGGGTTTCCTGAAGTACTCAGAGGATGCTATATAAACATGCAGTGACATTTCATCAAAGGCAAAACTGGTTTCTGCATGAACCTGCTCTGGACTATGAATCATGTCTATTTATCATGGAATCATGCCATGTGTTAACTGCATGTTTCACTGACTTATTTTTGAAAACTGACAGATAAAACTGGTTTCAAGATTAATTATAGTGTATAAGAAGGAAAGAGCTGTCAAGTGTTCTATGTCAGTCTATTTAATAATCATACCATTTGCAACTACGAAGAAACTATAGCATTTCTGACCAATTTCATCATGTTTATGAGGATTGAACTGTGCATCCTTTTTGAAACGAAAAATTTTTTTGGTATGTATGTATGTATTTATTTTTGAGAGAGAGAGAAAGAGAGAGAGAGAGAGGGAGAGAGAGAGAGAGATGGGGGAGGGGCAGAGGGAGAGGGAGAGAGAGAGAAAGAATCTTAAGCAGACTCCCCACCCAGTGCGAAGCCCGATGAGGGGCTCGATCCCACGTCCCTGAGATCATGACCTGAGTCCAAATCTAGAGTCAGATGCTTAACTGACTGAGTCACCCAGGCACCCCTGAAACTAAAATTTGAGGGGTTGAGATGATGTTCTGTGGTTTACTTTGACAAAAAGAATCCAAAACCCGTTAATCTTTTTTTTTTTTAAAGATTTTATTTATTTATTCATGATAGTCACAGAGAGAGAGAGAGGGGCAGAGACACAGGCAGAGAGAGAAGCAGGCTCCATGCATCGGAAGCCCGACGTGGGATTCGATCCCGGGTCTCCAGGATCGCGCCCTGGGCCAAAGGCAGGCGCCAAACCGCTGCGCCACCCAGGGATCCCCAAAACCCGCTAATCTTTTTTAAAAATATTTTATATATTCGTGAGATATATATATATAGAGAGAGAGAGAGAGAGACAGAGACACAAGCAGAGGGAGAAGCAGGCTCCATGCAGAAAGCCTGATGTGGGACTTGATCCCGGGACCCAGGGATCTTGCCCTGAGCCGAAAGCAGATGCTCAACCGCTGAGCCACCCAGGCGTCCCCCCATTAATCTTAGTAGGAATTTTCAGTCCTCGTTTTGGATCAATATTACTTCAGTCTTTCAATAATATTTGTCTACGGGAGTAAAGTCAAAAATCCAGATGAGAGAAAATGCTGACTTCCTTTACCACCTACCTAAAGGAAGAAAATGCCAGTAGGATTTTATTTCATCAGGACAATAAATCAAAAATGAGGACCCCCCACTTAAGCATGGTATAGTGGCAAAGTTCCTTGTCAGCAAGTCTGAGGATTATGTAACCACTACAAGCACCTTCTGCCCAGTCCAGTAAAATGACATTAGCAGCAAAAGCTCAGAGAGCTTGTGAGTAATGCATAATTAACACATTTTGGAAATCATGTGGCTAAGGCAAGTAAAACTTTCACAAGCTCTTAATGTACAAGAAAGATATTACATATTCCGTGAAGAGAGGAGAGCAAAACAGGCTGGCTGCAGAAGAAGTTTGAAAAAAAAGATGGGATCATTTTTTTTTTTTTAAGTGGGAAGGGGACAAGGGTTTCTGTCCCAGGTCCTTGTGCATTTGGTTAAGCAGATTGGTCAGGGAGCCAGAGGAGGAGATGAGTTTCTGTCCCCAAGCTAGAAATAAGGACACCGTTAAGGAGCTAGCACTGAGCAAGAAAGCTGGGGCAGGACAGTGGATTCTCTCTCTCTCTCTCTCTTTTTTTAAATTTATTTTTTATTGGTGTTCAACTTGCCAACATATAGAATAACACCCAGTGCTCACCCCATCAAGTGCCTCCCTCAGTGCCCGCCACCCAGGCACCCCCAACCCCTGCCCACCTCCCCTTCCCCCACCCCTAGTTCGTTTCCCAGAGTTAGGAGTCTCTCATGTTCTGTCTCCCTCTCTGATATTTCTCACTCATTTTTTTTCCTTTCCCCTTTATTCCCTTTCACTATTTTTTATACTCCCCAAATGAAGGACAGCGGATTCTCAATGGCAAGTTGTAGCACAAAACTCAGAGGGCAGAAACAATGGGAGAAAGCTATGAAGTGGAGGTTGATTTGCTCAGGAAAGCTGAAGTTATAAGGACAAACCGTACTGAGACACTAGGCACCACGATCCCAATCACGGGCTAGTGTGCAAAGGGCTCTTGTCCCTTTACTAAGAATGGTCCAGCTTCACGACCTCCCGTGTTTTCCTTGTTATTGATGAGTCTACAGGGGACACTATGTGGACCGTGTTAAAGATTCAACAGATCTTAAAACTGGAAAAGGCCTTAGAGATCATTTGGTCCAGCCATTTTCACTTCGGGAGTCCTCTGGCTCTCAACACAGGACAATTTTCTTGTCTTCAAAGGTTCTCGGGCTGAATTGTTTGTTGGTGACTTTGCATGATTGCCTCCGACTTCTAAGGTCTTCTCTGCAAACTCCATTTTCTCATAGTTCTCTGTGAACTCCAGACTTTTGGAATTGCCCGAGACTTCCCACTGGGTGGTCATCGCACCCAATTGCCATTGCTTCCCAAACTTCTCAGGTTCCCACTTCGCTGCTGGAGAGAAAGCTGGTTGGGTCATTTCTGGACATTTGAGAACTGTAATTTCCTTGAGGACTTTCTGAGAATCACCTGCCCCCCCAGCCAGTGCTTCATGTGGGAAGCATTGCTGACTGTTAACTCCAGCTTTCCACCCACAGCCTTCAAACCCTCATTCCCCTAGCTTCCCCACATCACATAAACCCTCAAGCCCTTAGTTTCCTGGAGTACATAGAGTGGCTCTGTTTTCCTGACCAAACCCTGTCTTCCTGTCAAATTTGCTTAGATTGAGAGGTATCCAAACCCTCCTGCTGCACAGTGAGAACCAAGACTGCTACCCAGATGCAGGAGTTCTAGGACTGGGAACTCCCACAGTGTGAGGTGCAGGAATCACAAGCACATCGGACCAGGGAATGCCCAAAAGACATATATCCACTATGCCTCTTGATTTTAAGTATTAGGAACGCAGGGCAGGGCACCTGGGTGGCTCAGTGGTTGAGTGTCTGCCCTTGGCTCAGGTTGTGATCCCAGGATCCTAGGACCAAGTCCCACGTCGGGCTCCCTGCAGGGAGCCTGCTTCTCCTTCTGCCTATGTCTTTACCTCTCTGTATCTCTCATGAATAAATAAATAAAATCTTTTTTAAAAAAGAGAGAAACCCACAGGAGCTAGCTTAAGCAAAAACATATGAGAGAGGTATTATAAGAATACTAAGGCGTGTCCTGGAATCAAAGATAGTTAGACAAACTTCAAGAATAGCAGAGAACAGGGCTTGAGGAAAATGGGGAACCCATGAATTCCTCTCTCTTCATCCTTAGATTTGTTGCTTCTCTCTGCATTTCTGCTCTGTGCCTCCCTTTCCCTGCAGAAATATTTTCTCTGTATTGCAAGCAAATGGAAGCAAAGATTCTAGTTCAGTTTATATAGAAGAAGCAGGTAGAACTAGGAAGAGGGCCATTATTTTGCAGCATGGCTGGGAACCTGGTAAGAGAGAAGTCTGAACTGGTGCAGAATTACAGTCCAAGAGATGCCCCAGGTTCATTGTGGAAATGATGGTTTCATTTTCCACGCCCAGACAAAAATGGTTCATCAATAGTATACAGAGTAACAAACCCAGGAAACAGGGGGTGTGTGCCACTTCCATGCAATTTCCTGCTGCAAGGGGTGCTGAGTTGAAGCAACTGCCCAACCTTTCGACAAAGTCAGAATGTAAGTGAAAATAAAACAAAGGAAGAGAAAAACAAAAAGAAAGGAAAAGGCACTCCAAATGAATGTGCAAACAAAAATTCTAGAACACATAATGAAATCTTCTGTTAAGGAAAAAACATCTAACAAAACAAACTGTATGAACTCAGTGCAAGTGATGTCAATGGAACAGAAGGAGACTTCAGAAGAATTATGTTTGAGGTGCTCTAGATCAGTGAAGGCACAACATGCATTAGAAAGCGGGTGGTGATAGGGATTTGTCTGGGTGGCTCAGTTGGTTAAGCATCTGACTCTTGACCTCTCAGCTCAGGTCTTGATCTCAAGGTGGTGAGTTCAAGCCCCACATTGAGCTCCATGTTGGGTAAGGAGCCTATGTAAAAAAAAAAGAAAGAAAAAGAGCAGGGATCCTTCTCCTCACCCTGGGCTTTTGACTACAAGCACTTAACCCCTTGGTGCCACTTCATCCCCAAAGACCCACCTTTCTTGTCCCTGAAGGCCATCTGTCCCATGCAGGACAGTTCCTTTGCCCCGGTGGCTCTGCTTGGCCATGGCCCCAGAAAGCCTGGTCTCCTTTTCTCCTCCAGGTTCTGGGCTTGGTGAGCACTCTCCACTGTGTCCCAGATGGCTGCTGTCATCTGGGAGACTTCTTACAGAAGGTCTTTTCTGTTTTCCCATGGTTGTGAGTTGACTATATTTTAGAGCATTTTAGATTTACAGAAATACTATTTGGAAAGTACAGAGTTCCCAAATGCTCCCCCTTCCCCACCAACCCAGGTTTCCCTATTATTTCTATCTTGCATCAATGTGGTGGTAGATATGTTACAATGGATGAGCCAGTATTGGTACACTATTGTGTGTGTGTGTTTTTAAAAGATTTTACTTATTTACTCATGAGAGATACAGAGAAAGGCAGAGACACAGGGAGAAGGAGAAGCAGGCTCCCTGCAGGGAGCCTGACTTGGGACTTGATCCCAGGGTCCTGGGATCACAGCCTGAGCCAAAGGCAGATGCTCAACCACTGAGCCACCCAGATGTCCCTGGTACACTATTGTTAACTAAAGTCCATGGTACAAATGTACAGTGACATGGATCCACCATTACTGTATCATACAGGATAGTTTCACTGCCCCCAAAATCCTTCGTGCTCTACCTACACATCCCTGCCTCCTACCCAACCTCTAGTAACTACCAATCTTTTTACTGTCTCTATAATTTTGCCTTTTCCTGAAGATCACATAGCTGGAATCACACAGTATGTAGCCTTTTCACATTGGCTTCTTTCACTTAGCAACATGTATTTATCCATGCCTTATCATGACCTGATAGCTCATTTCTTGTTAGCACTGAATAACATTACATTTTTAGCTATTCACCTACTGAAGGACATTTTGATTGTTTCCAAGTTTTGGAAATTATGAACAAACTATGAACAAGTATGCTGTAAGCATCCATATGCAGGCTTTTGTGTAGACATAAGTTTTCAACTCCTTCAGATAAAATACTAAGGAGCGCTATTGCTGGATGGTATAATAAGAGTATATTTAACTTTGTAAGAAACTGCCAAACTGTCTTCCAAAGTGGCGGTACCATTTTACATTCCCACCAGCAATGAATGAGCATTCCTGTTGCTCCACTTCCTTGCCAGTGTTTAGTGTTGTTGGTGTCCTGGATTGGGGCCATTCTAATAGTGGTGCAGTGGGGTCTCATTTTTATTTGCATTTCCCAAATGACATAGGATGTGGAGCATTTCTTCATATGCTTATTTGCCATCTGTGTCTTTTTCTGATGAGGTGTCTGTTCAGGTCTTTTGCTCATTTTTTAACTGGGTTGCTCGTTTTCTTATTGTTGAGTTTTCATTGAGTGCTCTTCATTAACAACTGGTTTTCAAAGAGCCAGATTTTTCTTTTTTGAAGATTTTATTTATTTATTCATGAGAGACACACACACACACAGAGATAGAGGCACTGGCAGAGGGAGAAGCAGGCTCCCTGTGGGGAACCCGCTGTGGGACTTGATCCCAGGACCTGAGAGCCCAAAGCAGACACTCAATTACGACCTGAACTGAAGGCAGACATTCAACCACTGAGCCACCCAGGTGCCCCAAAAAGCCAGATTTTCCAAGTTCTCCCAGGGCATTAGCTACAAGCCACCACAGTATCCCCTGAAACATTTCACAGACCTTGAACTAGGATTTTCCTTCTCTTTTTTGATTCACATGGAAGTTTTTTGATCTGTGGACTCCGACTGTGGAACTGCAGGGGGCACCACTGGTAGACTTGCCTCTGGGTCCAGTTGATAACAAATGCTGCAGCCAGTGTATCTGGCCAAGCCTGCTAGCGAGGGAATAGTTGCAGCTCACTGAGCTGTTGCACTTGCGACGCACTTGCGACGAAGAAGCCAAACAGTCACAGTTGACAACACTTGTGTGTAGTCATGTCAGAATCTCCACAGGATCCAGTTCACCTCTTTCCCGGGCCCTCTGAGTGTCACATTTTTAAAGAAATCTGGGCAAGAGGAAGTTGGGAGAGCAGAAGAGCACTGAGATTCTAAGCTGGCTGCAGCAGCTGTTCAGATTACACTCGTGTGTTTGACCCAGATGATGAGCATACCCAGAGTTCTACCCAGGATTAGTGGAGGGTGTGCAGGAAAAAGTAAGTCTTCAATCTGGAAGCGAAGGTGGAAAGAATCATGGAAAAGACCAGATATGGGGCTCGATTGGTATGGGAGAGAAGTATGATGAATCTGTTTCTTCTGCCTTCTGGTCTGGGCTTGAAGTGTATGAATGAGCTTTTCTGCTTCTCTGACCACAAAGTATGGAACACTTTACATCAACCTGAGAACCTGCAGCTATGACAAGCATCAGAATCTGACAATGACTTCATTAAAGGAAAGGAGGAAAATTATCAAAGAAGTTGAAGGAAGGTAGTAAGAAGAGAAAAAAAGATGACCTTTTCAACAGGGAGAAGAAATGAACAAATCTCTGGTTTTCCTAAACCGGTTTTACAACTCTCAATGGTGGGAAGAAAAAGAAGAGGAAGAAGGATGAGGAGGAGGAGTGGGAGGAGGAGATGCCTGGGTGGCTCAGCGGTTGAGTGGTTGAGCGGTTGAACGTCTGCCTTCGGCTCAGGGTGTGATCCTGGAGTCCCTGGATTGAGTCCCACATGGGGCTCCCTGCATGAAGCCTGCTTCTCCCTCTGCCTATGTCTCTGCCTCTCTCTCCGTCTCTGTGTCTCTCATGAATAAGTAAATAAAATCTTTAAAAAAAAAAAAGAGGAAGAAGAAATGCCCAAGGGGCATTAAGTGATTAAGAGATGGTAAAGAGATAATCAGAAAGAGAAATAACTCTCCCAAACAGGCATGAGTATAAGCCTGTGGGAATGGGAAAGTATCAACCTTCCCACCAGAAGGTTGCTCTCAACCTTCTGCTCTGCTTCTGACAATAATTTATCCAGGAGGTCACTGCCATGGTCCCTTTCACTGATTTGGGCTTGAAGTAGCTGCCCAGTGAGTCTCTGGAAGGAAGACCCCTCTGTGATACAGATGATGCAAGAGATTCCTATGGGGTGGGATTGGACCAGGAATTCAAATAGTTCCCTTCCCTCTGCAAAGGCCTGCTGGTGCCCTGGAGAGGTGTACTGAGGAGCTTGTTCAGGCCACCAGAAGTGCCGAGGGAGAGTGCAAATGAAGTCCTTCACCCAGAATATTAATGGGCTCCTAGTAGGCAGAGAGGTTCAAACCTGGGAGCTGAGCAGCCCAGTCCGTTCTGAAGTGCTTGGCCTTGGGACTTCACTCCTGCTCTGCAGCAAGGGCATCCTGCTCACACTTGCTCAAAAACTCCTCTGGGAGCTGTGGGGTGCATCTGAAGGAGCCTCTACAGAAACTTAAAGAAGCTATTGGCAGGCCATTGCCAGAGCAGATGGCCAAGTACCAGGATGAATGCCAGGCACACACACAAGCAAAGATTGCAGAGAGGCTGGAAGAGGAGAAAGACAAGGAGCGGAGAGAACAGATTTGTTCTGGGAAAGAAGAGGAAAAGGAGAACAGAGGCTGGAAGAATTCGGATAGTAGGCTGAAATTAGGGAGGTCCTCGGACAGCTGGTGGTCCGGAAAGAAACAAGAGCCATTCTGGGGACTAGTAGTGGGAAAGCTTTCCTGGATGTCAAGGTCCAAACTGGCCCCAAGACTGGGTGTAAACCATGTCTCTGTGTGAGGAGAGAAGACCACACCATGGGCTGCTGACATCAATCCTGACCAGGAAGAAAGTAATAACTCCTTCAAAGTCAAGGTGAAGGAATCCTAGCCCAAGCCTCATAAAATGGTCCTCATCCTATCAGCCCAAATTGGCAGCCCCATTGCTTTGCATAAAAGTCTCAGGTCTTTATGTATCAAAGTAAAAAAAAAAGGTATATTCCATAGCCCAACTCTCTGGACCATCACACTCTAGCTGTCTGTAATCGCCCTCAATTTTCTGGTGGGACGAACAGTGACATGGGAGCAGTCTGAGGAAGAAAGTCCCAAGAGCTCTGGTCACAAGGAGCACTCCTGCCTGGCTCCCCACAACAAAGCTTTCCAGAAGAACAACAGTCTTGACTGCAGCACCACAGAGCCTCTGCACCCAAGTCAGTCTTGGACATTGGACAGCACAAAAGCTTCACTCCCGCACCCCCCCTCCCAGTTTCATTCAGCAACAACCTCCCAGACCCCTAACCTTCCACTGAGTCTCAGCGTCCATTCCTCCACAGCAGCCTCTTCGGGAGGCATTTAAACCCCCAGAACATTTTTAAAGATTATCTGTTTATTTATTCATGAGAGACACAGAGAGAGGCAGAGACATAGGCAGAGGGAGAAGCAGGCTCCCTGCGGGGAGCCTGATGCAGGACTCGATCCTAGGACCCCAGGATCACCACCTGAGCCAAAGGCAGACGTTCTACCACTGAGCCACCCAGGTTTCCCCCCAGCACACAATTCTTATAAGAATCCGGCTTCATCCTCCACCTCCCTGAGCCACATGGCAAGACGGCATTCCAACTCTAGGGCTATTCTACAAGTCAGCTCTTGCTGGCTCTGGCTCCCAACACTGGGTTCCTTCCAGCAGCTCTCCTCTGGAGGGACAACAATCCAGAGAGCTCTACTTCTTCCGGAAAATGTGCTCCTATGTGTACAACCTCCCCCTACAGGACAGTCTGCCGATGAGCACGTCCCAAGCCCCCACCGAACAAACCTGTTTCCCAGAAGCTGGCCTTGGTGGGCCAAATGGAGATTTTGGTGATAGACGTCAGGGAGGAATAAAGGGACTGCCCTCATCCCTGAAGCCCACCGTGGGTAGCAGCCGGTGCTCCTACAAAGGAGCTGAGCCGGTGCTCTGGGTTTCGGATCTATGTTTCTGGGCAGGTAATGGAGAGGCAGATCTCGGGAAGGAGAGAATTCTGGGTTTGGAATACAGAAGCTGATGTGTTTCTGAGTTTCAACGCTGTGGCAGACCAGCTTGTATACCTACAGTGCAAATCTGCCAAACACCCTGGTATTTGGTTGGAGTCCCTCATGCAGTCCCAGAAGCCAGGGACTCCTGGCTACAAGCAGACCCCTGGGATGACCATGGTATCCATCCCATCCTTAGATGGTGTGTTCACCAGGACAAAAGCCTAGACAGAAGCCACAACCAAGAGAAGTAGCTTTGTCTTTTTGAAAATATATCAAGAGCCCTTAATTCATACTCCTTATGGGCAATTTCTCCTCTGTGCATGACAACGAAGCTCTTTTGCAGACTTGCAGATTTATCAGTGGTGAGATAACTGTGGTGGGATTTTATTTCTTTTTAAGATTTTATTTATTGGGCAGCCCTGGTGGCTCAGCGGTTTAGCTCCACTTTCGGCCTGGGGTGTGATCCTGGAGACCTGGGATCGAGTCCCAGCGTCGGGCTCCCTGCATGGAGCCTGCTTCTCCCTCCGCCTCTCTCTCTCTCTCTCTCTCTGTGTCTCTAATAAATAAATAAAATCTTAAAAAAATAATAAATAAAATGCTAGCTTGTGCCTGTGTAGTTTGTGCCACAAGGTGTATCTGGACTGTCTGTTCTAGCTCAGTGAATTCAAATATGTCACGTGTAAACAGTATTTTTATGGTTATGTAATTTATGCAAAATCTCGAACATGGTAGACTCTATAGAACAAATGACTCATTTTCCTCTACAAAAATATTGCAAGGGTGGGGGGGGGGGCGAGAGGGAAGGGGGAAGAGGAACCTATAAGCTAAAAGGAACTTAAGATACATATCAACCAAGTGCAATGTGTGAAGCTTGTTAGGATACTGATTTATAGAAATCAACTGCTTGTATAAAAATAGACAATGGGGGAAATTAGAACATCTATTGAATATTTGATGACAGGATTTGTTTTAATTTTTTAGATGTGATAATGATATTGGGGGAAGGAAGGAAGGAAGGAAAGAAGGACAAACTTGGCTGACCTTTGCTTCCAGTTCCTGGGAGCTAACCTCTAAACCCTTGAAATTGCCTAAGTGATTGAAGTATCTTTGTTATTCACGGTGGGTGCTTTAGCTTCTGCCCTGTACTAATGAGATGACTCAGGGTAGGAGATGACTCAGGGTGGGGACTGGCCCCGACAGAAAGACCAACCATGTAATTAGAGGGTTGGGGTGGTGAGCCACATGTATCAGCTTGACCTCTGGGAGCACAGAGGGCCTGGAGATTGAGCTCAACCACGTGGGTGATGATTCAATCAATCATGCCTACATAATGAGACCCCAAAGAAAAGTCTGGATGCCAAAGCTTGGGTGAGCTTTCTGGCTTGGCAATATTCCATATACTTATTGCCACATATCAATGCTGGAAGGGTAACGCATCTTTGAGGACGTGGGTGGAAGCTTTGGAACCCTCCCCACTCCAAGGCACTGCCCTATGCATATCTTCTAATTTGCATCCTTTGTTTATAATAAATGTGACTGAATATAATGAGTTTCTGGGAGTGCTCTGGACCTTTCTAGTAAGTTAGCAAATGTGAAGGTGATTTTGGGAAATCCCTAACTCGCAGCTGGTGTCAGAAGCGTTGGGCAGACTTGGCAGTCTGAAGGATGGTGCCCTTTACCTTGAGTTAGGCTAATTCCAGGTGGAAAGAAAAAGTCATTATCTTTAAAGATACATATGGAAAGATTTACAGACAAGCTAGTATGTCTTGGATTTGCTGAAAAATAATCTGCAGGCAGGGAGTGGGGAGAAGGCAGTCAGGGCACATGGGTGAAAAAAGATCAGCCATATGAAATCACAGAAGCAGGGTACTGGGAACATAGGAGTTCATGAGATTATTTTCTCCATTTTTGTGTATGTTTTAAATTTTCCAAAATGAAAGCAGTGATCCAAATGGAAAAAAAAATATGGATCCTTACTTTATATCATGTGGTAGGCAGAATTCTAAGATGGGCCCCAAGATTATGGAGCCCATGGTATACCCGCAGCTTCTCCTAGTTATTTAATCAAGCACTAATCTAGGTTCTGCTGTGTAGGAATGTTGCAGATGTAATTAAGATCCCAAATCAGTTGACCTTAAAATAGGGAGGTTATTCTGTGTGGGCCTGACCTAATCAGGTGAGCCCTTAAAAAAGACAGGACTCTTCCTGAAAAATAGATTCTCAGAGAGATTTGAAGCATGTAGAAGAATTTCACACAAGGGATCTTCCTTGAAGATGGCTTTGAAGATCAAGGGGGGGGGGGGCACGTGGCAAGGAATATGGATGGCCTCTAGAAGCTAGAGCAGCCTCTGGCTAAGGGCCAGCAAGGAAATGAGAACCTCAGACCTACAGCTGCAAAGAACTAAATCCTGCCACAGCCACGTTAACTTGGAAAATGAACACACAAATAGTCAACAACTAGATTCAGCCTTCTAAGATCATCAGCAGAGAATCAGCTATTTTGTATTAGACATGTGAGCTGATTAATCTGTGCTACTGCAAGCTGCCATTAGTAGTAACGTGTTACACAGCAACAGAGAACTAAAACACATGATAACAAAAATAACAAATTCCAGTTGTGAAAAATAAAGCCTTACAAATTCTTGAACCCAATTTAGGAAAATATATTTGTGACCAAGGTATAGGGAAGGATTTCTTAAATATACAAAACGTGAGATCAATAAATTCAACTATACTAAAATTACATACTTCGGACCTATAAAATACTCTCAAAGATAAAACAAAAAGAAAATCCATGGACTAGAAGGATGTTATTTGCAAAACATAAAATTACAAAGATGATTACATAAGAAGATCTTACAAATCAACAGGAGAAAAACCCAAATGAACCAGCAGAATAGAAATTGGTAACTCACAGAAGAGGAAGCTTAAAGGCCAAAGGATATATAAAAAGATATGCAATATGACTATTCATCAGAAAAACATAAAACAGTAAGGGAATGCAATTTTACCACCATTGGATGACCAGCAAAAATAAAAAATTCAGATACTATTGAGTTTTGGTGAGGATGTTGAATAATAGAAAATCTCATGTCCTGCTGACGGGAGTATAAATTGGTACTGGCATTTTGGTGAGCCATGTGATAATATCTAGTAAAATTAAAGATGTATATACCCTTTGACCCAGCGGTCCTACTTATGGGAATATATTCTAGAGGAAATGTTATACAGCCACGAATACCAATGCAACAGTATTTGCAATATTGAAAAAACACAGACAACCTAAAATGTCCATCAGCAGGAGAATTAAGTTATTAAGTTCTCATTTTTTTTTCAGTCCTCAATAATGCTGTGCTGCTTTAATCCTGACTGCCAAACTATCTGTTAGCCTGTGAGAGAACCACACCAGTGGAAAATGAACTGCTTATTTCACTGGTTCTAAAAGTTACCCATAATTCTCACAATTGTCATCCATAGAAAAATGTTTTTACTGACTGTGATCTTCAAAAAAGGCCTCTGAGCCAACAGGGATCAAAAGTGCCCAATATCTGGAAATGCAATTCCACCCAAGGATGAAATGACTTTCTAAAGTGAGCTGGAAATTGCTGAGCCGAAAGAGAATATGGGTAATCCAAGTGAGGCAAATGAATGCTTCTAAGCCACTGAAAAGGGAATATTCTTTTGAAAGGCGCTCCCTCACACCACGTGAGAATTAATTTCATTTAATGAGTAAAGGATAAGCAAAGGCTAGTGTCTAAAAGTCAATCTGTGGATGGATTCCTCCCAAACATACTAGCCCTGGGTATCATATTCTCATAGGACGCAATCAGCTTTTAAAATTACCTTCAAACTCTCCGTCTTCATTCTGGTTTTTATTTATACCTTCCCATCTCAAATGGCAAATGTCTGAATGAGATACTGACTAGTAAAACATTACATACCTTCCAGAAGTATTCATGTGTGGATTTAACAAAATAAAATAGAGAAAGGATTTTTGTATCTTTATCTGTCCATGGCAAACTTTGACTTTTAAAGGGGGTAGATAGATAGATAGATATAGATATAGGGTTCAATCCAATTTAGAAAAATATATTTGTGACCAAGGTATAGGGAAGGATTTCTTAAACATACAAAAGGTGAGATCAATAAATTCAACTATATTAAAATTACATACTTCAGATCTATAAAATACTCTCAAAGATAAAATGAAAAGGAAATCCATTGACTAGAAGGATTTATTTGCAAAATATAAAATCACAAAGATGATTACATAAGAAGATCTTACAAATCAACAGGAGAAAAAACCCAAACGAACCAACAGAATAGAAATTGGTAACTCACAGAAGAGTTACGCATATAGATATTGGGTTCTATATCTCTACCTATCATCTATCTATCATCTATCTATATCTATATCTATCTATCTACCTACCTACCTATCTATATCCATTGTAGACCAAATGTATATTTCTTGATTTACATTGGATGCTTATCAGGGAGTACACATTAGAAACAGGTATACCTTGTATTATTTATAATTACATGTCTTGGATACTACCTAATACCTTCCACTGCAGGAATTGACTAAACAGAACTAGCCAAGAGACATTTTCCCATTTTTGCTGATAAACGGTTAGAATGGAATGATATTTTTAAATTCAAATAATGTATTTTCCTAAAAGATTCCAATTGCAGAGTTATGTATGTCATGCCACAAAATATATGTGAGTTTGATTAAGTTTTATGAATAATCTTATCATGTAATTACTCAGATTTATCACTTTAAGTTAAATGAAAATTCTTTGTGGCAGAAGGTTTGTCTGAATATGAAAGTGTTGATTTTTGTTGTAGTTTGCTCAGTTTGGACCATGCCGCGTTGTGACTTGCAAAGCCATTTTCTTTTTGTGCTAATTATCCAAAAGTGAATTCAAAGTGTTTTTCCATTTACCTAAGTATGCAAAAGCAAAAAGTTAATTGCTAAGTCAAAGTGCTAGGCAAAGGCTCTAGATTTCTTCAATTCCGACCCTAATGACTCTTAACATGATGACTCTTTTATCAGGCTAAAGAAGACTCGACGGCTTAAAGCAATTACCGAGCTCAAGGAGATAGAGTGTGTCATTAGAACAAACTGATGAGAGATTAAAATAATAAATAAGACCCTCTCTTAGTCTATTCAGGCTACTGTGACAGAATCCTGTAGACCGGGGGGGTGGGGTGGGGTGGGGGTGGAGGCTTCTAAGCAACGGACATTAATTGCTCACAGTTCTGGAGGCTGGGAAGTCCAAAATCAAGCGGTGAAAACCCACTTTTAGTTCATGGGCAGCCGACTTCTTGCTGGGTCCTCACGTGGTAGAACGAGCCAGGAAGTTTTCTGGGGATTTATGTATTTATTTATTTATTTATTTATTTATTTACAAAGATTTTCTTTATCCATGAGACACATAGAGAGAAGCAGAGACACAGGCAGAGGGAGAAGCAGGCTCCATGCTGTGAGCCCGATGTGAGATTCCATCCCAGGACCCTGGGATCACACCCTGAGCTGAAGGCAGATGCTCAACCGCTGAGCCACCCAGGTGTCCCTGGGGTGTCTTTTAGAAGGGCACTAACGCCATTCATGACAATTCCAGTCTGCTGACCTAATCACTTCCCGAAGGCCTCACCTCCTAGTACCACCACCTGGGGGATTAGGTCTCAACATATGAATTTGGAGAGGACCCAAACATTCGTTCTAGAACAGACCCTTTACCCAATACTCAGGGGGGAAAGGGCAGTAGCATACCCTAGTATGCTGGTACAAGAATGGGCAGGGCTGCCCATTGGAACCCCACTTTCTGGGCCAGAGCCTTGTTCCAATGAACCTGAGCTCTCCTTTACCCATTGTGTAGCCAAGATATTGGCCATCCCCTCCCTTCCGGCAGCCTTCACACAGGGTTGACAGGGATTTTGTTCTCCTGAGAGAATTCAGCTGGGCCAAAGCATTCAGAAGCAACTTAGATTTTCTGAAGTCAATGTAGGAAGGGGTTACATCCCTCCCCAGAACAAATTCAATCCCTCTATTTTTCTTTCCTATGCCCCCACTTGCTCATCTGGCCACAAAACTGCCTCTTCCTGACAACCTCCCCGCCCTGCCCCCAACACACACACAGAGCAGGGCTTTGCCACCTCCTCTGCTTCTCCCACCTCTGCCCCAGGTTCTGGCCTTGTCTTCAGAATCTCCACTGATTATATCTTATATAAAACAGTTTGGCCCTCTTACAAGTCCAAATTTGTCCTCTGTCATCTGCTGAGCAAACAGAGTCCTCCATTTATGGGACCCACCCTCCCTAGGGTCCAGTCAGAGATTATAATTAACGACTACAAAAAAGCTTCGTGTTCTCTCACACTTACTGACCTGCCCTGGCTGCCTCACAGATTCAAAGATAATGCAAGTAAAAAAAAAATAAAATAAAAATAAAAAAAATTTTAAAGTAGGCTCCATGGAGCCCAACTCAGGGCTTGAACTCATGACCCCGAGATCAAGACATGAGCTGAGATCAACAGACACTTACCTGACTGAGCCACCCAGGTGCCCCATAAAAAAATCTGTTGAATTATAAAGAGCTATCCACTTTTTTCCAGTGGTTATTTACTCCAGCCTCTCCATTTTACAGATGATACTACTGAAGCCCAGAGATGTTAAATAACTTGCCCAGAGAGTTGTAAAGATCGACTTTAAACCTGGTCTGTAGCCCGCTGTTCTAGCATTCCTTCCATTAATCTGAACTGCTGCAGGTGATTTGTGGATGTCTGGAGGCTCTGCTTCCCCACACTCCATTAATTTGGGATTAAAT
Source organism: Canis lupus familiaris (assembly GCF_011100685.1). NCBI lineage: Eukaryota > Metazoa > Chordata > Mammalia > Carnivora > Canidae > Canis > Canis lupus. Next base: position 38,658,466 of record NC_049260.1, read on the forward strand.
GTGACCTTTTCTTAGGCCCCTCCACCACACTCATGCAATCATTCGCACAGATCTCATGGTTGAAAAATGGAAGAAAAGGCACTATTTACTCTTTTCCTAATTTGTTTATTCAACAGAGATTTATTAACTACCTACTAGGTTCCAGGCAAGGTTCTAAACTCTGAAGATATAGCAGTAAACAAAACAGATGGAAAACCCATGCCCTCATGGACTTTGTATTTTCATGGGAAAAAGATACAATAAACAAATACATTAAATATTTAACACAGAAGATGGCAGAAAATGCTACAGTGAAAAATAAACCAGGGAAGGGGCATAAGGAGTGTCACGGGGGAGAGGGAGAAAGTTGATATTTTAAATAGAAGAATCAGACAGGGGCCTGGGTGGCTCCGTCGGCGAGGCATCAGCCTTCGGCTCAGGTCATGATCTCAGGGTCCTGGGATCCAGCCCCACATCGGGCTCCCTGTTCAGCAGGGAGTCTGTTATTCCCTCTCCCTCTGTCCCTACCTCCCACTAGTGGTGTCTCTCCTAAATAAATAAATAAATAAATAAATAAATAATCCGAGAAGTGTTCCCAGCGGAGATGACATTTGAGCAAAGAGGGAGCACCTCGGTGGCTCAGTGGTTGAGCATCTGCCTTCAGCTCAGGTCATGATCCCAGGGTCTGTCCTGGGGTTGAGTCTCACCTAGAACTCCCTGTGGGAAGCCTGCTTCTCCCTCTGCCTATGTCTCTGCCTCTCTCTCTTTGTGTCTCTTATGAATAAAGTCTTTAAAAAAGAAAAAAAACCTAAAAGAGATGAAATGTCAAATGACTACTGAGAGAAGAGCATTCCTAGCAGAAAAATCAGCCTATAAAAAGGCCTTGGAGCCAGAATGGTGAGAATGGGAATGAATCAGGGGAAGATCAGCAGAGCAGGGCAGAGAGCTGACAAGGAATATCATTGTGTAGGCTCTTATGGGCCACAGTAAGCTCTTTGGCTTTTAATGTGAATGACAGAGCAGGCTGTCAGAGGGGTTGGAACTGAGGACTGACCTCTACTTCCCCATCCCTCCTGCTGCCTTCTCTCTCCAACACCACCCACTCAAAGGTTCAGAATGAGGGTATCAAGGCAGTAGGTCCTAGTGGGAAGCTCAGGAACCCCTTCTCCTTCCACTGAGATACCTGTCCTTTAAATCTTTCGTGGCAGGAAAATAATAATAATAATAATAATAATAATAATAATAATAATAATAATAGGAATGCCTGGGTGGTTCAGTGGTTGAGTCTCTGCCTTTGCCTTTGGCTCAGGTCATGATCCTGGGGTCCTGGGATCGAGTCTCGCATCAGGCTCCACGCAGGGAGCCTGCTTCTCCCTTTGCTTGTGTCTCTGCCTCTCTTTCTGTGTCTCTTATGAATAAATAAAATCTTTTAAAAATGATAATAATAATCATCATCGGAGAATGTTTGAGAATCTGAGGAAAGTATTTTCTAAGACCTCTGTGGGTTGCCTAAGATCTTTTTGCAGAACAGGATGTAAAGAAAAGTAGGACATATGAGGTTAGGAGAGATAGCTGGCCCTGGGGGGGCACTTTGAGGAAGTTAAGCAACAGAGAGCTATCACACAGGTAGAGGCAGAAGTGGGGCTAGGACACAAGTAGAGGCTCTGTTCCAGTGCCATTGCTTACTGTTTATATAGCAGGATGCAAAATATTTAGAAAACCCAAATTAGATAAGTGAGACTACATCAACTAAGAAGCTTCTGCACAGCCAGGGAAACCAGGAACAAAATGAAAGGCAACCTATGGGACGGGAGAAAATATTTGCAAATCATGTATCCGACAGAGTTAATAACCAAAATATACAAAGAACCCATACAACTCAATAGCGAAACAAAACCAAACCCCAAATAATCCAATTTAAAAATGGGCAGAGGAACTGAATAGACATTTTTCCAAAGAAGACACACAGATGACCCCACAGGTACATGAAAAAGTGCTCAACATAATTAGTCACCTGGGAGATGCAAATCAAAACCATGATAAGCTATCACCTGACATCTGTCAGAATGGCTGCCACCAGAAAGATAAGAAAGAACAAATGTTGGAGAGGATGGGGAGAAAAGGGAACCCTCGTGCACTGTTGAGGGGGACTGTAACTTAGTGCAAGCCACTATGGCAAACAGTATGGAATTTCCACCAAAAATCAAAGGTAGAACTATTAAATGATCCAGCAATCCCCTCAGCCCAGGTATGTATCTGAAGGAAACAAAATCTACACCCTCATGTTCATTGAAGCATTATTTACAATAGCCAAAACCTAGAAACAGCCTAAGTGTCCAGTGATGGACAAATGAATAAAGACAATGTGATATAAATATATAGATAGATAGATATAGATAGATAGATCAATATATATGAGAATATCATTCAGTTATAAAGAAATAAGGAAATCCTTCCATTTGTAACAACATGGGTAAAACTTGAGGGCATTATGTTAAGTTCAATATGTCAGACAGAGGCAAATACTGTATGATCTCACTGATATGTGAAATCTAATAAAACCAAACTCATCGATGCAGAGAACAAATTGTTGATTGCCAGAAGCGTGGGAGTCAGAGGTGGGGAAATGGGTGAAAGTAGTCAAAAGGTACAAACTTCCAATCATAAGATAAATAAGTTCTGGGGATGTAATGTACAGCATGGTAACTATAATTACCAATATAGTATATTTTGAGAGATGCTAAGAGGGTAAATCTTAAAAGTTGTCATCACAAACATTATATGGTCTCATTCATTTGGGGAATATAAAAAATAGTGAAAGGGAATAAAGGGGAAAGGAGAAAAAATGAGTGGGAAATATCAGAGAGGGAGACAGAACATGAGAGACTCCTAACTTTGGGAAACGAACAGGGGTGGTAGAAAGGGAGGTGGGCGGGGGGTGGGGGTGACTGGGTGACGGGCACTGAGGGGGGCACTTGATGGGATGAGCACTGGGTGTTATTCTATATGTTGGCAAATTGGACACCAATAAAAAATAAATTTATAAAAAAAGTTGTCATCATAACAAAAAAAATTGTGACTATGTGAGGTGATGGACATTAACTGAATTATTGTGGCAATCTTTTCACAATATATACAAAGATCAAATCATTATATGGCACACCTGAAACTAATATATGTTATATGTCAATTATATCTCAAACCGGGGAAAAATTAATATTTTCAATTTATGGAAAGGATGGAAGGAAGGAAGGAAGGAAGGAAGGAAGGAAGGAAGGAAGGAAGGAAGGAAGGAAGGAAGGAAGAAAGGAAGAAAGAAAGACAAAGAGAAAGAGAAAGAGAGGGAAAACCCATATCCTTGTGTATTTTACATTCTAGTGGGGAAAAGATATGCTAAACAAATACATAAACTTTAGCAAGCCCAAAAGACAAGAAGATTCTGAAAGGGGAAGTAAAGGCAGCCCTCCTCCAGAGGAAAAATGTGGCTTTGAGGAGGCTGCTTTATGTTGTATGTTGTCACACACAAATTTTTTCTAATAGGAATCAGCAAAAATAGGGAAGAGTCTGGAGAGGTGTCGAGTGGTGACTGGGAGAGCAGGTCCCTTGCCCTACCCAGCACTGCCCGATTCCCCATGTGCTCACAAGAAACCCCTCCCTGAGTTCTGGACATTATACTGCTCCATAATCTTTGGTGGACTATGGGCAGGACCTATTCAATGAGATGAGCCCTGAGCACCTCTCTTGATGGAAGCTGGAGTGATTTCTGTACAGAGGTGGACCACACTGGCTGGTCCAGTATAGCCTCTGTCTAGACACAGTTGATACTGGAGCCTGGGACTCTGGCCCATCATTCCCATGTATCCTTCTTGACACATTGAACTTCTAGTAATCCCTCTTGTGCTCAGGCTCCTGTGTCCCACATGTGAATTACTTGCTTGGGGCCTGAGGAGCTGAGTTTCTGGTCTTTGGTAAAATTGTTTCTTCTTCCCAGCTGGCCAGAGCTCCTTGACCCCGTGGTTGTCACTTTTGACTTGTCACTCCACTAGCCACTCTTAGGCTTCTCTGTGTTTTATGTTTTGGAGAGGTGGAGTAAAAAGTCACCAGTTGATGGCATCTGTCTGTCATCTCGTCAGTCATGTAGGTATGACTTATTGAAAGCCTGGTATGTACATGTCAAGAATGCATGAAGGGATTTACACATAGTCCTCAAAAACTACAAAGGGTCGGATTTTACAGTATGTGCAAGCTAACAAGTTAACCACAGTTTCATGGATGCTGGCACAAGACACAAGTTTCCGGGATCAGTGACAAAGGACACCTTATTTTTCTTTTTAGAGATTATATTTATTTATTTGAAAGAGAGAGAGAAACAGAGAGAGAGACCATGAGTGGGGAGAGGGGCAGAGGGAGAGGGAGAAGCAGGCTCCCCACTGAGCACAGAGCCCACCATGGGGCTTGATCCCACAACCCCAAGATCATGACCTGAGCCGGAGTCAGATGCTTGACCGACTGAGCCACCCAGGCGCCCCGACAGAGCATGCTTTATTATCCCAACAGTACCAGAATACCATCATTTATCCCAGTTTCTTGAGCTCCCATTCCCAAAAGGTAATGCAGTGAAGACCGTGGGAAGCACTGCACACACAGCAGGTTGTATTCCAGGAGAGGAACTCCAGCCTTAAGGAACCCAAATCTCTTATAATAAGCAGTAAGTCGGCCTGAAGTTTGCCCCAGGAAGAGACATTATCCTCATACAGGACAGCCAACAAATCTGCCCTCCACTTTGAAGGGAGATACTATCTCTGTCTTCTTGAGCGGTTTGTTGTACAAACACCCCTGAAGACACAGTGTGGAACAAAAGCTCTTTTGAGATCAGTACCTCTGCTCATAAGACCTGTAGATATACAAGAGACCCACGGAAAATCATTTCCAGACAACGTGAGCCCATTTAAGCTGAAACGGGCATTATTTCTCCCATTCTTCAGATGAGGAAAAGTGAGGCCCAGAAGCTACTTTGTCTAGGAGGTTAGGAGGTGAGGTCTGTGTGAGCCCAAAGCCTGGGCCACATCCCTTAAGCATAAAGAGCAGATAACAGTCAGGCACTCACGGGATTGCACACTGAAGGTACAAACATGTGAAAGGAACAACCCTGCCTCGGAAGTACTCACACCTGGGGAGACAGAGCATGCCTTCCACATGCCTGAGCAGGACCGATGGAGCTGGGCAGGGGCCCAGGGTCACCCCCAACTAACTCCAACAGGGATGGTCTTTCCTCACTTCTTTTTGTGTCTCTGTCTCTGTCTTTGTGTGTCTCTCTCTCCTGGGCAAGTGCACACATACAAGAACAAGTTAACAGGTAAAATTTCTTACAAGTTGTTTTCTCTTTGGTGTTTGCTACTGCTTACCTGCTAGAAGTCAATACAATAAATGAGATAGTAAGAGTAAACAGCTGTCTTTTTTCAGGGACATGTTTGCTCCTGACTGCGATTTTTTTTTAATATTACACACTTACAACATAGTCATATTTCTGGTAAATATAATCATTCCGAGTTGCTGTGAGGTCAACACCCCAGTATTTTATCTTTCCATTAAAGACCCCAGGGACTCTCCAACCTCAGCCAGCTACAGAATCTCTGGTAGGAGCTCAGGTTGAAATGTGGTTTGTCACATTTGGGGTTTTAAAAAACAAGAACTAAACCAGTTTGGCTGAGGCGAGGCAGCCATGGAAGGGGAGAGATGATGACTAGGCACACAGCTATGAAATGGGGAACCAATCCCAGGAAGTCCTAAATGCCAGAACGGATTTTGCTCTGAATAATCAGTGGCAGTTGCGGAGTTGATAAAAGTAATGTGTTAGAAAGCTGTACCTGCAAACATGCAGGGGATGGATGCCAGCGGACGTGACCCAGACACAATGCTCTTCCACCCTCACTGTGCATTAGAATCACCAAGGGAGCTTTTTAAAAATACTGATGCCCCAGCCTCACCACAGACTGTTTAGATCGAAATCTCTGGGAGTGTAGCCCAGGCACTAATACCTTTTCAAAGCTCCCCAGGAGAATGACTGTTAACAGGTATGGGATTTCTTTTGGGGGTGATGAAGATATTCTGGAATTAGATAGTGGTGCTGGTGGAACAATTTTGTGAATATACTAAAAATCACTATGTGTACACCTTAAGGGGTGGATTTTATGCTATGTGAATTATATCTTAAGAAAGAAAGAAAGAAAGAAAGAAAGAAAGAAAGAAAGAAAGAAAGAAAGAAAGAAAAAAAGAAAGAGAAAGAAAGAAAGAAAGAAAGAAAGAAAGAAAGAAAGAAAGAAAGAAAGAAAGAGGAAGAAGGAGGGAGAAAGGAGAGAGGAAATGAGAAGAGGAGCAAAAAAGAATAAGAGATAGAGAGAGAGAAAGAAGGCTCTCCAGCAGATCCCAATATGCTGCCAGAGTAGAGAGCCACTAGTCTAGAGAAAATGAGACCTCTGCTATGATTCAAACCCAGGGTGCAGTGGAATGTGGCAGTAGGACAAATCCCAGGGGAAGGGTGAGCTGTGAGGAACAGCATAGAAGAAAACTGGCCGGCCGGCAGTCCAGGTTGGTTGGTTACAGAAGGTAGGGAAAAGAGAAAAGGAGGTAAAGATGTAAGCCAATGTCTTGAGCCTTGGTGACTGAAGAGAGGCAGATTAGGTAGGGGGAAGGGGGAGCCACCAGAGGTGAGTTCCATTTGGACGTGTACAATCTATGCTGTTGCAAAGAATTCAGAGGTTCAGCAAGCAACTGGACATTGAAATAAGAGCCATATACCATGACCACGAGATGGGAAGCACAATATACAGCAATGAGGACTAGGTGGCCCCTCAGAGGGCCATGTATCTTCTCCTTCCTGTCTGCCCCCTGATAGCTGCGTGAGTTTATACAAGCCACTCCACCTCTGTGAATCTGTTTCCATATATGTGAAACGTGGTTAATAATAGCTGCCCTACCTACCTCACACAATTGTAGGGACAAAACAAACTTTGAAGAGCCTTATAAACTATAACGTGTTATACAACTGTAAGGTATAGGATACATATAATCACATAATTTTCAACAGAGGCACAGATGCAATTCAACTGGGAAAGAAGTACTGTCAATAAATTGTGATAGAGCAACTGGACATCTGTATGAAAAAAAAATTAACATTGACCCCCTACCTCACACCATACAAAGATGAGACATGAACTTTTTCAGGTTAGCACCTGTGGAAACATCAAACACTCTTTAATAAGTGAATGAAATCATTCATCATTAAATATTATTAATGCTATGATTTGATTTTGCTGAGCTAAGTCAACTGTAAACCACTGGTTCCATAAATCACTGCAATTACTATCATTTTGTATTATAAAGAGGGTCATTCAAATGATGTCTTGCATCGTCGCCAAGGATCTTAACCATTGATTGTTTTACCTGACAAGCCAGGCTAACCAAGTATGAAATAGCAGATCAAAGAGTTAGCTATTTCTTATCAAGCAGATAAGATTGGTTTTCTGTACCTTAGCTCAGTGGGGCAGGGTGTAGGGGCAAGGGGAAGAGAAATTTTCTTACAGGCAGAGCCACTGAAGTGAATTATGTTAACTCTGGGTTAACATCTTGATAGAACCAGAGAAGAAAAATCAGTTAGTGGTTTGGCTGCAGTTGACACTGTACTGAAGCCCAGCTTTGGAAATGCACTCAGATTTTGAGGAGGAGAGCAGCCTTCTGCCCCCTTCGGGGCTATACCTCCTTATCAGGAACAGAAGTATGAAGGCCCTTCTTTCCCTAATAGGTCTCCAAGATGGCAGCCAGGCCTCTAGGTAGGCTTCCAAGACTGCACCTGTCTACCCCAGAGAGTTATAGAAATTCCCTACATGCCAGAGACTAGTGAGAGTGGATAACTGGAGTCACAGCTTTTGCCATTCTCTTCACTTCTGGGTAAGACTCTTCTTTCAGAGAGGGAAAGGTTGGAGAAGGGGCAGAAAAAGACAGGAAAACTCAACTCAACAAGTAACTTGTTAGGCTGTCAGTGAAAGTTGATTGCTAACCAATGGCAAACACTGAACACTCTAGGTATGTAAGGTTTTCATGGTCATATTTTTATATCCCCACTGCATAGGCAGTAGGGAATCAATCCCACAAAATTTGGTCTTCACTTACTGTGTTAGTTTCCTAGGGCTGCCATGGCAAAGTACTGCAAACTGGGTGGCTTAAAACAGCACATACTTATCACCTCACAGTTCAGGAGGTTAGAATTCTAAAACTGAAGTGTCAGTAGGGCCATGCTCCCTGTGGAACCTGTAGGGAATCCTCCCTTGCCTCTTCCTAGTCAGGCTCCCACAGGAAGCCTGCTTCTCTCCCTCCCTTGCCCCTCCCCCTCAAATAAATATAAAAAAATACTTTTAAAAAAATTAAATAAACAAATAAGGTCACATTCTGAGATACCAGAGGTTAGGACTTCCAAAATATTTTTTTTTCCTTTTCTGGGGGTTTGAAGGCAATTCAACCTATAACACAATCAAGGAGCATCAACTTATGCCAGGAATTGCACACAGGATCCACAATATATTTCCCTACCTGGAAGAAGAAACCAAAATTCAAGATATTGTAAGCTCTTATAAGATCCTAAAATTTTTAAATTCCATTTTTGTAGAAATAATTCAAATGCAACATGGGTATCCCAGCCACGTGGATGATAGGGAGCATGCAGATGGAAAGGCTGACAAAGTGACATCAAAAGTTAAAGGTAGTGTATTAGCAAAATGAAAAATGAAGCAACAGGTGGTATCATCATCATCTAGTGTCAAATCATTGTCTGGTTTAAAGCAGTTTACTCCATCAGCAATGCCATAATCAAAACCATTCACTTCATTTATGGTGGGAACAGCATCCAAGCACCTCCTAGAGCCAATCACAGAATCCTAACATTGTTGTAAGTCCACATAATCTAATTCAACATAAAATAAGCTGTGGAGTTTATTTAGCCAGTCCTTCATTCAGCTGCCATCACTAGAAAAGGACAGATGTTGGGAGAGAAGGACTATTTATTTAGGCTCTTTGCTAATGTGAAAATTTAATCTTCAACCAATAAAATGCACCCCTAGTAAAATCTTCAGGGACCATGCAACTGAGTAAAACCCAACTGGATCTCAAATCAAATACTCCATGTGTAACTGAATTTTTGTAAATTTAATCATAATATAAACCAAGAGTCAGCAAGCTTTATTTGTAAAGGGCCAGATAGCAAATGTTTTAGGCTTTGTGGGCCATATGGTCTCTGGCAACTCTTCAGCTCTGCTATTGTTGCTCAAATGCAGCCATAGACAATATGTAAACAAATGGGTGGTGTGGCTGTGTTCTGATAAAACTTTATTGACAAAACCAGACAGCAAGTAGGCCACGTGAAGACACAGGTAGAAGACGGCTCTCTATAAGCCAAGGAGAGAGGCCTCCTCCAAAGGAAACCAAACCTGCTAACACCTGATCTTGGATTTTTAGCCTCTAGAGCTGTAAGAAAATAAATTTTTGGGTTTTTTTTTTAAAGATTTTATTTATTTATTCATGAGAGACACAGAGAGAGAGGCAGAGACAGAGGCAGAGAGAGAAGCAGGCTCCCTTTGAGAAGCTTGATGCAGGACTTGATCCCAGGACCCCCGGATCATGACCTGAGCCAAAGGCAGACACTCAACCACTGAGCCACTCAGGTGCCCGGATTTTTCTTGCTTAAAGTACATACACATACACACGCACACGCACACACACACACACACACACACCAGACAGCAGGCTAGATTTTGTCCATGGGCTATAGTTTACTGACCCCTGGTTTAAACATACTAGAAGGACACCTTATTATGTAAACTAAGCTTGTGAGGAGTTATTTATTACCTTTAAAAGTCTTTTCTTCCTCTGTTCCCTACCCCTTATCTTTTTTTTTTTTGAATAAATTGAACGTAGATGATTGGATTTGCTCTAAACAAGGTAAACCCATACTGAATGTCATTTCCATTGGAAGAAATCTTGATCACTGAATTTGCTTAGTCTCCTAATATGAAATAAGCCTGTGCATTCATGGCCTCAGAAAGATGAGAATTTGATGATCTACTTACTAAGAACTACAAGAAAGACAAATCCCTAATTGTCGTAATAGTCCATGCTCTCAAAATAAATCGTTTTCCCTGATATCTAACCCCAATTTCTTGCTGCTGCTTAAGACCATTTTTTTTTTTTACCTATCTTCTACAAGAGAGGATGAGCATCCAGCTTTTCATTCCCTGTAATGGTACCCACCTCTGGATGATAATTCAGAAAGTCTTCCGGGGATAATTAAGGATTGCTAGGCTGTAGGTAGCCTGTCCCCTCCGGCAGCTCCTTGAAGGCACAGGCATTTTCAGAGAGGCAGTGATGTCTTCGCATAGCATCTGTAATCTCCTCTGCCTCTTTTAGAGAGCTCACATCCCCATCCTCCTTCCCTCCCCACAACCCTCCTACCAGGCACAGCAAGTATTGTGTATATTATATACACACAATATAGAAAATAAGAATGGAAAAGAGGGAGAAAGAGTAAATGATCATTGGACTGGGTAAAGTATGAATTTAAAATATTCATTATTTAGCCAACACATTTGGCTTCTTCTTTAACACTCATGTGGGGAGCCTTGAAAATACAATTGACATCTGAGAGAGAGCTAGCAAAATCCACTTGGAAATGCAATAGGCCACTTATGGGAGGGATATGACAGGATTGTCACAGATGGGACTCCTCTGACCTGGCAGGCATGATTTTCCTGTGAAGCTTCAGGGCCCCTCATCGCAGGGGCATTTTCCAAGGCCTGGGAGAGGGATCGCAGCTATGTGTTCATATAGTCAGACATTTCTATAAAATTTGCAATTCTGTGTCTTAGTTCGGGCCGCTGAACAAAGTACCAGAGACTGGGTGGGGTAGATAGACATTCATTTTGCACAGTTCTGGAGGCTGGGAAGTCCAAGATCATGGTGTGGGCAGATTTGGGTCTGATGAGAGCCCGCTTCGGGTTTGCAGACAGCTCTCTTCTCTTATGCTCATGAGGCAGAGAGCAGAGAGAAGGAGCTCTTTGGGTTTGTTTTCTTTTAAGATTTTATTTATTCATGAGAGACACACAGAGAGAGGCAGAGACACAGGCAGAGGGAGAAGCAGGCTCCCTGTGGGGCACCCAATGTGGGGACTCGATCCCGGGACCCCAGGATCACGCCCTGAGCCAAAGGTAGACACTCAACCACTGAGCCACCCAGGTGTCCCTCATTTTATTTTTCTTAATAAGGGCCTCTGTCCATCCCCTAACGCGCACACACACACACACACACACACACACACATCCCAAGACGTGTCTCTGTGTCCTGGTTACAATCTCAGAAAGGAAAAAGACCAAATGTGATTGTAATACATTAAATGGAAATGAAAGCTATTGAATTGTACCTGTATGGTAAAAGTGTGACCCCAAGATGGGCATAGTCAGGTTCCAGACTAGAAAAGGAAGCCCAGAAACTCAGAAGTGGACTGTGTTCTTCCAACACTGTCTCAGAAGAAACACACACGGCCAGGATAAACAAGCCATTGAGACTGGTCACCACACCTCTCCTGATTCCACTCTGACCCCCCTCTTTTTATAACAAGCCCTTCATCCTCCCAAATTCCTTCAATGGGAAGACAGTTACTCTGGCTAAGACACATGAGTCTTATGACAAATAAAGCAGAGTATCATTCGAGGCTGAAAAATAAATAAATTGGCATTCTGTCTCTTTTAAACACGGGGCAGCTCCCTCCGAGTACAATCAGTACTGCGACTGCTAACAAAGTTCAGGTTCTGGATCCTCACGGCTGAAACCGACCTGGGCAGCCTGATCTGGGCAGCCAGTCGAGCCTTTAAGAGACAATCCTTTATTTTGATGTCACCACCCTCAAACAATGGCACTTTAGGGGAAAGGAGATGTGTGGGGAACAGGAAGGATCCTGAAAGGTTTTTTGAATTAGAGCACCATAACCATGCCACCTCCAGGCAGATTTCCCCCAAAGAGATTAGTAAATTCCCTAAGTGTATTCATATTGCTTTGTTGATTCAAGAGAATTTCAAACTCTGTACAAGAAGATAAGTTTACAGGGTGCCTGGGTGGCTCAGTCGGTTAAGCGTCTGCCTTCAGCTCAGGTTGTGATCCTGCGGTCCTGGGATCGAGCCCCACATGGGGCTCCCTGCTCAGTGGCGAGCCTGATTCTCCCTCTGCTGCTTCTTCTGCTTGTGCTCTCTCATGCTCTCTCACAAATAAATAAATAAAATCTTTAAAAAATTTTTAAAAAGACTTTGCCTTCAAAAAAAAAGTTTTCTACTTAGTTATCACCAAACCAAAATCTTCTCTGCTATGGTTCTAAAGACATTGTTTCCAATATTCTACCCTTGATCAATCCTACAATCCTTCCTTCTGATCACAGCTACCATGTGCCCAGCACTGAGCATTTATGATTTGCAGTTCACCCAACTGCCTTGCCAAGTAAGCATAACTATTTACACAGAGGAGGAAACTGAGTCTTATAGAGTTTGAGAACTTGCCCATAATTACAAAGCCATTAGGTAGGTGCTAGAGCCAAAATTAGAATTTTCTTTTTTTTTTAACATTTTATTCATTTATTTGAGAGAGAGAGTGAGAGAGCACAAGGAGGGGGAGTAGCAGAGGGAGAGGGAGAAGCAGGCTCCCTGATGAGCAGGGAGCTCGAATGGGGGCTCAGTCCCAGAACCGTGGGATCATGACCTGAGCTGAAGGCAGACGCTTAACCAACTGAGCCACCCAGGTAACCCTAGAATGTACTTTTCAAAGAACTCTGCCTCTCTCAAAATTGCCAGCATATTCCAGACTACCTTGAATCCAGAATAAATAGTGGGATTTCAGTCCTACTATTTATACTTAAAAAAATTAAGAATATATCTATAATAGGTGTTAAACACCCAGGAATTCACATATGACTGGCTTGGCAAAGGGGCAAAGGTGTATGTAGAAATTTCTTACTTTGAAAAAAAATTATTGCCACTCCAAAGCTTTCATGGGAGGAGGTCTCATTTACATTGAAGATTCTTGGTTTCTCTCAGTATCATGGAACCTCTCAGATGCGGTTAACATTCTCTACCTTGACTGGTTTCACAGATGTATACATATATAAAAATACACTGAGTTTATACTTAAGACTTGTGGTCTTTACTGTGTATATGTTATACCTCATTTAAAATAGAAACCATCGTACAGGACAGTGTGTACAGAAACTTCCGTTTGAATTCAATAGAGCATGGAGATTCTCTGAGTACATGCTTGGATAGGCATATAATGTGTCTGGAATGATGCACAAACATCCAGCAACAATGGTTGTTTGGGGCACCAAGGGAGGATGCAAGTTGGATAGAGACCCATTTGCACTGTGCATCCTCCTGCATCCAGTAAATTCTTAGTATATGAGAATTTTTTTAATTGATGAAAAATTATTTAAAATTATGTTTTAATTAGTAAATAAATACTTTCAAGGAAAAAGAAACATACAAACCCACAACGTTCCCGTAAATGTACCAAAATCAGTCTGGTGACTCAGGCTGCATTTGCAATGCTTGGAGGGAGCACAATTTGAAGGTGGAGATTTTCAACTACAGTATTCTATTTTTCCAGCATCAGGAGAAATGATAAGGATTTGCACTCTTTCTCTCCACAGTAGTAGTTCGGGCGTTCAGCTAATGACAGAGGATGAGGGTGAAGTTGGTGTGAATATGCAAAAAGAACATTTACTTGTTCAGAGGCTAACTGGTTCAGAGGCAAACATGCATTGAGAATTACCATGAACAAATAATTGCTACTGGGTAAGATTTTTACATTTTTGCTTTTGTCTTTCAACCCTTCGCTTTCCTTCCATTTTTATTCTTCTTTTTTTTTTAGATTAAAAAAAATTTTTTTTTAATTTATGAGAGACTCAGAGAGAGAGAGATGCAGAGAGACACAGGCAGAGGGGGAAGCAGGCTCCATGTAGGGAGCCCGACGTGGGACCCGATCCTGGGTCTCCAGGATCAGGCCCCGGGCTGAAGGCGGCGCTAAACCACCGAGCCACCCGGGCTGTCCCATTTTTATTCTTCTTGAGTATGTCCTTAGCATAGAAAATAGACATGAGGAATTCAGGGCAAACTCTGTTCAGATGACCTTAATTGAGATGCCATTGGGGTTAAGGAGATGATGGTGTACATGAAAACTATAAAAACAGATCAATCTGTGTGTCTCGTTTAGACCCCTGTTCCTATACCACGTGCCCCTTTCTTCCCTAACTCCTCAGATGGCTTGTTCATTCTGGAGGAGGTTTGTGTGTCTGGAAAATGCTGAGTTCTTTGTCCCTTTATTCTGCAGATGTCAGACCACTTTGCAAGAAAAATGCTTGATTATTCTAGACTACAGGAGAAAAATGAATTACAGAAGAAATTAAATGATGAGCACAAGCTACTTCAATAAAATAACTGCACAAGCAAAACAAAGACAGCTAAAACAAACAAACAAACAACAAACACTCCAAGACCTTGTTTATTCTAGTTTTACTGAGCTCTCTTATAGTATATTGAAAGAATTTTACACTCCAATTTGTTTCTGGGTAACAAAGACAAGTTACCCAGAATAGAGAGAAGTTTACCATTTCCTGGCACAGAATTTCTCAACTTCAATACTACTGACATGTTGGGCTGGGTGATTCTTTGCTGTGAGGGGGTCTCTCCATGTATCTTAGGATGTTCAGCAGCATCCGGCCTCTACCCACTAGATGCCACTAACACACCCTAGTCATGACAACCAAAACTGTCCCCAGAAATTGTCAAATAGCCCCTGTAGGGCAAAATCAAGCCTGGTCGAGAGCCACCATCCTAAAGGCTGATAGCTACAATTAGCTATTCCAGGAAATAACACTAGTGCCTCTTATTTTCAGAAAACAGGCAAGTGTATGCAGCAGTACATATGTATACTCAGAGAATCCATTCTGAAAAAATAATTTTATAAGCTAATTTTAAGGGAAAGTGTACTGGTATCTGTCATTTATTTTGAAATATGTTTTAAAAATATGATGGATCAAGCAATAGGTGGATAGACATGTGATAAAATAAGCATCATAAAATTTTAATTATAGAATCTAGGTGGTAGATATCTGAGTGTTCATCATAACATTGTTTCAGCTTTTCTGTGTGTTGGAAAAATGTTCATAATAAATTGTTGGGGGAAAAGATTTCATGCATATTTTACTATCACAGAAAATCAAGAGGTTCATTTCACTTTATTATCTTAAATAGAGATAAAAGGAGCATATCTCGCTGTCAGCACTAACAGGGATATTCTTTTGCTCCAAAACCATGTTGTTAAAGCTAAGTATTCTAATCACATGAACAACCTACCTAATTGTCATGGGAAGATCAAAATAGTGAGCATTGACTCTAGCTGAAAGAGGACTCAAATTCATTCACTGTCCCATTAGGTAACTGAAGAAACTATGTCCAGGAGAGAGCATGCCTTGTATTTTTAAAGAACTGCTTTACACAGGAGTCTTTTTCAAATCTTTTAGTTTCAAGGATTCTGTTATTATCATGAACATTTTTTTCCAAAAATCTTAGATACTAGCCCCCCTCTGCCGGCCCCGGGAGTTTCACCACCTATAAAATGGGAGGACTTGAAATATGCAAGTTAATCAGATACATCTCCTGCTGAAAAACCCTTCTTACCCTTGCTTATGTTTAACAGTTGCCTTTAAGCCTTTCATTAGACCACAATTCAGCCAGTGTTTACTGAAACCATCCTATGTCAGGAACCATGGGTACAATACTGACCCTAAGAGCATCATGATCTGTAGAGATTTATGCCAATGTGAAATGTGCTGTCGCTGTGTCATCCTAAGACTTTTGGAGTCAGATGACTCCATAGAGTCTTTGAGTTTAGCATAGTGCCTTTTTAAAAAGCAGACACAGAGTAAAAGATGCTCAAAATCATAAGTCATCAGAGAAATGCAAATCAAAACCACAGTAAGGTACTACTATACCCCTACTAGAATGTCTAAAATTCAAACACTTGATAATTTGAGGTGTTGGCATGGATGCAGTGCAACTGGAACACTTGTGCATTGCTGACAGGAATGCACAATAGTGTAGCTACTTTGGAAAACAATGTGGCAGCTTCATATAAAGTCAAACTAACCTACCATATGACACAGAAATTTTACTCCTAGATATTTATTCAAGATAGATGAAAATATGTCTAAACAAAGAACTGTACAGAAATGTTCATAGCAGCTTTAACACATCAGCCAAAAGCCTGAAATATTCCCTATCTATCAACAGGCAAACAAACTGTGGGTATATTCGTACAATAGAATACTGCCGGCCAACAACAATGAACAAATTACTAAACACACAATATGGATTCATCTCTGAAACATGATGCTGAGAAGATTCACATTTTGAGAACCACTACTTTACTCTGATACTTATAAATTGGTCAATCCCATGTAGCTACTAGGTTCTCATGATATTTTTTCTCACTGATGCAATAAAAGTGACACTTCATTTTACTATGAGCATATGGTCTAAGAAGTAACTCTACAAGCAGTACAACTGTGGAATCAGTTTTAGAACCGTAAGGGATCTTTGAGGTCAGCTGCTGCAACTTCCCAACCATTTACAGAAATTCCCCTAAAGTGCACCAGAGTGCTGCTTTCTTCCCCGTTAAACCCAGAAAATTCTGAAAAACAGAATTTTCATTGACTTAGGATCTTGTAGTTCTTCCAGTTCTTTATCCAAAGACCAATTTTTATTTTATAGCATGGCCCATGTAGACAGCAGGTTTGCAGATTTATCTGAATATTTGTGGTTGCTTGTTATTTCTGCTCCTGTAGCTTCCCATCTCTAGCAGTTCTTTAAAAAAAAAAAAAGATTTTATTTATTCATTTGAGAGAGACAGAGAGAGAACAGAAGCAGGCAGAGGGAGAGGGAGAAGCAAGCTCCCAGCTGAGCAAGGAGCCCAATGTGGGGCTTGATCCCAGGACCCTAGGACCACGACCCCAAGCTGAAGGCAGACACTTGACCACCTGAGCCACCCAGGTACCCCTTCTAGCAGTTCTTTAAGACTTGGTTCCTCCTCCCCACATCCCACCATTGGTAGTTTATTCTCGGATTAAGAGCACCTCTTTTGTTGATCGATTGATTGATTTTTGCCACTTCTCAAGCAATAAATGACCAATACTAACAGGGTTTTTGCTTGTTTGGTTTTCCATTTTGTTTTGATATGTACCTCTAGCTATAAAAATTCTATTTCTACAGTTTTACATGCCTTGATTCTTCTAAATCTCTTCAGTCTCTCCAGGAAACTTGCTACTCATGTGCTATTTGCCTGATATTTTCCTGAATATTCATTTAATATTCTCACATAAAATATGTTTTCAAGCAACCTGGACTCAAGATGAGAGATGACAAATTAAATTACTACCCTCAGGCAGCTTAGCACTGACTTTAGCAGCCAGCTGATCCCATTCTTCAATGTTTGGTCAGTTTCTCTTAACAAAAGAATCTACTACCAGAGTGAGTCTATCTCTGCTTCATCCAAACTCCCAGTCAGTTCTTGCTTTATAGAAAACAAAATCACCTCTACTCCTCTCAATCTAAAAATGAGCAGATAACAATCTGTTTCTCTGATTACATAAATCAGAAACTCCCCAGTGTAGGAGAGGAAGAAGTTTTCCTTGACCCTCTTAGGGTCCCTGGCTAGATCTGAAAATTAAACTGACAAAGATAGATTAACAGGAGAAAAGCACACAGATTCATTTAACATAAGTTTTACATGACAAGGAGAGAATGAAGACCCAAAGAAGCAGTTAGACCTGAGGTTTGGTTTGTAGGTTTGACCAAGAGTGGACAGTCATGGAGATATGTGATAGGTTAGAGGGTACGACATAAGTGTGGTAAACTGGAAACTTGCTAAATTTGTTAGGCCTGTTTGTTAGGATTCTTCTCAGTTGCCTTTTTTTTAAGATTCATATTTATTTTTATTTATTTATTCATGAGAGACACAGAAAGAGAGGTAGAGACATAGGCAGAGGGAGAAGCAGGCTCCCTGTGAGAGTCCCTCCGATGCAGGACTCGATCCTAGGACACCGGGATCACGACCTGAGCTGAAGGGAGACACTCAACCACTGAGCCACCCAGGTGTCCCTCAGTTGCCTTTGTCTTTGGAGATAAGGATACCCCTTTCCTCCAGGTATAGAGTGGGTACCTCTCACATGAGGGGGTCTTATGACCTGCTTGGGGGTGGGGAGTGGAGGGTCAGTGTGACCTTCCTGCTTCTGCTGTGTTCTCAAGCTCCTTCAACTTAAAATATTCGATACACTAAGATGTCACATTTTAGGGTACCATGTTCCAAACCCAATCACCAGTCTTTGTTAAAAATAACGGCATTCAAGGGTGCCTGGGTGGCACAGTCAGTTGAGCGTCTCACTCTTGGTTTTGGCTCAGGTCCTGAACTCAGGGCTGTGAGATTTAGCCCTATGTTGATCCCCATGTCAGGCTCTGCACTTGGAGCAGAGTCTGCTTGAGATTCTTTCTCCCTCTCCTTCTCCCTCTGCCCCTCCTGCTCGTGCTGTCTCTCACTCTCTCTCAAATAAAGAAATAAACTTAAATAAATAAATAAATGATAAAAATAAAAGCATTCATTCAAAAAGATGAATCAAGTTTTCCCAATGTTGGCTGTAATACATTATTGTACTTCCTTAATTTGAAAGGCAAATGTGAGGCTGTATCTCAGCTCTATGGCTTACATTAGTTTAATTTTATAAAAATAGAGTAGACATTCATATGATTAAAAAACCAAAATAAAAGTGTGGGTAATAAGAAGTTGTACTCCCAGTGTGATTCCTTTAACCCCATTTCCTCCCCTACCCTAAACACTTTGACTTATTTCCTATCTTCTCCTTTTCCTAAGTAAATACACCCAAACCAATATGAATATATTTCATATAGCCCCACCTCTTCCTTTCAGTAAAGGTAGTATTCACTACTCTTTACATTGCTTTTCTTATTTAATAATAAAGACTTTCAACTTTTAATTTCAGTATATAAGGCATTTGTATAGCTAAATAGTATTCTACTATGTGATTATACAGATCGTCCTCAACTTACAATGGAGTTACATCCCAAATAAACATTGTAAGCTGAAAATACTATAAGGAAAAAATGCACCTAACCTACTAAGCATCATAGCTTAGCCTAGCCAAACTTTAATATACTCAGAATATCAATATTAGCCTCAGTTGGACAAAATCATCTAACGCAAAGCCTATTTTATAATGAAGTGTTGAATATCTCATATACTTTACTGACTACTGTAGTGAAAGTGAAAAACAAAATGGTTATCAGTGTGTGGCTTGTCCTCTGGGAGCTCTAGCTCACGGCCAGTGCCCAGCATTATGAGAGTTTATTGTACCACATATCACTAGCCAGAGGGAAGATCAAAATTCAAAGTAAAGTTTCTACTGAAAGCATACCATTTTCACACCATTTTTTTCTTTTTTTTTTCATTTTCACACCATTTTAAAGTTGAAAAAGCGTAAGTCAAACCATCGTAAGTTGGGGACTGTCTATATCATGATTTATTAATTTAATTACTAATTAATGGACACTTGGGTTATTTCCAAACTTCTGCTATTATAAACAATGCTGTAATAAATAACCTTATACATACGTCAAGACAATTTCATTGTGATTATCTTATCTCTTGGAAATAATATATGAATTAGTTTTCATTATACTCTTCTCCATTTCTAAATTTACAGTAAACATATATTATTTTTATTTTATTTTATTTTTTTAAAGATTTTATTTACTTATTTATTTGTGAGAGACACAGAGAGAGGCAGAGACATAGATAGGTAGAGGGAGAAGCAGGCTTCCCATGGGTAGCTGATGTGGGATTTGATCCCAGGACCTGAGCCAAAGGCAAATGCTCAATCACTGAGCTACCAGGTGCCCTCATATTTATTTTTATAAGGAACAACAAAAATGTAATTATTTTTACAGGACATACTTTTGAAGCATCTAACTTTTTGCAAACAGTAATTTGTATTTAGACTTCTTAGAAATGCTGAAAGTTGGCAGCCTATTCTTTTTTTTTTAATTTTAAAAAATGTTTTATTTAAATTCAATTTGCCAACATATAGTATGGCAGCCTATTCTATGTCCTAATGTGTAGAGCAAATTTAAAACAGTGGATCCAGTCATCTAAAAGTAGTTTATGGGACTTCACTAAGTCTCAAACAGCAACAGCACATTCCTACACCCATAACTTTTCCCTAAAACCAAAATTAGGTATCACTGCTAAGCACAATGAGAGACCACGCTCTACAATGAAGGACAAAGGAAATTCCAAAATGATTTGCCTTTATCTTATGCCACCTCATCTCATTTTGTGTGCTTATCACTCCCCTAACCTTAATATACTTTCTGTTTGCCTGTGACACAGAATCATCCTTAAACTAGTTAACACTCTCTACTGCTACCCCACCCCCCAAAGAAACAGTATATTTAGGCTCATCACTGGCTCTTTTTTTTTTTTTAAGTTGTTTTTAGACATTTGCTAAACAAACTGAAAGTAGTGCTGGGGACACATGAAACCAACACACACATGTCACTCCCAAATAGGGTGTGTTCTGTTTTTAAATATTACTTTACATTTAATAACTACCCTTTGTTATATAATGTACAGGTTTTAATGGATTGTGACCAGTAATAGACTTCATTTTCCTGCATTCAGGTTTCACTTAAGAAAACATAGTAATGTTCCTTGGGCTTAACAACCAAAAGAAACAGAGAGGATGTTTTCTTTCTGAATTATCTGATACATGATAAATATTTGAAAATTCCTAAATCGAGAAGGCTCTTTTTCCTGAATGCTTCCACATCCTTAACTTTTCACTTGTTTTATGTTGCAAAAATTCTTTAATTACACTGAAATACTGACCCACTCAACATGTACTACAAACCAACAATGTTAGATGATGTCCTAAAAAAAGAGAAAAGTTCAGGTAACGATTTAGGTAAAACCGAAAGTACTATTCACCAAGTAAAAGAACGGTAAACATATTTTATGATAAAAATGGATCAGAGAATACTATTCAGCTATAAAAAGGAATGAAAAATGGGCCAGAGAACACTATTCATCCATAAAAAGGAATGAAATTTTGATATAGGCTACAACATGCATAGATTTTGAAAACATTTTGCTTAATAAAATAAACCAAAAATAGAAGGACAAATATTGTGTGATTCCAACTATACGAGGTACCTAAAATAAGCAAATTCATAGAGATGGAAAGGAGAACAAAGGAGGGAGAGGGAGAGAGAAGTAGACTCCCGGCTGAACACAGGAACCTAACTCGGGGCTCAATCTCATGACCCTGAGATCATGACCTGAGCTGAAATCAAGAGTCAGATGCTTAACTGACTGAGCCACCCAGGTGCCCCAGAAATTGTACTTTTTAATTTTAATTTTTTAAAAGATTTTATTTATTCATGAGAGACACACACAGAAAGAAGCAGAGACACAGGCAGAGGGAGAAGCAGGCTCCTTGCTGGGATCCCAATGTGGGACTTGATCCCATGGGATCATGACCTGAGCCAAAGGCAGACGCTCAACTACTGAGCCACCCAGGAGTCCCAAAATTATACTTTTTTAAAAGAATAACAACGCGAGGCATAAACTGAACAAGAAAGGTTCAAAACTCATATGAAGAAAATTACAAAATTCTTCTAAAAGACCAAAAGTTGACTTGACACAATGGATAATATCTTATTTGGAGTTAGGCAGACCTAACATTATAAGTGATATCGATTAATTCTAAGTTAGTATATATATTTAATACAATCACAGTAAGAACATTATCAAATTCTTGTTTCCTGGAGTTGATTATAAAGTACTTTAGGGAAGACAAGCAAGAATAGCCAAGAAACATCTGAAGAACATAGACAGTGATGAAGGCTTGCCCTGTCAGATATTAAAATTAAAACATTATATGACCCAAAGTAGAAAGTAAATATCTAAGAATTCATACTGATATAGATAAATGATTGAATAGGTTAATAGGAAAGAGACAGATGTCTTGTGCATTATTTCATCTAATTTATGTAGATACTTGACCTCAAAGAAGTAGAGCCTAACTCCCTACTCCTTACATGTGTGCTGCACATGGTGACTTCCTTCCAAAGAGGGGAAATATGGAAAACAAGGGGGGAAAGAGTACCTTTACAGTGAAACAATCTGACAAGCACTACCTCAGCCAAGTGATGAAGGTCAACATCAACAGTGATAAATCACACTGATAATATATACCCTTGGCACGATATGATGTGATGAAAATGGCACTTTACCTCTGTGGTCTCCCCCAAAAGCTCGTAATGCCAGTCTGATCATGAGAAAAACATCAAATTCCTTCCAGTAGAGGAGCATTCTGCAATAAACCTGACCAGTGCTCCTCAAAACTGTCAGGATCACCAAAAAAAAGCACAGTCTGAGAGACTGTCACACCAAGAGGAGTCTAAGGAGACACGATGACTAAATCTATTGTGGTATCCTGACATGGAAAAATGACATTAGGTCAAAACTAAGATCTGAATGAAGTATGCACTTGAGTTAATAACAATGTATTGGCATTGGTTCATTCATTTTGATAAATGTGTCACACTAATACAGGATATTAATAACAGGGGAAATGGTGTAGGGTATATTGGAGCTCTCTATACAATCTTCTCAAATTGTTTTTGTAAATCTGAAACTGTCCTAAAAAGTCTATTATGCATGAAACATTTTTGTAGATGTCACCTTGTGGCCTTTGCCATAGGTTAACTGGAGAATCCATCTAGAAGTGAAATCCCTGGGTCATAGAACACAGCTTTGTGACATATTGTCAAATTGATCTTAAAATAGTTGTACCAATTCCCACTATCAGTGTATGAAAAAATCTAATTCCATGCTCCTTTCCTGGTAATACATGCATCCTCATTGATTTTTATTACTTTCAGACTCTTAATTTTTTGCAAATCTGCTGGGTAGAAACATGATGTGGGTAGTTGTTTTAACATGCATTTCTGTGATTCATGGTTTTTTAATAATAATTATTATTATTTTAATAATAAAACTGACTAGAACCCAGTTTGCTTTTTATTAGCACCTGTACTAGTAATTCTTTTTTTGTGTGTAGTTTTTTACATTTTTTAATTTTATTTTTTAATTTTTATTATTTTTTAAAGATTTTATTTACTTATGCATGAGAGACAGAGAGAGAGACAGAGAGAGAGGCAGAGACACAGGCAGAGGGAAAAGCAGGCTCTATGCAGGGAGCCCAACACGGGACCCAATCCCAGGTCCCCAGGATCAGGTCCCGGGCTGAAGACGGCACTAAACCACCGAGCCACCCGGGCTGCCCACATTTTTTAAAATTTAAATTCAATTTGCCAACATATAACACTCAGTGCTCATCCCATTAAGTGCCCTCAGTGCGATTCATGTTCTTATACTTCAGCCAGGTTCCTATTTACTGAGTTGCCTGTTGTTTCTTATGTTTTAATTTGTAGTTCTTTATATATTTTATTTTATTTTTTTGTTTTTTTCTTTCTTTATATATTTTAGAATATTTGTATGTTATATATATGTCAAACGTATATTCACATCCTTGATTTTAAATATTTTTAATGATGTCTTTTATGCCACCAAACTTTTTAATGACACTACTTTCAAATGTAGTAAATTTATCATTTTTTCCTTTATGGTATGCACATTTCATTGCTGCTTTGAAAAATCCATCCTATTGAAATAATAAAGCATTCTGGTCTATTTCCATCTGAAAAAAAAATAAATAATGCTTGTTTTTTTAAAAGATTTTATTTTTAAGTAATTAAGATTTTATTTTTTCAGTAATCTCTACTCCCAATGTGGGGCTTGAACCCACAACCCCAAGATCAAGAGTCACATGCTCTACCAACTGAGCCAGCCAGGTGCCCCAATAACACTTGCTTTAAAAAAAAAAACTTATTATAAAGCCTCAGAAACTTAAAGGGGGCATTGGCAAATGAGCAGAATACCCAGAAGTGGGTCCACCTGCATATGGAAATTTGGTATATCATAAAGGTTGTATCTCAAATACAGTGAAGGAAAGATGGACCATTAATAAATCGTGTTGGGGAAACTTCTTAGCTATACAGAAAAAGATAAAACGGGATCTGATAAGTTCTAAATACAGCAGAGATTTATTTTTTTTATTTTCTAAAGATTTTATTTATTTATTTGTTTGAGCGAGAGAGAGAGAAAGTGAGAGAGAATATGAGCAGAGGGAGAGGGAGAAGCAGGCTCACCCCTGAGCAGGGAGCCTGACTGTGGGCTTGATCCCAGGACTCTGGGATCACAATCCAAGCAAAGAGCAGATGCTTAATCGACTGAGCCACCCAGATGCCCCAAACAAATACAGCAGAGATTTAAAGATAAAAAATTAAACCATACATGCCCAAAAGAAATCATAGGTAAACTCTTCTATACTCAGTAATGCAAAATATTTCCCTAACTAGGAATCAAAATCCAGAAACTAGGGAAAAAATATTGCTAAATCTGACCATGTAAAATTTTAAAAACAGAAAAACAAAAACCTCCATGCTAAAAAACACCATAAACCATGGAAAAAGACAAATGGCAAATTGGGAAAAAATATTTGCAACCTGTATCTCAGATAAAGGTTTCATTTCCTTGAAGTATTTGTTTAAAAATACAGAAATAAGAGGCCATCTGCCCCATAGGAAAATGGGGAAGATAAATGAACACACATTTGAAGAAAAAGAAATGCAAATGGTCCTTAAACATGAAAAAATGTTCAACCTGCTTGGTAATAAAAAGATGCAAGTTAAGTTTCACAAAGATATTTCTCATCCAGCAGAACAACAAACACACTGGCTAGAACCTCCAACATGAAGTTCAACAGAAGCGGTTAAAATGAACTTCTGGTCTCATTCTCCATTTCAATATTTCACCATTAAGTATGACATATACTTTTTGTAGATACCCTTTATCAGATTGAAGAAGTTCCCCTCTTAGTTTGTTGAGAGTCTATATTTTTATGACAAATAATTGTTTCATTTCATTAAATGCTTCTGCATCTGATGCAACATGGGATTTTCCCCTCTTTATTCCATTAATGAGGTGAAATACATTGATCTTCAAATGTTAAACTGATCTTGTATTCCTGAAAGGAATCCCATTTGATCATGATATACTATCCTTTCCTACATATTGCTGGATTTGATTTGCGATACTTTTCTAGGATGTCGGAGTCTATGATCATGGGAGCTAGCAGCTTTTAATTTTCCTCTTGTAATGTCCTTGTTACATTTTGGTATTAAAGTTCTGATGCCCTCATAAAATAAATTTGGCAGTGTTTCTGCTGTTTCTGTTCCTTGGAGAAGTTTGAGTAAAATGGCATTATTTCTTTATTATCATTTTTTATTTTTAAGTAATCTCTACACCCAACGTGGAGCTCAAACTCATAACCCCGAGATAAAGAGTCTCATGCTCCACTGACTGAGCCAGCCAGAGGCACCACCTCCACTTTTTAAATTTATTAAATGGTGTTATTTAAATGTTTGAAGGAATTCACCATTGAAGCCATCTGGGCCTGAAGTTTCCATTATGGGAGGCTTTAAACTACAAATTCAATTTCTTTAATAGATAAAAAAATCTTCAGGTTTTATTCAGAGTCTCTTCATCTTCTTTTTTTTTAAAGATTATTTATTTATTCATGAGAGATACAGACAGAGAGAGAGGCAGAGACACAGGCAGAGGGAGAAGCAGGCTCCACGCAGGGAGCCTGACGCGGGACTTGATCCCAGGACTCCAGGATCACGCCCTGGGTCAAAGACAGTGCTAAACTGCTGAGCCACCCAGGGATCCCCTCTCTTTATCTTCTTGAATAAATTTTTGGTAAATTGTGTTTTTTGAAAACTTCATCCATTTCATGCAAATTTTCACATACTGCCTTTTCTATAACTAACTGTATCTCAAAGTAACCCAATAGTTGATGAGGAAATGTGTTTTTGTGTCTAAAAGAATTCAACTTTTAAAGGATTTGTTAAAAAATAAATGACCAGTTTAGAATCTCACTATTTTATAACCCCAAATGAAATCATAGTTCTAGGCAGTCATTATTAATGGATGCTCAAAATGTTCCAGTGATAAGCTGATGGGAAGTTTTATAATGGTTGATTTAGGCTGACACTATTTGAACCCACCGATCACTTTTAATGTTCCCCAAAAAGAAATAACCAGAAATTATGTGTTGCCTCTTGCAATACAACGCAAAGTACACACCGCCATCTATGAAATGTTCTTGGCTCTCCCTGCAACCAAATCAAACCTGAATCTAATTTTTTTTTTTTTTTTAAACCTGAATCTAATTATGTCTGTTTACTTAACTCAGTTGACAGGAAAGACAGGAGCCAAAGGAACATGTTAAATGACACAGCAAGAACGCAACCAGCAACATCAAAATATAGGAAGTTCTAGGAAAATGATGTGGTTTCTTCAACAAATAAATTATTTTTTAAAAAAGGAGCTGTAGACTATAAATTAAGATAATTAACAAATTTAACAGCAACCAGATAGAATGTGTGGACCCTGTTTACTGACTTGAGAATACTTACTGTAATAAAAAGAAAAAAAAACAAACCCTTAAGATCATTGGGAAAATTTGAATACTGATGGGATATTTCATACTATTATGGGATTGTTATTTTTTTGTGCAGTAATAGTAATAGTTTTTTTAAAGGGTCTTTATCTTTTAGAGATACATAGAAAGTGTTTATTGGTAAAATGATATATCTGGGGTATATTTCAAAATAATTGCAGGGGAGAGGGTGGTTATAATAGTGGGAGAGTATAGCTGAAATAAGATTGGCCATGTGTTAATAACTGGAAATTAAGTGATGGGTACATGGGTTTTTTTTAATATTGTTCCCTCTACTCTTATATATTTTTAGCAATTTCCATAATAAAGTTTTAAAAAATCCTAACAGTGCTGGAAAACAAAGGTGCCATTCACAGACAAAAATGTGAAATTGGAAACATTTGAAAGCAGATGGGATCAGAAGAGAAGTCAGAGGACAGGAAACCACAGATTAAGTCATCAGAAGGGTTCTTGCCAAAGCAGCCTTGAGAAAAGGGGGCAGGGAAGTATGCCCTTCCAGAGTTATAGATTTTCATTTGGCTTGAGTTGGAACAATTTCTCTCAACTGGCCCTTTTCTTCCCCCTCACCTGAACAGAATGCTGATCAGAAAAGTCTAAGAATGTTCTCTGAAGAAACTGGTCCTCAAGAGGTGAAAACCTGAGTTAAGTAGAATTAGCACTGTGCCAAGGGCAGGGACTAGAAAACAGAGAACAGGCTCCACCCCTGGAGCTGCCCAGTAAGTTCTCCATGGAATTGTGCTTGCCTACTACTCCCTGTCCTCCCAACCCCACTCCACACCTACAAGGAAGGCCTCTTGCAGCTACAATCTGTCCTCTTTAAAAAAAAAAAATTATTTGACAGAGAGAGAGAGCAAGAGGGGGAGGAACAGAGACAGAGAATCTCAAGTAGACTTTGAGCTGAGCATGGAGCCTGACACAGGGCTCAATTTCATGACCCTAAGATCATGACCTGAGTCAAAATCAAGAGTTGGTTGCTTAACTAAATGTGCCACACAGGCACCCCCAACCTGTCCTTTTGAGATGAATCTGCTAAAGCAGACCTGCAGAGCCACAAAGAAAATCCACTCCAGCTATCTATATTAATCAAAGCAATACTTTTGTTTGTAAATACAAACTTAAGCTTAAGAATTGCTAGATCCTTGAGAAAAAACCAACCCACGACAGAAAAGTAAAATACAAAAAGTGGATAGATTGCAGTGAAAAAGAAACTAGCAGAGATACAAAAAAGGATTCTTAGGAAATGAATGAACATTAGTTATTAACCTACATATTTTATTTTTATTTTTTTAAAGATTTATTTATTTATTCAGAGAGAGCGAGAGAGAGGCAGAGACACAGGCAGAGGGAGAAGCAGGCTCCATGCAGGGAGCCCAACGCGGGACTCGATCCCAGGTCTCCAGGATCACACCCCGGGCTGCAGGCGGCGCTAAACCGCTGCGCCACCCCGGCTGCCCTAACCTACATATTTTAATGAACAGGCTAAATAATATGCCTGAAAGACCAAATTGGTGGGCTGGAAGTAAAATTAAGGAACTATCCTAGAATATAAAGCAAAAAACAAACAGAAAATATTAAAAAGTTATGAAGGAAAAATCTAGAAACTCCAACATCTAACTAATCAGTGTTCCAGAAGTAAAGGATAGACAGGATGCCAGGGAAGAAATAATCAAAAGTATTATTATAATAAGATTTGCAAAACACACTGATGGGGTATGCCAAAGGAACACAGAAGCCCCCAGAAAAAGCCCCCAATGGACACAACTGAAACAAGTAGAACAAAATGAAGTAGTATTGCATTAGGGCCCAAGGCATAAAATAAACTTCCATGAGTCTTTACTGATATAAATGATTAAATAAATTAATAAGCAGAGGAGAAAACACTTACCTCCTTCCTGTGCAGAATTTCAAAGAATTCATGTAGATAGGCCACTTTAAAGGAGGCATAGCATAATTCCTCCGTCTTTAAGTGTGGAGCTGAACACAGTGACTGCCTTTCCAACAATGCAGTAATGGAAAGAACTTGACAGTGGAGAAACCTGACTAACAGCCAAGCCAGGTGATGGGGGCACCATCAGCAGTAAGTCATGTTGATAGTATGAATCCTTGAGGTGACATGATGAAAATGGCACTTTACCTCTGTGATCTTCTTCCTCAAAGCCCAAGTCTGAAAAACTGTTACACCAAGAGAAGCTTAAGGAAATCTTGACAAAAAATGTCATGTGCTATTCTGGATGGGGATGGGGCGGTGTGTGTGTGGGATATTGGGTAAAAACTAGATTTGAATATAGTCTTTAGCTAATAATAATGTATCACCCTTGGTTCAGTAATTGTACTGAACATACCACAGTAACATAAGATGTTAATAATAGGGAAAACTGTGGAGGCCTGGGGGAGATATATGGGAACTCTGTGCTATTGACTCAATTTTTCTGTAAATCTAAAATTATTCTAAAAAATAAAGCCTATTTGAAAAGTACAATTTGCTTAAGCAAAAGACATGAATCTTCAGAATGAAAGAAACTAAAGAATGCTGAATATAATGAGAGATAAACATTGTCTTTCATTTTCCATGATTCTGAATCCCTCCCTCTCATATTTACTGAGCACTTATTTTGGGGCTCTCAATCTCCTAATCTAGGCAGTGAGTTTAGACTCCTCGTACTGGCCTTGTTTTTTATATATTAGCAATGTGTATCTTTTCTGCAACAACAGCACACAGCAAAAGAACACTACCATGGATTTTTAAGGCTCTCTAGAGGCACCTGGGTGGCTTAGTAGTTGAGCATCTGCTTTTGGTGCAGGTTGTGTGATCCTGGGGTCCTGGGATGGAGTCCTGCATCAGGGGGGACTTTCACAGGGAGCCTGCTTCTCTCTCTGCCTATGTCTCTGCCTCTGTGTGTCTCTCATGAATAAATAAAATCTTAAAAAAATAAAGCTCTCTAATTCAGTTTTTTAAAACTCACATTTAGAGACAAATTTATGAAACTTCAAAACTCCAAGGAAGAAGAAAAAAATCTACAAAGCTTTCAAAGAAAAAAATACAAAAAAGGTTACTCAGAAAGTTTCCAAAGCCGACTGACATCACACATCAGATAGTAGAATACAATGGAGCAGTGTCTTCAGAATTCTAAGGGAAAAATATTGTCAATCTTAAAGTATATGAGATCAAAAGGTATTTTAAGCATACAAGAACTCGGAAAGTTTACCTCCCACACCTGTAAGAATTACTCAAGAAAATAGTTCAGCCAAAAATATAACTAATCCAAGAAAGAACACATGAGATGTAAGAAACAGTAGGTGCTGAGTCTGTCCCAGATTGGGGTGGGGGTGGGAGGGTTTGAAGGAAAATGAAAAGAGGCTTTATTACATCTTGAGGCTTGGAGACTTTTTCACCGAACAGTGACGTTTTATAAACATTTCCTTTTCTGTGGCTCTAATCCCACTGCTTGACTTTACATAGAATATTCATTTAAAAGTACATTGCAAATTCTGTTCATTTTTCCTTTTGAAGTATGATTACTGATAGATTTACTTTTACCATCTCATTTTATGCTTCCTGTTTACTTTCTCTATGCTTCTTCTTTTCCTGCCTTTAGACTGAATTGCTTACTGGTAAGTTTGAAATGTACTTTGTTCACAATTAATAATTAATTTAAGAAATGCTTTAAAAAAAGATTTTATTTATTTGAGAGTGCGAGAGAGTAGGCACGAACAAGGAGAAAGGGCAAAGGGAGAGGAAGAAGCAGGCTCTGCGTCATGAGGCTCAATCCCAGGACCCGGGGGATCCTGACCGAGCCAAAGGCAGACACTTAACTGGGCCACCCAGGCACCCCTAGGGATTCCTCTTACAACTTTAATATGCATGCACAAAGTATGAGCTTCATCAATAGGTTTTGGAACAGGGACACCTGGGTGACTCAGTGGTTGAGGCCAGCCTTTGGCTCAGGGTGGGGTCCCAGAGTCCCCGGATCGAGTCCCACATCAGGCTTCCCTCGAGGAGCCTGCTTCTTCTCTCTGTGTCTCTGCCTCTCTTCCTGTGTCTCTTATTAATAAATAAAATCTTAAAAGAAAAAAAAAGTTTTGGAACAATACAAGAACTTGATATCACAAATCCAAATATTTTAGTTCTACGTTCATTTTACTGCCCTCCCACCCCCAAGTAGACATAAGTATTGTTTTGTACATGCAATGTTGGCTTAGATTTACCCACTGTAGTGAAGCCTGTTGGTGTCTCGCTTAGACCCCTTTTATTGGGCCATTAGACCTACTGCCTAGGCGGCAGTATATCCCTGGCCAAGAGGTTACCCATCCCAACCCCTAAGGGCAGACTGCAACCAGTACCTGGCTGATAATGGGGATACAAAAAGCCAGCTCCCTTGCTACAATGGAGGACAATTCAGTGGACCACTATTAGTTTTCTATTGCTGCTGTTAACAAATGATCACACATACAGTGGCTTGAAACAACACAAATTTATTATCTTACAGTTGTGGAAATAAAAAGTCCAACATGGCTCCCAAAGAACTAAAATCAAGGTGTAGGCAGGCCTATGTTCCTTGTTGGAGGTAATAAGGGAGAATGTGTGTTCTTGCCTTTCCTAGCTTCAAGAGGCCACCAGTATTCCTTGGCTCATGGCCCCTTTTCTCCATCTTCAAAGCCACAACATAGCACCAGTCTGATCATTCTTTCATAGGCACATCTCTTTCTCATACTCTTTCTTTTGCTTCTTCCTATCCTAAGGACTCTTGTGATAACATTGGGCCCAGGATACCACAGAATAACCTCTTGGAGATTGGCTGATTAGCAACTTTGATTACAACTGCAACCTTCATTCTCCTTTGCCACATAACCTAATGTACTCACAGGTTCAGGGGGATTCAGATATGAAGATCTTTGGGAGGCCATGATTCAGCCAGCCACAGTGCCCTTGAAGCTCCAGGGCTCTTTGCAGGTTCAGGCTAAGGTAGATTCCAGCTGAACCCATTATAAAAGGACCTATAGGAGGTTGTGTCCTTATTCACCAGTAAACAATATTCATCATAGCAATGTATAAAACTTTATAGTCATGTAAGGAGTTGCTCCTACACGCATGCAAATAGGAAGGTGTTCTAGAACTATATCCACATCTACCATAGTAGGAAGTCCGAGTCAAGTCATTTATCGTAATACAAAGTCTAAGAAATGTGGTTGTAGTAAATACCAAAAGAAACAACCACTATAGTTGAAACTTCTCTGGGGAAAGAGCCACGAAGTTGGCAAAAGGTAGAGCAGAGAAGTGCTTCCTTTTTTAGAAGCCTGATTTGTAGTCAAATACTATTTGACTTCTTTAACTATATGTACATTATTTTTACAAAAACAACTTAAAAAATAAATTCAGTGAATGAAGCAAACCTATCACATTCCTATTCCTAGTTCTAAAACAAACCTTTTGCTAAATACAAATTAACATGTACTCATCGTAAAGCCTTAAGATGACATAAAAATGTTGAAAATACAACATGAGAATCCTATACATATACCAAACTCTCAGGGACAGCCTCTATGAGGATCCGTGTGCATACATACTTATGCTCACAGGTTAAGAGTTTTTCAAAAAAGTGGGATCACACTGTTTGCAACCTGATTACATCACTAACATGTGGATCTGTCCAGATCAATTTATACAGCTCTATCTTTCTCTTAATAATTGTACAAAATTCTGTCGTTTGAATGTTCCATTAAAAGTAATAATATTTTTAAAAGTAATAATAATTTAACAAAACTCAGGAGACCTGAGGGTGGCAGGGAAGAGATAAGTCCATTTCCTCATCTTTAATTACAGGGAGTTAGCAAATATTATCGAAGGTGGGAAATAAGGACAGAAAAAAAGTGTGATATTTAAAGTAATAAAGGCATTTACTAGAAACACTATATTAGCTATCAAAAAAAAAAAAGAAAGTGGATGTGCACAGGATTTCTTAACTCTCAGAGTGGACATTCAATATATACTAGCCAAACTTAGACACTAAAATATAAAAATACATTAAAATGTATATAAAAAGAGTTTTTAATAGTCATTGTCTCATAAAAAGGGATGAGGGTGGGCACTTATATCTTTGTCATCATAAATGTACCTACCACTATAAAAAAGATATTCATAATATGTAACTGAAAATAGCTATTTATCAAACAGTACATAAACTATGCTCAATTTTTATACAAAATACATATAATGTGTTCACACATAGGTAGAAAAGACTCTAAAGGCTGTGTAGCAAAATACAGACAACAATTTTCTCTAAGTCCATCATATTATGAACATTCTTTTTTTATTATGAACATTCTATATATTCTTTATGCTGATATATTTTTCTATAATGAGCATATTTCATTTATATTGAGAATAAGAAAACACATTAAAAATAATTTTTTTTTGTGGGGGCGGGAGGTTTGGGGAGCATTATAAATAAAAAATAAAGATCAATCAAAATGTCCTTGAATTATATTTTCCAAAGCCTAGGCCACAAAATACCTGTATTCCATACACTCAAGTTTAACTACATCTCTGTTTTTATGTCCTCAAACATAAAAATTCCCGTTTTATTTATTTATTTTAAATACCCATCTGAGACAAAGGTAGGCTGTCAGCTTTTCACTCCAACTAAGCCCCACCAAGTCATTTCTGATGGAGCCTCTGATTTACTGGACTGCTACCCAGAAAAAGCTTCCCATAGGTTGACACCAACTCTAGCACAGTAATACGCTTTCCACATATTCATTCACCCATTCACAACATTAACCGAATACCTACCTTGCACAAAGCATTACACAGCATGTGTCACAAGTTAGAGATTGATTAACACAAATGACTGCCTCAAGTAGCATATAACCTTGTGGGGAGATGGTGCAGACATGAGGCCGAATAAAGGGCACTAACGCAGAAACGACAGTATGGAGAGCACGGGTATTATTTTGCATTTGTATATAAACATTTTCAAACGTATCAACATATACTTGGAAACGTATAGGTAAAAATGAAGTGCTATCTTTCTCAGTTCTCATTCACGTTTGGACTCTGAAAAGTAGCTATCCCTAATACTTATTTGCCACTAATCATATGCCAGGTTCTCCTATACTATAATAGAACTTTTATAGAGGATGATTCGAGCCCCTATTTGAGGGCAGACATTTTTGTGCCCCCACTTTCCTAGTGTATCAAGCACAGAGCAGACATTGTAAATATTTCCAAAATGAACTGACTGAGCCAGCTACTAGAGCTCCCCACAGTTGCCTACCCCACTGTAGTCAATGGAAGCATCACAAGGATAGGGTACATGGAAGTGTGGCCAAGGTTTTCTACCTAACGTGGCATATTTTTCCCTCTGATTCCACAGAAATGGAAGGCTTGGCAAGGATGAAACAGAGAAAAGCTCAAGGATAAAACAAGTATTTATAAGCAAAATTGCTTCGTATTAAGAAAGTCTGAGTTTTACTTAGCACTGTATCTGAGGCGCTAATGAGAGTAAAGGAAGAAGCTGAAGATCAATCCCCACGTTCAATTCTAAGGAGACTTGTGATAATGAAAGCACACAGATTGTAACCAATCCGGAATGTATGAAATGCCTCATGTTTACAATACACAAAATATATAATGGAGGCTTCCTATGGAAAGGAGATGGTCTGGATCCCTGCAGTCTTAAAAATATGAAGACCCCAATATGTGTTGTTTTGCTGTTTTTCCAATTCTAACATAGAATTCTATGAATAAAATAAATAACACTGAGAGCTTTTCTGAGCACAGGAGCCTCTGAGAGAGTGTGAGGCGGCTTAGAAAAACAATCAACTGGCCTAGCGTTCAACATAATGTCACCAAAACCTGAAAGCCTTAGCACTTACATCTCAGATTAGATGAGACAGACAATTCTCTTTAAGCTACAATTTCATAGTGACAGAAAATCACTGTCTTTCAGATAGTAAATTCATACCATACTACTAAGTATTTTAAAGTGATTTTTACCTCTTTGTGATGAAAAAGGGGCCAAAATAATAATTAGGATTTTTAGAAATGAGAAAAGAGGTTCACTTAAGGTTAATAAAATCAATCAGTGACCCAGCTACATGTACCTTCAAAATAATTAGTTCTGCCCAGGCTGCCAGGATAAATAAATTAATTAAAGAAGCTTATACACAAGAAATTTTTATAACTATAGATATCAAAAGAGAGAGAGAGAGAGAGTGCTTTAGACATGAGTATTTCCTTAGAAAGGCCTTCCTTGAAGCTGCTTACTAAACTTATAGAAGCAAAGTAAGAATTGCAGAAAACAACCACCTAAAAACTGGTATTAAATCTGTTTAATATTTTTAATCATTCTATTACTTCTAAATTCTTCCACAAAAGGGCATTACAGTTCTTCAGTTTATTGCAAACATATCTTTAAAAAAAAAAAAGCCAACCGTAATATTGAAGCTATAATACAAATTTTTAATTACGGGCAATATACTATAAAGCAAAATGAAGAACATTTTATTTAAATAAAACAAGGATAATATTTCACTGGAAAATATATCCAACACATTTTCTTTCTCTATAGATCTACATCCAATGGTGGTATTTTATAGGCTAATTTCAAAACAAATGCAAATTTTTAAAAAATACATGAAAGGCATGTTTTGCTCAGGAATACTATTGTACACATACCATATGGGTTTGTTTTTACAGCAGATACTAGTTTGCCAAACTTCAATGGCAAAACATTAAGCTGAGTTTGGTATTATCCACCTAGTTGTTTCTTGCTGCCCTGGATAATCTGGCGGTGAGTAATATTGAGAAACCACCTTGTTGTCACCATTTCTCTTCTTATAGGTGACTCCACTGTGATAGACATTCATCTTCTTAAGATGCAAGGCCTAGCAAAAAGCCTCCCACAAATCCACTGGATATCACAATGTTCTGTTTGATAAATTCTGTTGCCTGAAACACAAGTTAAAACAACAATACTCTTAATTGTGCTACAACATGGATGAACCTTGAAAATGCTACACTAAGTGAAATAAGACAGAAAAGAGAAAAAACACTGCATGATTTCACTGACATGAATAGTGAAATTCATGGAGACAGAAAGTAGGACAGAGGCCAGCAAGGTCCGGGGAGAGGGGTCAATTGTGGGAATGTTTGCTTAATGGTTTGAGTTTCTGTTTGGGATGATGAAAAAGTTCTAGTATAGTGGTAATAGGTGCACAAAAGTGTTAATTCAGTACCTAATGCTACTAAATTGTGCCATTTTAAAATAATTAAAATGGTCAATTTTCCATTAAGTGTATTTTGCCATAATAAGAAAAAGAAAAAAAATGATGCAAATTAAAGAAAAACACTCTACTTATTAAATCTGGTGCTAAGTAACATTCTCACAGCTGTTTTCCCCAATTCAATAAATATTTGGCAAAGATTCTTGTACACCTACTACTGCAGGTGCCAACCACCACACAAGATGCCAAGGCTGTCCATTATGATCTGAAGAAGCAGAGGGCCCCTGCCAGATCCAATAAGCTTCTTAGCTACTGAGATAATGTGTATATCAGTCGCAAAAATCTCTCAGATAACAAGAAGCTGTAGGGCAGACATAAATGGTCCACTTAGCAAGTTATTAACACAGATTTAATAAATTCCCACAGCAGACACAATGATATTTGTTAACAGTCCACTTGGCCGGCAAGAAAAAATGTACAAGATCAAATAAATATCACCTTGGTAAAATGCTTACCCCAAATAAAACCATGAAAAAGCAATCAGACAAAGCCAGACTGTGGGGCCTTCTGCCTACATGCTTCAAAAATGTTAGTATTATGAAAGATGGGGGGAAAACAAAAACAAAAACGAAACACAGATGACGGGACTGCTAAACACTAAAGACTTCAGAGACATGACAACCAATTGCAATATGTAATTCTTTTTATTTGTTTTTTAAATTTTTATTTTATTTAAAGATTTTATTTATTTATTCATGAGAGACACATAGAGAGGCAGAGACATAT
The DNA here is from genome assembly GCF_011100685.1 of Canis lupus familiaris. Lineage (NCBI taxonomy): Eukaryota > Metazoa > Chordata > Mammalia > Carnivora > Canidae > Canis > Canis lupus. The sequence continues at coordinate 38,695,256 of NC_049260.1, forward strand.
GCAGAGGGAAGAGAAGCAAGCTCCATGCAGGAGCCCGATGTGGGACTCGATCCTGGAACTCCAGGATCACACCCTGAGCCAAGGACAGATGCTCAACCACTGAGCCTCCCAGGCATCCCTTAAAAATGTTATTTTTAAGTAATCTCTATGCCCAATGTAGGGCCTGAACTCACAATCCCCAAATCAAGAGTTGCATGCTCCACTGACTAAGCCAGCCAGATGCCCCAATATATAATTCCTAATTGGGTGAAAAAAGGTATAAAAGGTATTTTAGGGAAAAATTTTAATATAGACTGTATATTAGGAAATATTATTGCATGATTGTGAATCTGAGGTAGATTCATAAGAGTAACTGTAGTGGTATAGGAGAATATACATATGCTCAGAAGATAATGCTGGGGGGAAAATGTGTAAATCACATGTACATACACAGAGAGATAAAGCAAATGTTATAAAATGATTAGGTAAATAGGTGAAGGGTATTTGGGTATTCACTGTATTTGTCCTTCAACTTTTCAAGTGGTCTGAAATTTTTCAAAATTACAAATTGGAAAAAAAAATTACAAATTGGAGGTATTAAAAGAACAGAACAAAAACAAAGGCAAGGAGTATTCAATTTAATTCTAAACAGAGGATAAGAAAAATATACATAAAACATTAATAAAACTAATATATTAATAAAATACATTTTCAAAATATCCCAGCTCATGAAAAAAATATGTAGTTTTAGTTTTACCACATGCTGTCTACACATGTATACATTTGTAAAAGTGGAGGAAACCTTCTAGAAAAATAATATTATCACCTTTTACATAGAGATGAAAGTAGGCAGAGAGACTGGCAGGTGAAACTATATTATAAACTACTAAAAAAATAATAATAATAAAATAAATAAATTTTTAAAAAAATTTTAAAAAAGTAATCTTTACATCCAATGTGGGGCTCAAACTTACAACCCCAAGATTAATAGTTGCATGCTCTAATTAAGCTTGCTTTTCCACTCCACTCCACTGATTGATTTAAATAGTGGCTTGATCCCCAACTTTATTGAATACCCTAAACATGACCAAAAACACTCACTTTTTAGGAGAAGATAATCACTAGTCACCTTTTCAGGGAAGTGAAACCCATAAGGGAAAAAAGAAGCCAGGGATGCCTGGCTGGCTCAGTTGGTAGAGCATGAGACTCTTGATCTCAGGGTCATAAGTTCGATCCCCACAGTGGGCATAGAGATTACTCATTAAAAAAGAAAAGAAGGGCAGCCCAGGTGGCTCAGCGGTTTAGCGCCGCCTTCAGCTCAGGGCACGATCCTGGAGACCCAGGATCGTGTCCCACGTCGGGCTCCCTGCATGGAGCCTGCTTCTCTCTCTGTGTCTCAGCCTCTCTCGCTCTCTGTGTCTCTCATGAATAAATAAATAAAATCTTAAAAAAAAAAAAAAGAAAAAGAAAAAAGAGAAAAAAGGAGTAAAAAATGTACACTGTCTTACTTCTTCAATTATATTGTTGATTTCAGGTGCTGCCTTATTTGCTCGTTTCTTAATCTGTCTTTTTGCTTTGTTTACATCTTTTTCAACTCTCTTCCAGTCAATCTGCACATAGCCACTGTGACTGGCAATCTGCAAAAATATAATAAAAATGGTTAATTCTAAACCAACTAGGTTGTTGACAAATCTATCACCAAATATATGGACATTTAGATTTCAAGAAATCTATGAAGTTTATAGGTAAGATATTACAATTTACTCATTTAACAAATACTGAGTGTCTACTCTGTGCCAGGCATTATTCTAGGCCCCCCAAACTACAGCCAACAGAGAACTCTGCATCCATAAGGGAAAAAAAGATATTAAGCATAATTAATTACTTAGATGTGATGAACACTACGTTAGGAAATGTATAGTAGTACATGATGGGAAGATTCCAAAAACTGTATTATAACTGTGCTATAATTCTATCAGAACATTTGGAATTTGGGAATTAGCTAGAAAGACAAAGAGACAATCCAAATTATACAGCTAATTAAAAAGTACCTCTTAATTAAACAGATGTTTAATTACAAGGGATCAGATGCCAATCAGCTATTAGGTCACTAAACAGATCTAAAGTAGCTTGATAAAGGCTCTTTACTAACTCTGACTCTTTACTTAAATTAAGAATATTTTCTGGTAATCGCTTCCAAAAGTGGAATACAAAAGAAATATGCTGTACACAAGTTTCAAGCCATAAGTCCTTTTAATAAAACACTATAGCTAAATGCTTATTAACTATGGTATAAGCATATGGTATAGCCGAGACACTACAAAATCTGAACAGGAATAAAGCATGGTATGGGAGCCAGTACCATAAATTAGTCTCTCTTAATAATAAAATCAAAAAGTAAAGAATCACATTAGTAGTAAACAATTAAGCCATGTACATCATTACAAATCTCTTCTATCATGCTTATGCTTTCTTTGTTAACTTTGTAAGGCATCACTTGACTCTGAATCACATATAAAATACTTCAAATAATAAAAGTATCTGATTTTATAGAAATAGGTCGACTAAGAATCTTAAGTTCCATTCTCACTATGAATGACTCCACAGAAGAATTTATCTGCATTCCTTCCTGTGTTTATTTACCTATTATCACTTCAAACTCCAGCCTTAGCTAAACAGTATGGTGATCAAATCAAATGGCAAGGGAAAGCTCTTCCTGGCAGTCCCTGACAGAGCAATTTGGGTCACAGGCATGGAGGTGATGATGAACCTTAGGGACCCAAATGGCAAGGGAAAGCTCTTCCTGGCAGTCCCTGACAGAGCAATTTGGGTCACAGGCATGGAGGTGATGATGAACCTTAGGGACCGTCCTGTACGTAGCAACTATAAACCCTGGCTAAAACACAGGGGCTCCAAAATTAACGAAAGTGAGCAGGTTTCAAGGGGAGTTAAAACTTTTAAGAAAGGAGCAATGTAAAGTGAGTTGCCCATTTTTCTGGTTTTATCCTGAGGGCAGGATGCACTTGTAGGATGGCTAAAACTTTAATAGAAAACATGCCATCTTTTGGCCCAAAGAACCAGATGACATAGTCTATGACAGTAACAGCTGCCAGAAATGAGAAAGCCACATAAGGGGAGCCCCAAATTCTATGTGTAAGCTCTATTCAAGTCCTAAACCACACATTCATGGGGCAGAGCCATGCATTCTGGCCGAGGCTAAAAGAAATAAACTGATATTTAAGCTGCTACCCACCAAAGGTGAAACAGAGCTTACAATTTGAGTCTAACCAAGTTAATTGCCTGAGAAAATCAATATATCAACACTCTTTAGAGGAGAAAGACAGTATCCAGAGTTTCCACAACATAACATTCCCAATGCCCAGGATAAAATCCAAACTTACTTGATATAGGATAAAACAGGAAAATGTGGCCTAGTCTAAAAAGAAAATCAACAGATGCCAACGTTAAGATGACCCAGTTGTTGGAATTATAGGGACTTTAAAACAGCTATTACAACTATGCTCAAAAGGAAAAGGAAATTCCACTTGTAATCGATGAAAACACAAGTAATCTCACCAGAGATCTAGAAAATATAAAAAGAACCAAATGAAAATTCTGGCATTAGAAAATACAGTAGTTGAAATAAAATTTTTGGAAAAGGCTTAATGTCAAAAGGTAGATGACGGAAAAAAGAATCTGTGAACTCAAAACTAGATCACTTAAAATTATACACTTTGAAAAAAAATTGAAAAAATAAGTGAACAAAACCTCAGGACATTATCAAAAAGCCTAACATACACATAAGCAGGGTCATATTCAGCAAGAAAAGAGAAAAAGAATAGGAAGAAACAAATCTTTACAGAAATAATGGTCAAAGCCTTCCCAAACATGGTTAGACATATAAATTCACAGAATCAAGCTCAGTGAACTCCAGGTTATGACCTAACACCATTATGAAGTAACAATACTCCGGTGACACGGAATGGGAGGGGACAGAGGAACATAAAGCATGCAAATGTGAGGGATGGGCAGTGGGCAAGAAAAGTTCAATAAATGATAAGGTCTCATAGTCCAAAACACAAAGCCAACAGTTATTACTCCAAACGGAAAGATCAAGAAATAGCCAATTAACTTGTTTAGGAAAAAGTAAATAAATATCTTGAGAATCAGCTAAGAGTTCACATAGTTGCCTCAAGGGAGGTAGAAAATGGGGAAGGTGATAATGAGGGAGGCAGAGGATTACTCTAACCTATAATAAGCCCTGTACATGTATTTGACCCTTTGAATTAGGGGCATATACAACTCCAAAAAATAAAAAATAAAAATAAAAACAAAATTTTAAAGACTTATATTCCACTGTCTATTTTAAGATGGCAGTGTGCTAAATATCTACTGGAAAACACTTAACACTGAGTTACTAGAAAAGCTTTAAGTTCTAAGTAAATACATTTTTATCTTTAAAGTAAGGGTAACAAAAATATGGTAGTGAGCCTAAAGAACAATGGGCAATTAGCCTGAAAGCCATGTGTTACTTATTTCCTGTTAGTTTCCCTCTAGTAGATTTTCAAGGTAAGTCATATTTGGGGAGGCGGTGGTGGGGGGAGGGGCTGGTTTAAGGCAGATAGGTCCCATATTCTTCTGATTAGTGACTTCAAAGAATGTGGAGACCAGGTACAGCAAAGGAGAAGGTGGCAATGGCAAAATGTGAATCTGAATGGTGTGTATTAAGCAGATCGAAATGGACTTCTGCAAAACTAACGGAGTGGACTGAAATGTAGTAATTGTCTTCATTCAATGAGTATTTTTGGAAACTGCTCCAATCCAGTACCCTTTCCCACTAAACAGAAATGACAAACTTGAGTTTTCAAAATAGCTACAGAATTAAATATGTTCTTCATTCTATATAAACACAAATCAAAAGCAGCTTCAATATAATTGTCTTTTGTACAAAGGCTGCCATGTTCATCCAAAGGCCTAAATTTGATATTAACCACTTTCCTTTTTACCTCTTACCATAAGCAGTAGGCAATGACCCCTCATAATGCCACCAACAGAAAGAAAATATGTTTTTTAAAAAGCTGTTTGGTAAACAACTCAAAAATCTGTGCTTAACACATATGAACCCAGTCCCTTTGTACTTCAGGCAATGACACTGGTTATTACATGATCAATGGCTTTGGTGCTGAAGTCTAATTTTGGTTGCTATGAACATCAATCATTTAAAAAATCTGGTAGGACAGACCGTTCTCTGTAACTTCAATATTGCTGCTAACATTCATTCCCAGAGATTTTCAATTTTGGGATTTACTGTGTTTGATCTTCAGGGAATGATATTTTTGGAAAAATATATGCCAAACAGACATGAATGCCAGACAATATCCTGATAAACATCCTGTAACCACGAAGCATTTTTAAACCTTATACTTAGAGGAACATGAACAAAACTAAAGTTTCAAATCCCCCTGCCTCAGAAATAGGATTATGGATGATTTTTTTTAAACCCAATTTTCCACTTTTTATATTATTATAGTTCCCTAGTTGTAAAAAAACCATGTTAGAAATTGCTAAGAGTGGGCAGCCCGGGTGGCTCAGTGGTTTAGTGGCGTCTTCGGCCGAGGGTGTGATACTGAAGATCTGGGATGGAGTTCCATGTCGGGCTTCCTGCATGGAGCCTGCTTCTCCCTCTGCCTATGTCTCTGCCTCTCTCTCTCTCTCTGTGTGTGTCTTTCATGAATAAATAAATAAAATCTTCAAAAAAAAAAAAAAGAGAAAGAAATTGCTAACAGCAATTTCCTCTGGGAAGGAAAACTGCATGGCTAGGAAATGGGGAAAAGAAAGAGACCTTTTGAATTTTATATATTGTATGAATTTTAAATATAAGTTTAAAACGGTTAGGATGAAAAGGTTGTATTAGGGATGAAATGTTTATTTTGCTGAAGGGATGTTTTAAGGGAAATTTGGATATGTAATAAAAAAATGAGGTACTTCAAACTTTAATAGTTGTCTTTTTTTACTGGGATCAAACTAGGTTTACAAAATGTAGACATATTGAAACTTGTCTTTCATGACAGATGTCAGCTTTCAAAATTCACTTTAGTTTTTCCATAAACTGATATCGAAAAGAAAAATCTCATCTTCTATTAAAATAGACAGGAATGCATGGCTAAACCTGACTTTCTCAGTTCCCAGGGGATACACATGTAAGCAGAGGCAAGGACCTAAGGCTCCGACATACCTGAAGAAGAAGAAAACCACCACCTACTGCAGTCGCTGCAAGCTTTCCAACTTTCTGGAACAAAAATCCTGCACACCTTTAATGAAAGAAATGACAAAAATGAGAACAACCAATGATGTACTAAACTCTCTCTCTTCTTTTCATTGCTTTCTAAATAAAATCTTAATTTCTTCCCAATTCTTTTGATCATATCTCTTATCCACTCAGAAACCCTGAGTTTCTCTTGTTTTAAAGGCAAATCAAAAGTGGGCGGCTTAGGGCAGCCCAGGTGGCTCAGCGGTTTAGCGCCGCCTTCAGCACAGGGTGTGATCCTGGAGACCTGGAATTGAGTCCCATGTCAGGCTCCCTGCATGGAGCCTGCTTCTCCCTCTGCCTGCGTCTCAGCCTCTCTCTCTCTCATGAATAAATAAATAAAATCTTTAAAAAAAAAAAAAAGTGGGCAGCTTAGTCCGTGAAGCATCTGCCTCTGCCTTTCGGCTCAGGTCATGACCCCAGGGCTGGGAGTCAGCTTCTCCCTCTCCCTCTGCAGTTCCCCCTGCTTGTGCTCTCTGACTCTCACTCTGTCCAAATACATAAATAAAATCTTTAAAAAAAATGCACAATCATCTAGCATGCCTGACTGGCTGTCAGTAGAACATGTAACTCTTGATCTTACTTGATCTTATTAGCAGCATCATAAATTCAAGCTCCATGTTGGGCCTAGAGCTTACTTAAAAAAAAAAAAAAAAGCACAATCTAAACTGTGAGATGCTTCAAAATGAGGGATGGAGAGAAGAGGAGGGGAATTTTTTTAAAGATTTTATTTATTTATTCATGGGAGAGAGAGAGAGAGAGAGAGAGAGAGAGAGAGGCAGAGACATAGGCAGAGGGAGAAGCAGGCTCCATGGAGGGAGCCTGATGCAGGACTCGATCCCGGGACTCCAGGATCACTCCCTGGACCGAAGGCAGGCACTAAATTGCTGAGCCACCCAGGGATCCTGGAGGAGGGGAATTTATAGGAAAAAAGATTGGCTACTGAAATAATGTTGAGTACTCAGGGCCTCATTATACTCTTCCTTCTACATTTGTTTAAGTTAAAATTCTCCATAATAAAAGTGATTTTTTTTTTCTTAATGCAGTCAAGATGCTCCATACACCTGGCCAATCCCTACTGTAACTAAACCTTCTGCTCCAATCCCATTAGTTTCCAAACAGGTTATCACACTGCTCAAGCTATTAATCTTCCTGCTTCTAGGGGTTTCTACCTAATTCTGCCCATCTGAAGCTTTTATACCCTTTGAGGTCCAGCTGAAGTTCCACCTTCATGACATTTAAGCCCACATTTCTCATTGCTTCCTTACCTATATCTATCTCTAATTAAACCCATTTTGTTTCATCTATCCTGTAAGAACGTCAGTCCATACTTCTTTTGTGATTCTTTCAGTGAGCTCATATTCCCTTAACTATTCCAGATTCATATTGTGCAAAAGAATCCCAGATTTCTAACTGTAGCCTCCTGTACTGAATTGAACAGTGCACGCCAACCCCCAATTCATGTCCTTCCCAGAATCTCAGCATGTGCCTTTATTTGGAATAAGGGTCCCTGAGGATGTAATTAGTTAGGATGAGGCCATACTGCAATAGGGTGGGCCTTAAATCCAGTATGACTTAATCTAATACGTCACAGAGACACACAGAAGGAAGACAGCCATGTGATGGCACAGGCAGAGATTGGAGTGATATGTCTACAAGCCAAGGAATGCCAGGGTTTGCTGCCAACCACCAGAAGCTAGGAAGAGAAGCAAGGAGCAGATTTTTCCCTCTGAGCCTCCAAGAAGGAACTAACTGGGCTGACACCTTTCCGATTTCTGGCCTCCAGACCCATGAGAATAAATCTTTTGTCTTAAGCCACCTAGTTGTGGCACTTTATTATGATAGCCCTAGGAAACTAATACACCTTCATAAATGGAAAATTTACATTTCCATGGACTTCTCAGGCACACAGGATGACATATTCAAAATGCCCCAAAGGCAAAAATCATCTTTCCAACCAAATCAACTGTTGCTAAGGTCCCCAATGTAAGTGACAGCACCATTCTCTAGGTTTGCCCCCTCAAGTTCATCTCAGACTCTGCCTTCTTCATCACCTTTGGGGTCCAACTGATTGCCAATTCTATATATTCTATTTCCAAAACATTCTTTGATTCTTCTTTCCATTCTCAAGGACATCATTAATTTGCTTCCAGACCACACTAAGGGTCCTCTAGCTAGTCTTCACACCTCCCATCTCTCCTAGCAATCATCTGTCCTGATATGTCTTATCATCAAAAACCTGTAACTACCTACAGCTGCATATAATCTCTTTAGCCTCCCATGCATATCCTGAACCTGATATGCTTCTCCTTAATGCATTCCACAATATTATTACAGAGTTCAGAGTCTGCAATGTTAACTGGTTAGGTTAATGCCTATTAACCATTCCTCCTTAACACATGCCACGATAGTACATCAGTTTTCTACCTTAAGAAAATTGCAGAAATTTACTGCACTGAGTCTAAAGTCATTGCAACAAACCACCCGTGTAATATTGGAGTCCTATTACACAGCTCCTGAGCCGACGACACCTGGCTGTAACCCAAACATACGTATTACTATAAAGACCACAGCTGCCAGTAGGGAAGTCAGCAACAAAGGCTCTGATGGGGGGGGGGAGCAGCAGCCAAGTCACAAGTACATCCCAGAGACCATGTCTCACAAGCATGTCTATCCTTTGCTTAACAGCATGAGCCATCAAAATTAAACTACTAACTTCCCCTGCTCTGTCTCTAGGCTTTCCAAGCAAACTTCTGCCAATTATGGGGCTTCTCACCAAGTCTGGCCTACAAGGAGAATGCACACAATGTGATAATTCTATCGCTTAATTATTCTTTTAGTGTCTTTTAAGATGGGGCTTTAGGCCCAGACTCCCATTAACCAATCAGCCATGGCACCAACGTGTGAGCTTATGTGAGCAGAGCACCAGACTCCATTATGGAGGATCAAGGTACAAACTATCTGTGGAGGATCAACTGAATAACCAGGGCCCTGACCAGGCATCTCTCTTCTAGTTGCAGGTCTTTTCATAAGCAGCATTAATAAGCACACATCATGAAGAAATACTGTACCTTTGCATCACAGAATCTTCACAATGCATGTTTCTACCATAAAATAGCATTTACAAAAAGGCATAAAGGAATGAACCTTGTTCTAAGGTACATATAAAACACAAATCAAAAAGCTTAATGCTTATCAAGTTTAAATATGTAAATATTTAATGTAAGATAAATTTAACCTAGAACTAAGGGAGAAAAATGATTACTCACAAGCTAAGCACTCCCACAAACGTCAAAAATTCTCCACGATCATGAACATTTTCAAGATAAAGGGCCATACTTGTTTGACCCTTGTTATTTGGCTAATCTTTTATTCCAAGAATAACAACTTGATCTACAGTAGCAATCATGTCATCATGCAGCCCAAAACATTAATTGGTTAGTTAGGTTAATGCTTAACTGCTTCTCCTTAATGCATTCCACAATATTATTACAGAGTAAGCAATTGGTCCTTCAATTCCAACTCTTCTTCAAAGTATTATAATAATCCAAATTAGTCCACAAAAATCAACAGAACCATTTGATTCACAATAATTTTCATTGAGAATTTTACACGGCTTTCTACAGAGCTCTCAATCCTAGAGACCAATTCTACTGTGGGAGTCCTCAAAGGTCTTTCCAGTTGTTAGCATTGCACAAGTAAAAATTATTTACATATAATTAGCCCTCAGATGGATCTTCCTTTTTACCCACTCTCACTGAATCAGATACACTACATTTGCTAAATGTGAGAAGGTGGAAAGTACGTAAAGAATCAAAGGAAGGGAGAGGGACCAGGGGAACAAGTGGTGGGCGTGGGGAAGCCAATCACCAAAACCACTGTCTCCAGACTGTAGATCACACCAATCATATCACAGAGAAGAGCCTCAAGGTAGAGCTCTTCTGGGATTAACAGTGTAAAACCACTGAATGCGCTCAGTAACTGGCCTGTTTACGGAAGGGCAGCAGTAAGGCTGCCAATGAAATCTAATGAAAAAGATGTTCTCACCAGCCAGTCACTCCACCCATTACAATCTGGGTGGCTACCGAGTATTTTTCAACCATAGGTCCGGAACTGTGGCCAAACACTCGATTCCACCAATGGTGTCTTCTTGCATACTCAGTTAAATCCAACACTTCATAAGACTCGTCATCGCTTTCATACTCTTCAAAATACAAAATGGAAAAAATAAATTTAGAGTTAACCAAAAGTCAGAAAGGTCCTTACATTTTTTAAAAAATCTGTCATTAACTGTTACTTTCTTACAGCTAAAAATGCCCAGATGGAAACCTTAGGTTGTTAAACCCCACACCTGAGACTAGGGCCTCAAGAGTAAAAGGGCCTAGCATCTCCCTTCCAAAGGCCCAGGGACCGGCCTAGAGGCCGGAGCCAGAGCCACGTCAGAGTTACACAGAAGTGAGGGGTCGCCTCCCCAAATGGCAGTAAGGCCAGGTCAGACTTTCACGGCATAAACGGTCGCCCCCAAATCTCAGTCGGGTCAGGGCCCGAGCTAGAGATCCATTTTCATCAGTGGGACAAAGAGGGGGTCCTCCACTGACAGAAGCGGTTAGGGGCCTGGCAAGATGAAATTACTTCAGTAATTCATCAGAAATGCCAAAAAGCACGTCTGAAGATGGAAACGAAGGGCCAGAGGGGAAGGTAAGGCAGGAAGCAGGGCTGTGTTGGGGTCGGGGGTCGCTCTCCGCCAGAGTTCAGCCGTAAGAGGAGGGCGTCTAGTTCTAAAGGGGTGCGTCCAAAAAAGAGCCCCTGGATCCCTGGGGCAGGGGAAGAAGAGGCGCCCCCGGGGGCAAGGTCGAGAGCTGTGAGCCACGTCCGAGATACTACTTCGGGCCCCGGCCGCTCACCTTGGGGAGGGGGGTTCCGGGTCGCCATGATACCGCCGGCGGCCTGCTCTGAAGGTGGTCCCCACCCGCCCTCCTCTCCCCACTACTTTAAGAGACCTTCTAGGCCCAGGTGAAAGTCTATGGTCTCTTTCTTTCCTCCTCCCCTTTCAGGCGCGTTGTGTCGTCCCCGCCCCTCCTCTCAGCGCAGGATTTTCCGCGCAAGCGCAAGCCTCCGGGTGGGAAGCGTGGGGGAGGGAGGGGAGCTGCCGCGCGAGGGCTTGTGGGAAGTGTAGTCCGTTGCCCTCCGCAGTCCTCGCTTCTCACCCCACCCCCATCGCTCCTAGAATCTCAGTAACTATATTTTGTGATTCTGTTTTAAAGAGCCTCAAGGCTGGAGGAGAGGCGGCGTCACATGATGATATAAAGCGAAAAGCAGCTTGGCATGCTCAACACTGTACCAGAATGCAAGCGCCTGAGAAAAAAGGCTTTTAAAGGGAGATAAGAGAAACCGTGTTTCAAACCGCACTTTTTGTACGGAGGCAAGGGCACGACAACAGATGGAAAATTTTTGTAACGTGCTGCTGCTGGGAACGGGAACCTGTTTATCCGCTCCCTCTCCACATGTTTCCTGCCAGGAACCCAAGGGAAGTAGAGAAAGGCCTAGGGACTGACCTGACACGATGTTCAAGAGGACATAATTTTTTTTTTTTAGCATCATTTTTATTATTTAAGTCTGACAGAGGAACGAGGTCAGGCTCTTCACCCAGAAGCCCCACCAGATTCGAAAGCCGTGTTGATTACCAAGCAGCTAACTCAGGTTCATATAAACCGGTCCCTAAACCTGTTTCGAACTTGCAGGACCACCTGCATTTGCTGTACAATTAAAAAAAGCCCTCTCTGCACTTGTTTTAATGGAAAAACAAGGAATTCAGGTACAGGTTGTGTAGGAGCGCAGGGCAAGCTGCCCCCAAATGTACTGCGCTGGCATATTGATTATTTTGAATTGAATCAACCCAGGAAACAACCTGGTACAAGTACACTCAGATCCTCCTTTGTCCCCCACTGAAAGCAGGAAATAAATTTCCCGTGTGAAAAATGCCCTCCCTGTACTAAGTAAAAAGACGTCCTTATCACCAGAGATAGGAACTTTAAAGTGGAGAAAGCTGGAGAAATGAGCCTTGTTATTTATTTTTTTTTCCTAATCTACTACCTCACTCAGCCCAAATTCTGTTCAGAATTCCTTACTAACTAAAGCTCCCAAACCCCTATTTTCTTTGTCCTGTCAATTCCTCAGGAATTTCTTGTCTCTGTCTAAAATATATCAAAACTGCCAGCCTTGGTCATTTCTTAGGGTCTCAATTTCATTATTGGACTTCCATGCACATGTAATAAAACTTTTTTTCTTAACCTCCTGTTCACCTGTCTCCTATGAATTCAACTCCTAAACCAGCTAGAAGCAGCCTACAGGGAAAGAAGGAAATTTCTCCCTCCAGTACAGTTGCCTCACTTAAAATATTGACTTGCATAATTGCACTGAGTTTTTCGAATCCTGATGCTTTAAATGCAAGGGTTGATTTGCCAAAGCTCCTCAGCCCGTGGCTCCCAAAATTCAATTGCAAGCTGGAGATGTTAGCTGGAGATGTTAGCCTTCAAAAACAGTTACTTTGCAGAAGGTTCCACCTTTCAGAAAGAAAACAACTTTAAGGCTTTCTTCCTTTCTTCAGATGTTCTCTCTGGAAGATTTTTCCGAGACTTAACAGATCTGCTGAGTTCATGTGCTCCCTCTCCTAATGAGGTGCTAACAAATAGAGACATAGCAAATGAGCCACTGAAAGAAGATGGAAAAAACAAAGGAAAATCACAAATGGGAAGAGCAAAACGGAGCATTGACTGGACCAGTGGTGTCCAAATGACACTTTGACATAGTTCTAGCAATATCTGTCAACTACAGAAAGAAGCCACTTTTCTGTTAAAGCAATGTGTTTAGAATCAAACAGTTATGGGTACACCTGGGGGGTGCAGTCGGTTAAGCATCGGACTCTTGGTTTTGGCTCAGGTCATGATCTCCAGGTCATGAGATTGAGTTCTGCATCAGGCTCCAAGCTGAGCATGGAATCTGTTTGGGGTTCTCTCTCCCTCTCCCTCTGCCCCTTTCCACGCCTCAAAATAAATAAATCTTAAAAAGATTAAAAAAAAAAAAAAAAGCAAATGGTTATGGAGAAATTAGGGAGAAAATGGAAACAAAACACTGCCCTTAAGATTCCAAAGAGTAGGCTTTTGTATCCAAAATGTGTCCAAAGTATATCCAGAAGTAAATTAAGAGGCAATCTTTTTTTCTCCAAAGGTCCTGGGGGCTGAGAAGGAGCTTCTTAATGCTCCTTCCTTCCTTCTTGTAGTGACATATACTCTTGCCATTACCTTAGGAAAGTTGCTTGTAGGATATATTTTTCTAGTGTGAGTTTTTTCTTCCCACTAGCAAAAAAGCTGTCATTTTGTTGGCACAATGACAAATGGTCTAATGTGTGAGTTATATACACAGACTTTAAAAAGTGCTACGATTCTCCTGATGGGTTCGAGAGGGTGATTTAAAAAAAAAAATTCTTGTTTTAAAGAGTATTTTTTTAAAATCTGGCAATAATAAACATTTTCATTTTGAACACTTGATATCCTATCTACAGCTATACCAAAACATAATCGGAGGAGTCCCCAGCTTTTCAATGGGTAGTGTTCCAAAAGTTCATTAGTAATTGATTTGAAATCGAGAACATTTTCTATTTAATCTATAATGAAGCTGTAAAGAAACCCTTCCTGATCACCTTTCCTCATTGTCTTTGGAAACCTTATTTATTAAAAACAATGTAGTCAATACTGAGAAAAACAAAAAGCAGGCAAAACAATGAACAGAACACTTCGCATACCCTGGGCAAGCTAATCTCCCCCGTTGGCTACAACTGTCACTCCCTTGGAAGATATCTACATTTTGGAATGATCTAGATATTTGGCTAGTCTAAAACACACTATCTTGGGACGCCTGGGTGGCTCAGTAGTTGAGCGTCTGCCTTCGGCTCAGGTCATGATCCTGGGGTCCTGGGATCGAATCCTGCATTGGGCCCCCTGCAGGGAACCTGTTTCTCCCTCTGCCTATGTCTCTGCCTGTGTCTCTCATGAATAAATAAATAAAATCTTTAAATAAATAAATAAATAAATAAATAAATAAATCACACTATCTTTGAAGCTACCCAAAGGGGTATCTACAACAAATTCAAAGTCACTCTCCTTTTCACTTCACTTTTCTCCCACAGTTAAGCAGTTATTTGTTCTGTACTTATACCACCCACGCTTTGGCATCTATCCTCATCTTGATGTTCTTTAGAGCATTGCAATGGCCTCTCAACTGGCTTCTTCCTGTGTTTTCTTCCTCTCCCAATCCCACACCAATCCAATCTGTCTTTAGATCTTCCCTTCTAAAACCTGCAGCTGACTATATGCCTTCTCTACTTATATACTTGTAACAACTGCCCATAAAAAGATAAAGTCTAAACTTCTCAAGGCATACTTCAGGTGTGGGCAAATTTTTTCTGCAAAGGGCCAGTTGGTAAATATTTTAGGCCTTGCTAGTCATGTATCATCTTTGTCACATATGTTTTTTTTTTTTTTTTTTTTACTTTTTAAAGAATCCTTTAAAAATGTAAAAATCAAGGGTACCTGTCTGGTTTAGTCGGTAGAGCATGAGACTCTTGATCTCAGGATCATGAGTTCAAGCCCCATGTTGGGCCTAGAGCTTCCTTTAAAAAAAAAAATTAAATTAAATTAAAATGTAAAAATCTTTCTCAGCTCACAGACTCTTGGGGTCAATTTGGCTTGAGGTTGTAGTTTGCTGACCGCTGGCCTCCAGGACCCTTTACATTTTGGACCTAAGTTAGCAATCTGGCCTCCAACTACTCCTTGCTCCAACTTTCCTCCTCTTCTAAGTCCACTGAACTTGTTTTCTGAATACATGTTGCTTTTTCCAACCTTCCTGACTTGATCCATGCTCTTGCTCTCTCCGAAAGCAATGTCTCCCTTTTATGCCAACAACATACAGACATATATTAAGATACATCTAAAAAGTGGGATGCCTGGGTGGCTCAGAGATTGAATGTCTGCCTTCGGCTCAGGGCGTGATCTTGGGGTCCTGAGTTGGAGTCCCACATCAGGTTCCCCATGGGGAGCCTGCTTCTCCCTCTGCCTATGTCTCTGCTTCCCTCTCTATGTCTTTCATGAATAAATAAAATCTTAAAAAAAAGATATATCTAAAAAGTAACTTACAGTTTTTACTCCATTTCCTCCCTTCTTTATGCTCCTTATGAATTTGTAGCAGTTTAGCATTTCAATTAAACATTTAGATGAACTTCAGGGTCACCCGGATTTGGGTTCAAATTCCAGTTCTGTCCTTCCTAGTGTCATCTTTGGAAAATGGTTTCAGCCTTCCTAAGCTTCAGGTTCCTCCTATAAAAAAAATTAGAAAGATTATTTATTGTGAAATTATTATGAAAATAAGATAATGAAATCAAGCATGTAGAGGGCTTGATGCATGGTCCATCATGAATATTCATTAAAGGTTAGCTTTTATTGTCAGTCATTTATTCATTCACTAAATATTTATTAAGCTCTTACAAAGTGCTAGGCAATGTGCTAGGTACTATCAGGGATAGATCAGTCAACAAGATGGATCAGATCTTGGTCTTCACGGATTTACAGCAAGAAAGTAAAACAGCTAAACACAGATTGTAATTAGTGCAAGGAAAGAAATGTAAAGGGCATAGGCCTGACATGTATAATCAATAATCTACTGGGAGTATAATGGATTAAATCTTAAATTTAACTTAGACGTGTCTTCTAAGCTTTTTGGGCCTTCTTTACAAACTAAGTATTAGGTTTCTAAACTTTCTTCCAACTCTCAATTCTATATGTAATATCCCATAGTCAATTCTGTTTTTTTCCACATTCCTATCCAAACTATCAATATTAGTGAGAATTTTAGATCTACAAGCTGCCCTCCTAAGGTTCCAGCAAGAGACTGAATTAAGAGTCGCCAAATTCATATGTTGAAATCCTAATATCTAATGTGACTATATTTGGAGATAGGGCTTTTAAAGGATGTGCCCCTAAGGGTGGGACCCTAATTCAATAGGACTGGTGTCCTTATAAGAAGGAAAAGAAACACCAGATAGAGTACCCACCACCACCATCACCACCACCACCACCACAACCAAGGCAGCCATATACAAGCCAGGAAAAGAGCTTTCACCAGAAACCAAGCCTGACACCACCTTGATCTTGGACTTTCAGCCTCTAAAACTGTGGGAAAATAAATTTCTGTTGTTTAAGCCAACCAGTCAGTGGTATTTTGTTATGGCAGCCTGAGCAAACTAATACAGTTCCTCAGCCACTACCCACTCTGTGTGTCTTGGGATCCCAAAGAAGTTGCCAGAAGTTTGAGTGATAGAAGTCCCATTTAGACTAGCTTGGCTTTGAAATCTAGACCCCGGTGGAAAGAACTTTGCTATCACCAAGGGACTGGAGTTGGGGGATGGAGAGTCATAAACACAGAAGCAAGAACTTCAGCCCTTAGCTTTTAAAGTTCAACCTTGAACGCTAAACAGGATTTGTAGATAAAGCAGTCTTCTTGGTGTGGGATTCAGTTGAAGAGCTTTGCTGCTCTCTCTGCTCAAGCTTTCTCAGTATCTGGAATTGAGCACCTTTACCTCTTCTTCCTGTTCAGTGGCAAGGCTAAGCCATTACAGTTGACCCTTGAACAACACAGGTTTGAGTCACATGGGTTCACTTATACACAGATACTTGTTCTGATAAATATGGGGCAGTAGTATAAATGTATTTTCTCTTCCTTATAGTTTTCTTTTTTTTAAGATTTTATTTATTTATTCATGAGAGATACAGAGAGATAGAGGCAGAGACATAGACAGAGGGGGAAGCAGGCTCCCTATGGGGAGCCCGATGCAGGACTCAATCCCAGGACTTGGCGATCACAACCCCAGCCGAGGGCAGACACTTGACCACTGAGTCACCCAGGTGCCCCCTTATGGTTTTCTTAATAATATTTTCTTTTCTCTAGCTCACTTTATACTAAGAATACAGTATATGGTACATATAATATATAAAATACGTGTTAACTGCTTATGTTATTGGTAAGGCTTCTGGTCAACACTAGGCTATTAGTTTTGGGGGAGTCAGGTTATACAGAGGTTTTCGACTGTGTTGAGGGTTGGTACTTGTAACCCCCACATTGTTCAAGGGTCACTTAACCTTCCTGATCATTTTACTTCAAAACTATTACTGTTGGTTTAAGCCGCTAGGACTTGATCAGTGCCACCCTCACCTGCATCCACCCTTACAGATGTGCATAATTTGAAGCTCCGGAAGTGTTTTTTGCAGGGTGGGTGGGGGACTTATAGTCCTTAACACCTAGAAGACACCTAGGCCATTATGTGAATAAATCTAACCCTCAGAAGGTTATATAAGCATTTCAAGAGGGAGAAACCTTTTGCAAAATTTATTTTGTAAATGGTATTATTTCACCTTAACCCCAACACAGTGGAACCCACTCCCCCCACATTTACGTGACTTAAAATGTTGACATGAACTTTCAGAGGCCTGAGATAATCAATTGCTGATGAGCAAAGTGTGGTGAAGTTGATATTGCACACATAAGCTTGTCAGTGTGTAAACAGTTACAAATTTTAGTAATGTGTGTTCACAGTCTTAAAGATGCCCGTGTCTTTTGCCTCAATAATCCCACTTCAAAATCAGTGCCAAAGATTGCATAAAGAGCTCATATGCTTAAAGATATTCATTACATGGTTGTTGTTTTGGTTTGGTTTGGTTTTCATAATGAAAAGGAGTAGAAACAATAGGGGAAAATGGAAAGTGTCCAACAGTAAATGAATAGTTATGGAAATTAAGGAATGCTATGTTTAAAAAGACTATAATAACAGGAAAGTGCTTAAGTGAAAAAAATTGTATGCCAAATTGTATTTATGATTTTACGGCAAGTGATTTATTCAATTTCTGCTAAAAATGCATAGACTTGATAAACTGGAATGAGTTACATTGCAGAATTGATTTTGGCCCTTTGGCATTTCTCCCCATGTTAGGCTGAACTAGTTTAAAAGGCAGTGGTAGAAGAGTACTGGGTGGAAAAAGATAGGAAAGCTCTAAAGCAGGAGAGCAGGGAGAGAGGACCAGCCTGACTGCATATGCAAATACAATTTTTTAAAAAGGTACTCATTAAAACCGTGATACTGGTGTATGGACAGATAAAGGGACCAGAGTATAAAGTCTAGAAATAAAAACAATATATACCAGATTGAGAATATGATAAAGGCGGATTCTCAAATCAGATAAATATGAACTTTATTAAAAAACTGTTGTTGGAACAACCAAGGCGGATATCTGACATCTGGAAAAAGATACAGTTGGATGTGTCACTTGCAACATGTACCAGGATGAACTCCAAATGGCTCCAATATCTAGATGGAGAAATTGAAATAACAAAAACAACTGAAGAAAACATGGGAAAATTCATTTTTAACTTACCAGCAGTGATGGCCTTTTATGAATGATTCAAAAGATTGATAAATGTGACTACATAAAAATGAAAACTTTAACATAAAAAAATAAGCAAAGACAAATTATAAACTGAGGGTAAGATTTGCAATTCTTGTTGAAGGTGAAGGACTAATCTCCCTAATATATAAAAGTTCCTTAAGAAGATAGATTAAAGAAGACAAACCACCTTGATAGAACATCAGTAGATATATAGGAGATTCACAGAAACACAAATGGACCTGAAACACATGAAAAACCCTCAACCTCGATCCTAATAACTGAACATAGCAATTCTTACTTAATAGATTAACTACAAAAGAAAATTAAAAAGATCAACTACAATCAGTTAAGTGTGACAAAACACTGGATATGTTCACGTGATACCCTCATGTGAATGTACAAGGTTATTCACTGTGGCACTGTCTGGAATAGCAAAATATTGGAAACAAACCAAGTGTCCAGTGTTAGCAGACTGTTTAATAAACTGTAGTATATCCATATAATCACGGTTGTACTGACTAAGTAAATATAAAAATAAGGAGGAAGTGCTCTATGTCCTGATTTGGAAAGTTCCTTAGAATATGTTGTTAAGGGGCACCTGGGTGGCTGAGTTGGTTAAGCAACTGACTCTTGATTTTGGCTCAGGTCATGATCTCAGGGTCGTGGGATCAAGCCCCGTGTGACCATATGTTTACATTTCTTTTGGGTAAATACCTAGGAGTGGAGTTGGTGGGTCATATAATTGTATAAATGTAAGCTTGCCTTTATAAGAAATAGCCAAACTGGGGTACCTGAGTGGCTCAGTCCATTAAGTGTCTGGCTTAAGCTCAGGTTATGATCTCAGGGTCCTGGGATCAAGCCCCAAATCTTGCTCTCTGCACATCAGGGAGTCTGCTTCTCCCTCTCCCTCTCCTTCTTCCCAGTCCCTAGTAAACTCTCTATGAATTTGTCTATCCTGGGTACTTCATAAGGGGAGTTGGATAATATTTGACCTTTTGTATTTGGCTTACTGCACTCATTGCTAAGTGCAGCATAATGTTTTCAAGGTTTATCCACATTGTAGCATGTATCAGAAGTCCATTTCTTTGTGTGGCTAAATAATATTTCATTGTGTGGATATATGATTTGTTTATCCATTCATCAGTTGATGGATACTTGGGTTGTTTCCACCATTTGGCTACTGTGAGCTATGCTGCTGTGAATGTAAGTGTACGAGTTCTGTTCAAGTCCCTGCTCAGAATGCCACCTTTTGTGTTAACAACCTTGTTATCTGTAGACAGAGACCCTGGAAAAATACACATGAAACTGTAGGGGGGGAACAATCATTTTCTCTTTATCCTTCTAGATTCCTGGCTAAGACTCCCAGTAATAAAACACAGATTAACAGGAGAAAAACAAACAGAAGTTTAATAAGATATATACCATATATACAAGGGAGAGACCCAGGGAAATAGTAATATTTTGTAAAGTAGCCCAAACCATCACCTTAAATACATCTTCACTTAAAGACAAAATAAAGGTGTTGGGGAGTGGGGAGGTCAGGTAAAGGAGGGTGAGGCTGCTAGGCAGATTTAAGTCGATGCCTTTTCCATTGAGTTTCTTGTGATTTAGTCATCCTTTTCTTGGTACAGAGAGGGAGACACCCTTACAAATGGACATATAGGATGTACAAATGTACAAATCTCCATTTGTAAGGGTGTCTCCCTCTCTGTACCAAGAAAAGGATGACGAAAGGGTAAAATCCACTCTGTTTTCAGAGATTCTCCTGTGTTCTCTCAAAAATACTCAGCTCAAAATAATCCTTATGTCAAGAGGGATATTTTAGGGTAGCATATTCTGCCCCTTTCATTCTTACTTCTAAAAGTTCCCCGTGAAGTTTCATAATTCCGAACCTGAGTTGACACGTGGTTCCATAGCTCAGTGAACCAGACTCCTGGTCCTGAGAATAAGTCAAAGAATTGTGTCTCATTTTGGGAAGCAATGATGCTTGTGGGGTACCAGAGTGAGGCCTACATGGTGCAAGGAATTGGGTATCTAATAAGAAGCATTTCTGTGAAAACAAAAGCAAAACAAAGGTTAATGGCTAGGACCAACTACAAACTCAGTTTTGGAATCCAGAGGGCAGTCAAGAAGATTACTAGATGTTGGGTTCACAGCATCTTTAAATGGAGCAAGGGCAGGCAGTGACAGCCTGACAAATTTTTCCTGATTTCCAGTTTGAATGTCTCTGGGGATGTCATTATGTGTCCTGATGAACTTTCTGAGTGGCCTACAGAGTAACAGGCATGAAGATTATTTAAACACGAACTATTGTGGTGCTTTCTCTAAAATTTATATCCTTAGTTCTTAAGGCCCCCCAAATATCCTGAGGTTCCTGGGCCTTCCAGGAAGTAATCTTTCCTTATTCACCTGGTAAAGCTATTGGCAACCCTGTAAGCAAGGTACCAGGCTGTTTTTTTTAAGAAACTTTATTGACAGGATGCCTGGGTAGCTCACTGGTTGAGTGTCTGCCTTTGACTCAGTTATGATTCTGGGGTCCTGGAATCGAGTCCTGCATCAGGCTCCCCATAGGGAGCCTGTTTCTCCCTCTGCCTATGTCTCTGCCTCTCTCTGTGTGTGTATTTCATGAATCAATAAATAAAATCTTAAAAAAAAAAAGAAACTTTATTGGCTCTATAAAGTCAACCTTAGGGGGACCTGGCTGGTTCAGTCAGTAGAGCATGTGACTCTTGATCTCGGGGTTGTGAGTTTGAGTCCCAGGTTGTATGTGGAAATTACTTAAAAATAAAATCTGTGAGGGGGCACCTGGGTGGCTAAGTCAGTTAAGCATCTGACTCTTGATTTCAGCTCAGGTCATGATCTCAGGGTCATGGGATCTACCTCCACATGGGCTCCCTGCTGAGCTCAGAGTCTGTTTCTCTCCTTCTCCCTCTTCCTTTGCCCCACCCCCTGTATATTATCTCTCTTTCTAATAAATAAATAAATCTTAAAAAATTTTTAAATTAAAAAAATAAATAAAATCTGTGAAAAAATAAAGTAAACCTTAGTGCCTTAAAGCTATTTGGTCATATCTGCATCTATGCACATCATTCTCAAATAATAGCATTCCAACAAAGCCTTGGTAATATAACCCATGTTTCCAATTGTGTCCTGTTACAAGGAGAACATGTTCTTATTGAATTTATGAAAATAAGAATACTCGATAAGAACTTCATAATTCTGTAAATATAAGGTTGGGAGAAAATGATAAATATTTGAATTCTGTTTGCAAAGTTATAACTTATCAAATTGCTGTAAGTTATAGATAGTTTAAGAGAGGTTTCCTCAAATCTGAAAAAAGTAGAACCTCAAATAATCAGCAATATTTCAAACAAAAAGTCATAAAAGTTATAATCTTCATCAGTTCATTCAGCTCCATGTAATGATTCTTATTGATCTTCACATTTTCTTAGCAATTTTATGAATACATCAGTTTCTCCATTAAAGTTCTGTGAATTCTCACCCAGGTCAAGTGTATGAACTAAAACTTATTAGAAACCTATACTCGGGATCCCCGGGTGGCGCAGCGGTTTGGCGCCTGCCTTTGGCCCAGGGCGCGATCCTGGAGACCCGGGATCGAATCCCACATCAGGCTCCCGGTGCATGGAGCCTGCTTCTCCCTCTGCCTATGTCTCTGCCTCTCTCTCTTTCTCTCTCTGTGACTATCATAAATAAATAAAAATTAAAAAAAAAAAAAAAAGAAACGTATACTCGTCAGAGTTCTTTCCAAGGAATCTCTTTGAAGATGAGCACTTTTACAAAAGCATCAGAGTAAAACAGTAACTATCTGTAAATGACAAAAGCCATTAAAAATGGCTATGGCAAAAGAGCTGATGAGAGTCCATTATAATGCAATTGAAAAGGAAATCTGGCCATTCCTCTGACATATTAAAATAATAACTAGAATTGCAACATGATGTTATACAAGGACACATTAAATTTTTAGGAATTTCACACAGTTTCTGGAAAACTTACATTAATAATATTACATTATTTGACAATACTTCTTATATAATTTAACATAACGAATCAGCCTAATTAGTTTAAAATCTCTTTTTATAAGGTGAAAGCACAAACCCTTTTGACATATTCCAAGAATCCCATGGAAAATCACAAAGTTAAGGTCAAAGACTTCTCTTAGAATTTGATTTGGAAGGGATCCTTGGGTGGCTCAGCGGTTTGGCGCCTGCCTTTGGCTCAGGGCGCGATCCTGGAGTCCCGCGATCTTTAAAAAAATAATAATAATTTGATTTGGAGAAGCTTGTCAAGAACATCAACAAGTTTGGTCATTTGACTGAATAGGATCACGGATCACTATGAAACAATACTTAATTATCTATTTTACCAAAGTGGCAATAAAAAAATGTCAAAGGCAAAAACAGAAGGTTACATAGTTTTGAACAAAATTTAGTTCTTTTAATACTAAGAAGACTCAGTTTCCTTAAGTAATCAAAGGCCTAAAGATAAAGGCAACATGAAGTACAAGAAATTATTTTGATAAGACAGAAAAATCTTTGCTTTCTAGGCAGATTACCTGAAAGGTAAAGAGAAACCTTTCACAATGTCTTATCAAGAACAGACCTATGGTCCAAGAAAACTTGACTGCACAAGATTCCCTCTCTCCCAATTCTCAAAAAAATTGTTTTAAAGATTTTATTTATTTATTCATGAGACACACACAGAGAGAGGCAGAGACAGGCAGAGAGAGAGGCAGGGTCCCCACGAGGAGCCGGATGTGGGACTTGATTCCGGGACTCCAGGATCACGCCCTGAGCAAAAGGCAGATGCTTAACCGCTGAACGACCCAGGCATCCCCCAATTCTCAAATTTCTATATTCACTTAGTTTGTCCTTTATTCTTCCCTTTTGTATTCTGAAACAGCCAGTCATTTTACTTTAGGACAAAATTACTTTCTTTTCTCTTAACAAAAATGCATCTCTACTCCTTATACCTTATTTTACCAAAAACACATTTACTTTCCTTACATATACAGTTGTTTTCCCTTTTTATTTCTAGTAGATCTAATTACATATATTAATTAGAATTCTTTTTTTTTTTTTATTAATTAGAATTCTTAACCCTTCGAGGGCAGCCCGGTGGCTCAGCGGTTTAGCGCCGCCTTCAGCCCTGGGCTTGATCCTGGAGACCCAGGATTGAGTCCCACGTTGGGTTCCCTGCATGGAGCCTGCTTCTCCCTCGGCCTGTGTCTCTGCCTCTCTCTCTCTCTGTATCTCTCGTGAATAAATAAATAAAATCTTAAAAAAAAAAAAAGAATTCTTAACCCTTCGAAACTGTGATTTTTAGTAAAAACTAAGAAATAAGTGCTTGTGAACCATCTGTTACACCAGCATTCTTTAGATTGGCAAATTTATAAATAGTTTCCATAATTTCTAGAAGCATTTTCTTCCTCATAGTAAATTTTTCAATGTGTCACAAGACATGTTTACTGATCAACCCAAATATCATGAGTTCCTCTGTAATAAAAAGCCAAAAATAGATAAACCTGTGTTCAATCGTTAACACCTCAATATTTTATCTTATTTGAGGGGCACCTGGGTGGCTCAGTTGGTTAAGCATCCTACTCTTGGTTTCAGCTCAAGTCATGATCTTAGGGTCATGGGATCCAGCCCTGGGTTGAGCTCTGCACTCAGCACAGAGTCTACTAGTCCCTCTCCCTCCCCCTCTCCTCTCCTCTCCCCCTCCCCCCTCTTTCTCATGCTCTCTCTTCCTAAAATAAATAAGTAAATAAATAAATAAAATCTTTAAAGAAAAATTTTTTTTACCTTACTTGAAAATGATCTAGATATCCAGTGAATATTAATCATTTAACTTAGCTTAGTATACTCTTAAGTTTTCAAGTTATCAAAAAGATTTTTGAATCTATTTTAAGTAGACATACAGTAAAACATAATTATCATTGAAAAGTTCATTTATAAACTTTTATCCTACTTCCATTTAATTTACTTGTTCTTAACAATTATATTTAGATTACTCATGAAAATTTCATGAGACATTGAAGAGCTAACCATTACTTCAAATTTTTTTTTCTTGTTAACCAATTCTCTAACAGGGGGAACTTGAATGTATCTTCTTTGATTAGTAAATCCAGGTAGGAAAAAAGTTGTATGTCTGCATTATATTAAATGCTGATAACTCTGAAGACATGCCTATTTTAATAAAACGAACAAACTTAAGCTAGCTTTTACTCACTGAAGCTTATCCTTTATCACATGAACTTAAAAACATTTGAGTTAGTTTCCATATTTTTGAGAGTTTTAGGAGTACTTAATTTATATAAGTGGTTCTTTTTCTTTAAGCCAATTCAATAGAGCTCTTTACAATTAATTTTGGCAATACCATCCAAAGGAAGAAAAATCACACATCTATATCATACAGGATGTCTTTTGAAGACAAAAGAAAGATGGTGTGGGCTGGGGAGGCCAGTTATGGAGGATTATCAGGAAAAACACAGTAAACAAGGGTAAATTTGTTATGTAGATTTAAGTTAGATGCTTCCCCTCATTGAGTTTCTAGTGATTTAAGAGTCATCTTTCTCTTGCTGGTAACAGAAGAGGGGGAAAGACTTTCTTACAAATGGAGATTTCCTTTATAAATTTAAATTTCCCTTATGAAAGGATAAATTCTACTCTGCTTTCAGAGATTCTCCTGTGTGTGCAGCTTCTCAAAAATAATCAGCTCAAAATAATCCTTATGCCAAAGAGGCATATTTTGGGGTGGTATATTTTGCTGCCTTCAACACTAACAAAAGTGGATGAGGGTGAGGAAGGAACCGAGAAGGTAGATTATGTGGATTAAGACTTCTTATTCGGCATACCTTTTTACATTGTTTTTAAGTTTGACCATCGTAAATGTATTATCTAAGCAAAAAAATCCAAATCTTGTGACATTCTTAAATTACTAACACCAAGGGACCCATTACCTAAGGTAGAAACCTACATATGGGGAGGGCGAAGGGACAAAGTAGACATGAATAGCAAGCTACCCACTCTCTAGTCAATG
Organism: Canis lupus familiaris; assembly: GCF_011100685.1. Lineage (NCBI taxonomy): Eukaryota > Metazoa > Chordata > Mammalia > Carnivora > Canidae > Canis > Canis lupus. Next base: position 38,721,092 of record NC_049260.1, read on the forward strand.
AGCTATTTATACAAGTTCAAATTGAATAAAGAATAATTTAGCTACTTAATTTATTCATTCAAAAATGTGAATTAAGTTTTTCTTTTATGCAAAGGACAGGATGTCAAATTATACTGATTATTTTTACCCCTAATGAATATATTAAAATAATGATGCTTGTAAACAGCACACAGCATTGCTAATAATATTATCGTGCTCTTTTTCAAGTTACAATGTTCTAGGATAGAAAATAAAATAATCTCATAGGAGGAGAACGGTGGTTGAAGAAAGTTAATTGCCCAGGGAAACAAGTGAAATACAAAACAAAGCTCAATTTCCCTGGTTCTGTCAGGAGTAGATAGCATTGCTAGAGAAATTAAATTCTCACTGCCTCATACCCTCTTCCAAAAAAGTAGGATTCTGATGGCCCATGACCAGAAAAAGGAGATTCAGAAGCCATTGTCTCTTATCATAACCAGAAATCCCAGAGCGAAAGGAGAGAAAATGGGTGGGAAATATCAGAGAGGGTAACAGAACATGAGAGACTCCTAACTCTGGGAAACGAACAAGGGGTAGTGGAAGGGGAGATGGGCAGGGGGATGGGGTGACTGGGTGATGGGCACTGAGGGGGGCACTGGACGGGATGAGCACTGGGTGTTATGCTATATGCTGGCAAAGTGAACTCCAATAAAAGAATGTACAAAAAAAAAAAAGAAAGAAAGAAAGAAAGAAAAAAAGAAAGAAAGAAAGAAATCCCAGAGCAAGAGAGAAATCATTCATTTTTCAAAGAAAGACAATAACACAAAGTTAGTAATGACATCCAATAATTTGAAAAACGAGAAAAAGTAGAACTCAGATCAGTAAACATGCTACAATTAAAAAGTATTCAGATGAGACAATTGTTCAAGTGGGTCGGAGATGGTAAAGGAAATAACCCTCAATCAGATACAAATGCTTAAAGTCATATACAAAATTCATTGCAGCATCTGGCTAATCAGAGGCAATCCAAAGTTTGTTAGTGGTTCCCAGGAAAATTCCTTCTGTGGCTTTATCTTTTCTGGCTAGTTTTTCTATAACTCAACACACTTCCTCAGGGGACTAGAAGGAAACACGTGGTCAGCTCAGCCAGCCCTGAGTATGTCAGGAGACAGGAAGGCTGCCAACAGCCCCATTCCCCAATGTGTATCTTCCTACCCATAAGCAGGTTTCAAAATAACATTTCTCACTCCAGAATATCTAGCACATTCTGACAGTTCACGGAATGGCAAAATTGGATCTGTTCTTTGAGGGGGCTTTGAGAGTATATTTCTTGCAAAACTTCTGAGACCTTACATTCACTGGAGAAACATCCAGAACATCAGACCACTAAAAACAAACATACAAGACAGAACAAATAAAAAAGACCAGTCTTTCCAGCAATCTGCTGTGCCATAATCACCTGGAGTTGTCTCCATGGCCAGGAGCTAAATGAGATGTTGCCCCCCCTCAGGCAGGTAGCCTATTCACTTTCTCTGGATTTGAACCCTTTTCCAAATTGGAGTGCGTGTGTGCGCATGCGTGTGTGTGTGTGTGTGTGTGTGTGTGTGTGTGTTTCAGCTATTGTTACCTGCAGTTGGAAGAACAAATATTAAGAAGGACATTTGCCTAAAGACTGCTATAACCTCAGAGTCTTTAGTCACATAAATGCATCCAAACATTTCACAAATGGAGGTGGGAGGGGGGGAGGGAGGTGAGCTTTGTGGGTTTATTATCACAGTTGAAAAAGTCATCTTGGAGAAAAAGCTGATCCCTCAATACTACAAGGTGCAATTAGTAGAGTTCATTTCCATCCTCTCGTATTCAATTATTCTAGCATTGGATGAATTTTAAAAATCATTGCAAGCATTAAAAAAATCTGACTTAGTGCAATTATGCTGTACTTTGATTTGAGAGGGTAGTTAGCAGTGTTTTTTTTTTTTTTTTTAATAAGCTCTATGCCCTACGTGGGGCTTGAACTCATGACCCCGAGATCAAGAGTTGGGTGCCAGCCAGGTGCCCCATGGAGCTTGTTTTTAACAGGTATTCTACTTTGCTGGAGGGGCAGATTTATGATTCTTTTTGCAAAAAGATATATGTAAGGTGGGGCACCTGGCTGGCTTAGTCAGTAGAGCATGTGTATCTTGATCATAGCTTTGAGAAAGAACCCTGTAAGGTAGCATTCTTTTTATTGAAAAATGAAAAAGCTAAGCATACTAATCCACTGATTTTAAAGAGCCATTTTAATGCAATTTTAAGGTTGTTATAAAGCCATTCTGAAGCAAATGTATGGCATTTAAATGACTAGGTGAAATGATTATATGGGATTTTTTCTTATTTATTATTTTCTGTTTTCCAAATTTTCCATGACATAACTTTAAAAAAATTTTTTAAGCAAAGTTACATGTGCCTATAATTTAATAGTGATTGTTGCAAAGAACAGCAGTCTCCCAAGCCCACAAGCCCATATCTTCAGAGGCAAAAACTTTCTTTTTAAAACGAATATAATTTAGGGATGCTTGGGTGGCTCAGTGGTTGAGCATCTGCCTTCAGCTCAGAGCGTGATCCTGGGTTCCCAGGATCATGTCCTGCATGGGGCTCCTGGCAGGAAGCCTGCTTATGCCTCTGCCTGCCTCTCTCTGTGTGTCTCTCATGAATGAATGAATGAATGAATGAATGAATGAATAAATAAATAAATAAAATCTTTTAAAATGTAAGTTGATTTTTTAAAAATGTATTTAATTTGAGTCTCATTGAATCACAGTTATATTAGTTTCAGGTGTACAACATAGTGATCCAACATCTCCATACCTCATGCTGTGCTCCCCACAAGGGTAGCTGCCATCTGTCACCACTCAATGCTACTCCAGTACCATTGACTACATTCCCTGTGCTGTACCTTTTCTTCTCATGGCAACAACTTCCCATTCTTTTAACTGATTATTTGGATATTCACCTTAAGATCTCCAAATATTCTTAATTTTATAGTTTCAGGGCCTATCAACTTCTCTGTCTAGAAGAGGATTAACCTCTTTCATACCTCCCTTCCCAGGATGGCCATTTTCTCAATACAGTTACACTGTCATTTTGCCTACATCAATGATGTGTTTACTCTATTATGGCTTTGTAAATCCTGCCGACCACTGAGCCATGTTTTATCTATTATTGGTATACAGAGAAATTATATTCTTGGGTTTACAATTTGAAGAAAAAAATTTACACTGACCACTTTAGAAATGTAGGTTAGCTCATCTGTATGCTGTGTTACTCAAAGGCTGGGAATTTAAGAGAGGTTTTTTGGCTGGCCATCCATCTAGCACATTGCTGGCACTAAGTAAGCAGTTGTAGAATGATTAAACACAGGCCCTCGAGTGACAAGTTCGGTCTGTTCAAGACCTTGATTATTTGACAGAGGTACACTATGTGAACAAGCCATTCGAAGTCACAGAAACAGTCTTTGCTGACACTATCAGAGTGTTAAAGACCTTTTCTTGGTAATTATATTTATAGTCCAAAACTCATGTGGGCACCTTTCCCCCTCACCAGAGAGCATACTTCAGTATAAAAAAAGCAGGCTTCTAATTTTCTATTACTGCTCATTTTTTCACACATGATGCTGAAAAACAAAACCAAAACCAAACCAAAAGAACCCAACACATGATTTAATTACATGCAGAGTTTTCGCTTTTCTTGCAACACACAGACTCAGGTTGTTCTCTTGTTTCCCAGGGATTATTTTCTGGCAATATGGGAGGGGGTGAATTGGCCTCGAGTTGAACCTGTTCCAGGTACACATCTCACTCTGTCAGGCTACATCGTGGTTCATCAAATAACCATGAGTGAACAAAACAGCTCTCCTCCCTGTAGCATGACATCTCAGTTATAATCCAAACAATCTGCCATCCAGCCCTTCCTTTTCATATATGTGCGACATATTTGCTAAGCGCTGAGTCATACTTGGCACTTCAGTGATTTCACCTCACTGTAAAGCAAAATATCAACCTAGTGCGTGATATTATTTTTGCCAGTAGCAGATCTGCTTTTTCTTCGAGTAGAATATATAGCACTAATTTTGAGTTTGCTTTTCCAAGCCTCCAGAAGTGATGTGATTTACGTGTGTGTTGGCCATGAGGACAACTTTGAATCATGCCTCTTTAGGTTTGTCTCTTCTCTGTCTTTAGATATAAAATTAATAATTCACGTAATGGGAAGCATTTACTGGGGAGGTCACTCTGTTTGATTTGAAAATGACAGCATTTTCAATGTCTTCGTCCCACTAGTTAACAAAATTACATAATAGACTACGCCTTGGAGGCTTTTAAATAGATCACAGGTCCAATAAAATCTGATCCTTGGATATTTTTCATTATATTTCATATAATTTCATTCGAGCTGTTCCTTTTCAACTATTTGTTAGAAATCATGGCTAGCAGATTCGCTTGTCCGAGCACTTCCAGATTCACGGGAAAAATTAAACTGGAGCCTGTTGATTATGAGCATTTTCATCACCGCTTTTCAATGAACCACTTGTGAGTCATTGACCCATTTATGTGAATTGTGCATCTGATATAACCACAGGACGGTAACCGTGAAAAGATGCAAATTTAACCAATGTGCTCAACAGCCTGGAAACAATGTGAGATAATATTAGCCAAGGCCAAGAACATGGTTAACTTAATGTTAGCATCGATGAAGCCACTAAAATGGAATGGTGCCTGCAGAATATGTTTAACCAAAGGTACACAACTTTAGAAACTGAGAGGAAGCATGCCTGCAGCCAAGGCTGAGGGGTAGAAGGCAGGCTGGGCACACACCCCTGATTGCTGAGAGAATGAACACGTTATGAGCACATTAAAAGGACTTAGACCCTTTGGCTACCTGCTCCTTGTGTTAAGGTTTGCAGTTTTCCATTGCTTCATCTAATAGCCCCTCGCAATGTGAACAATTGTCAAGTCAACATGGTACCCCGACCATTGCTGGCAAGATAACTTTTTTTTAAAAAAGATTTTATTTATTTATTCATGAGAGACAGAGAGAGAGAGAGAGAGAGAGAGAGAGGCAGAGACACAGGCAGAGGGAGAAGCAGGCTCCATGCCGGGAGCCCGACGTGGGACTCGATCCCTGGTCTCCAGGATCGCACCCTGGGCCAAAGGCAGGCGCTAAACCGCTAAGCCACCCAGGGATCCCCAAGATAACTTTTTGTAGCAGTATCTCCTCAAGGATCTTCCCCACTCACCATGCCTCCACTCCTCAGCTACAATAAAAAGGTGATACTCATTTAAAAAAATGAAAAAGGCCTCTGTGAAAATGATAATCTTGTATTTCAAGTATGACAAAGGTGGATGAATGACATTGTTTCATTGCTTTTTCTTCTTCTTCTCCTTCTCCTCTTCTTCTTCTTCTTCTTCTTCTTCTTCTTCTTCTTCTTCTTCTTCTTCTTCTTCTTCTTCTTCTTCTTCTTCTTCTTCTTCTTCTTCTTCTTCTTCTTCTTCTTCTTCTTCTTCTTCTTCCTCTTCTTCTTCTTCCTCTTCTTCTTCTTCTTTCTTCTTCTTCTATTTCTGTTGAGAGAGAGAGTGCACTAGCCCATGATGGGAGGAGGGGTAGAAGGAGAGGGAGAGAGAGAGAGAGAATCTCAAGTAGGCTCCATGAGCCTGGAGCCTGATCTCATGTCTCTGAGATCCTGACCTGAGCCAAAATCAAGAGTCAGATGCTTAATGAACTGAGCCACCCAGGCACCCCTTCATTGCTTTTTCTTCTGAAGCCAACATTATATCCTCAGATACCCTGCAGTCCCACCATCCTGTTATTCTCCAGGGATCCTTGGTGATCTACAATGCACACTTTGGAAGCACAGTACTATAGTGTTTCAATTTATATTTTTTTCATTTTCCTTTACTTCTTTTTTTTTCTGCCGTAGTTAAAGTAGATGATACATCATAAAAAGATGTTCAGGGAGACTGTTGAGAAGGCTTAGGAAGGTCTTCTTTGAGGGAAAAGAGGAAATTAGTGGCCAGCATGTCAAGGTGATACAGGGAAACTGAAGGGATCTCATGAAAAAAAGCTGGTTTTTTCCCCTTTGCTCCTTTTCCTGCTTCTGTTCATGAACCCCTGCCTTACACAGGTCTTAATGTACATCCTCTTTGTAAAGGTTGAGGAGTTAATGATTTAGCCTGGAGCCTTCTAGCACAATAGATAATATCTAAGGAGTGACCAGGCAGTGCCACTGACCCCAAACACCTTGATGCCAAGACCTTTGGCTCCAGGGAATGCGTCATTTACAGAGGACACCTGAGCACTGGTCCTTGTTCAACCAGTTCTGGATGCATGAGAGGACACGTCCATCAGACCACAATGCCTGAGAAGACACGTCCACCAGACCACCATCCTCAGTAAAAACTCCAGGCCCCCAAGCAAAGACAAGACTCGTTCTCCTTTTCCTTGCTGAGTCTCCCAGATACTCCATCTGTATCTGCTCTCTTTACATCTTCAATGAACTCTGCTCTCACTTCCTGCTGAGTTGTGTTTGATTTCCATCCTGCATGAAGCTAAGGATCCTCTTGGCTGGTCCTGTGGGAATCCCCGTGGGTCCTCAGACCTGGTCTGCCTGCATCAAAGAAATCATGGAGCTGAGTTGCAGAAAGAAAGCTGGTAGTGTGTAGCTATGCCTTCCATTTCCCAGCCCCAAGTAATAGCAGGACCTCAGAGTTAACTCAGTTGTATCTCCTCCTTTTATAGATGAAAAACCCAAGTTTCAGTAGATTTTTTAAAAGATTTTATTTATTTATTTGTGAGAGACACAGAGAGAGGCAGAGACAGAGGCAGAGGGAGAAGCAGGCTCCTTACAGGGAACCCTATGAGAGACTCAATCCCAGGACTCCAAGATCACACCCTGAGCCAAAGGCAGATGCTCAACCACTGAGCCACCCAGGTGGCCCTCAGTGGATTTTTGAAAGTCATATGATAAATGTGGTAAGGTTGTTAGATGAATGGCCCCCAGTGAATCACACCTCCTGGTATTGGGGACCTAGTATAATCTCCTCTCACATTTACTCTAGGTTTGATTGTGTGACTCGCATTGACCAACTGGACATCAACAAATGTGACACAAGCAGAAGCCCTTGTACATTGAAGCTTACTCTCTTGGAACCCTGATAACTCCTGTGCTGAATCATGTAGAGGCTGTTTTTAGGCAAAGAGCTTCAGCAGTATATGAGATGCCTGGGTGGCTCAGTGGTTGAGCATCTGCCTTTGGCTCAGGTTGTGATCTCGGGGTCCTGGGATCGAGTCCCATATTGGGCTTCCCACGGGGAGCCTGCTTATCCCTCTGCCTATGTCTCTGCCTCTTTCTCTGTGTCTCTCATGAATAAATAATTAAAATCTTAAAAAAAAAAAAAAAAGAGCTTCAGCAAAAACAAGGCAAAAGGGCCAACAATGGCCATCGAGCTGAAAGCAAACAGGCTCATTAAGCGAAATATAAGCCTTAGGGGGCCAATTACAACCAGGTACAGTTCCTAAGATTACCAAAAAAGGGAAAATTCTGTAGGTCCCCATACTCCCTCACTCTGCTCCATAATCGTGGCCCCTCACCATCACCTCATGGCAGACAGTCTCTCCTTTGCTGTCCTGCGTGCGGCTCCCTTGCAGTGCATTCACTAAACTTCTATCTCTTTTGTTCTACCTTGGGTGAATTCTTTCACTGCCTGCACCACCAGCCCCCACCCAGTTTGGATGCTCCGCATTTGGTGCCCCCTACCCCCATCCTATCAGAGCAGCCCATAAATTATCAAGCTGTGGAGAAGCCTGGATGAAACGCCACACGGAGGTGAGTGCTGGGGCTCCGGTCCACAGCCTGCATCAAGGGCCCAACATGGAAATGAGGCCATCTTGCATATCACAGCTCCACTAGAGCCTCCAGCAGCATAAGTAACTCAGGCCACACCAACAGAAGAGTTGGTCAGCCAACCCACTGAATCAGGAGAAATAATAAATCATTGTTGTCTTAATTCACTAAGCTTTGGGTGACTTGCTTCCCAGCAGTAGGTAACTGATATAGTGAGTCTCTGGCAATGCAAAGACAAGACATGAAGCCACTTCAGAGAACATAGATTTTATATTCAGACAAACCTGGGTTTAACCGTAATTTCTTTTAGCTTACTTAGCTATACGACCAGGGGTGAGGTCCTGAAATTTTCTGAGCCTCAGTGTTTTCTTCCATAAAATGTGATTGATTATAGCTACTACACAGCTTTGTCTTGAGCATCAAGAGTTCGCCAGCTTCCATGTGTAGGGGAGGAAAAAAACACCTCAGAGATGAGTAACTCAAAGGGGTAGTTAGAACATGGGCTTACATAGCATCTTAACAAAGAACAGTGATTTGTAGAGAAGCGACAAGACACAGGAAAAGAGTTGTAAGTCTCTGAGGGCAGCAAACTGTGGGAAGGTAAATAAATAGGAGAAACTAATGAAACATAATGGTTGTTCCTGGTGGGTTTCTTACATAGATTCCTCTCAGAGCAGTCTCTGAGCTAAGAGTTTCCTTTGCAAGTGATTAAGAGTCGGGATCTGCTTTTAGGCAAATGGAGCAGAGGGCAGAGAGCTGGCTTTTGGCATCTGCTCTTTCTCAATTGTCTTCTGCTCAAAATAATTCTTATGCCAAAGTGTCATATTTTCAGGGAGGCATATTGTGGTCCCCTATACATGTACTATGCTTAGAACAGTGCCTGGTACCTAGTAATTATCCGACTCATATCTGTGAGTCTTAGTATCAGAGTATTTGTATTGGTAATCACCATTGGAAGGTACATGGCACACGAATAATACTCGATAAATACATGATGACTATCATTACTTGTCTTCTGAACTTTAATGGTACCCTTCTTGTTTCTTTCTTTTCTTTTTTTTTTTTTTAATAATCTTATTTTTAAGTAGCCCCAACGTGGGGCTTGAACTCACAATCATGAGATCAAAAGTCATGTGCTCTAAGGACTGAACCAGCCAGGTGCCACACCTCACTTCTTATTTCTATCTCTCCTGCAGCTGTTATTATGTTGCCTATTATTTATATACATCCTCTACTTGCTAGGTTATAAACTTCTTCAGGAAGTAGGCCCTCCATAGTGATGTGTTAAGTGACTACATGTTTGTGAAACAGTTTTTGTGGTGACAGACTATTAGACTGGGAGCGAATATTATCTTTAACAGCAGCCTTCCCAATAAGAGGGAATATAGTAGGTGCTGGCCCTCCTTTAATGCAGTATAGGCCACTGTACTAATAGCAGTTCCAACACACAAATTTCTTCCTTTGTCAGAGACTTAGAAACTTATTAAGTAATTGTTTCCCTTTTTGGCAGTGGAGCTATATTCTATTTAGAATGTGGTTTGATGCTTTGTATATTTCTCTGTCTGATCCAATTTATATAAGAAATACTGCAAATATGGAGGTGCCTGGCTGGCTCAGTAGGTAGAGCATGTGACTCTTGGTCTTGGGGTTGTGATTTCGAGCCCCATGTTGGGGTGGTGAGATTACTTAAAAATAAAATCTTTAGAAAAAGATGCTTTGGAATTAAATATGCACAGGGAAAAATTGTCTCTTCTCCAAAAAAATCTATATTAACATACTAATGAAGAAAAGTCGAAAAACAATAGAATTTCAAATCAGAACTGACATTGTATATCATGCTGCTTTGCTTTTAACACAACAAGATGTTTGGTGTTTTCAAAAAACACAGACTGCATAGTGACAACAGATGTAATAAACATAGAAAATACAAAGATCCATTTTGTCACCGTGAATTTAAGATTGTAAACAAATTAAAGGAATGTTGTATCTGGCTCCTGAGAAGGCAATAGTAACACTTTGCTTATTAGGATAAGAATTTCATTCCTACCCAAAGGAAAAATGAAATTAAAACTCCAATACAATGACAACATTCGTATAAAATGGATTCTACACTTTATGCCAATGTATGTATAAATGTACACACAGCCATAACCACAACCCGGACAGCAGCTGCAAGACTGGGGAGTCAAGAGCCTGAAAAGAATTCTAGAAACCCATCCAAAATAAAAGTTGCTCTATAAGCTCACCTACTGAAAGATGGCTTAATTTAACAATATAGCAATGAAAAACAAAACAAAACAGACACGGCCCCTGTCCTCAAGGGATTAGAGGCTGAAAAACATAAGCAGAGATGTCTCACATGTTATTAATAAACTATATCACAAAATTAAATGAAACCATCTACCTTTGTAAAAGATCACTTCCTACATAGCAGTAGTTTATGATATAAGACTGTTTTTTTATTAACCTACATAAAAGGTTTATATTTTCTATTAGACACCTTCCTACTTTTTCATTTTTATGAGATTTGATTATGTTGCTTCGCATTGTACAGTATACGTTGCTGCTCAATTTCCTTCGTGTGTGTGTTTTTTAAATAAGAGGAGTAAATCTTTGCAAATAGGGATTAAGACCTCTGTTTCTCAGCCAGTTATGACACATAGATTCTAGGATGGGCCTCCATGATCCCCAAATCCTGTGGGTGCCCCTGCCCTTAAGAGTGGGTGGGACCTGTGATCTGCTTCCGAACTAATAGAATATGGCAAACATGATGGGATGCCGCTCCTGTGGTTACCTTACGTTATATAACTCCATCTTGCTAGCCGACTCTCTACACAAGTCTTTTTCTCCCACTGCCGCTTTGAAGAAGCAAGCTGCCATGAATCCTATAGTCCCAAGGAATTCCAACACCATGTGAGTGTAGAAGGGAATGCTTCCATAGTCAAACCTCAATTAAGACCCTTGTCAACACCTTGACTGTAGCTTGTAAGACCCTGAACAGAGGGCCCCGCTAAGCCATGACCAGACTTCTTTTTCTTTTTTTTTTTTTAAGATTTTATTTATTTATTCCTGAGAGACAGAGAGAGGCAGAGACACAAGCAGGCTCCATGCAGGGAGCCCGACATGGGACTCGATCCCGGGTCTCCAGGATCAGGCCCTGGGCCGAATGTAGCACTAAACCACTGAGCCACCTGGGCTGCCCGCACGACCAGACTTCTGATCCACAGAAACCATGAGATAATAGGTGTATAGCATTTTTAAAAGAATATTTTATTTATTTGAGAAACAGAGAGAGAAAGAGAGCCTGAGCACAAGCAGAGGGAAGAGCAGAGGGGAGAGGGAGAAGCAGACTCTGCCGTGGAGCAGGGAGTCCAACGTGGGGCTCAATCACAGGACCCTGAGATCATGACCCGAGCCAAAGGCAGAATCTCAAGAGGCTGAGCCACTCAGATGCCCCTAAATGTGTATCATTACATATCATTACACACTTAATGAAGCCATTAAGTTTGTTATGTAGCAATAAATAACCCACCTACCTAATCCTGCCTCCTCCCACTCAGAGTAGAAGCACCACCTTGATTTTGGTATATGTCCTTGTTCCCATCATTAAATAACTTTCCTTCATATATGTTTACTGATGTACAACCTATGCTATTTGCTATAGACTGAATTTTTTGGTCTCCTCCCCCAACCCCAACCGAAATTCATATGCTAAGTTCTAATCCAAAGTGATGGTAATAGGAGGTGGGCCCTTTGGTAGGTGATGAGGTCATGAGGGCAAAACCCTCATTAATGGAATCAGTGCCCCTTTTCTTATTAAAAGGGACCTGGGAGAGCTCCCTTACCCCTTCCACTATTTGAAGACGCAGCTAGAAAGCATCTATGAACCCAAAAGTGAGTTTTCAGTAGTCACCAAATCTTGGACTTAACAGACTCCAGAACTGTGAGAAATATATTGGTTGGTCTTTTTTCCCAAATTCTCACCAATACTTGATATTTATTTTTGCCAAACCGATGGGCTTAAAATGGTATCTTTGTTTGGTTTTTGTTTGTTGTTAACAGTCTTATTGGGATATAATTGAAATGTAGTAGATTGCATATATTTTGTGTACAGAACTGATGAGTTTTAATATGAATATGCACCATGAAACCATCAGTATAAGGGAGCGTGGGTGGCTCGGTGGGTTAAGTGTCTGCCTTTGGCTCAGGTTATGATCGGGGTCCTGGGATGGGGCTCCACATAAGCTGCTTGCTCAGCAGGGAGCCTGCTTCCTCTTTTCCCTCTGCCTGCTGCTCTCCCTGCTTGTGTTCTCTCTCTTTGTCAAATAAATAAATATAATCTTAAAAAAAAAAGGAAAGAAAGAAACCATCAGTGTATCATGACAAGCAATAATCAACAAATCTATCATTCCTGAAAGTTTCCCTATGCTCCTTTGTTATCTGCCTCTCTCTCTCCTTGTCCCAAGCTGCAGCCAATCATTGATCTGCTTGATATCACTATTAATTACTTTGCATTTTCTGGAATTTTATATAATTGGAATTATACAGTATGTGCTTTTTTTTGTCTAGCTTCTTTCACTCAGCACAATGATTTTAAGTCTCATTCATGTTGTTGGTTGTAGCTCATTTATTTTTATTGCTAACTAGTATCCCATTGTATGGATATACTATGATTTCTTTATCTGTATACATACATATTCATGGATAATTGGGTTGTTATTAGCTTTTGATTTTTAGAATAGAGCTCCTATGTACAAGTCTTTATGTGGACATAGCTTTGCTTCTCTTGGGTGAATGCCTAAAATGGTGCTACTGAGTCATACGGTAGACGTAGATTTAATTTTGTAAGTAATTGCCAAACTATTTCCAAGGTATAATTTAATACTCCCCTCAGCAGTGTATGAGAATTGCAGATGTTCCTCACCCTTGTCAACACTTAGTATGGTCAGATTTTCTTTCCTTTCTTCTCTCATTCTTTTGCATTTTAGACATTATACTCTGTGTACAGAGATATCTTTTTTAAAAAGATTTTATTTATTTATTCATGAGAGACACAAAGAGAGAGGCAGGGGGAGAAGCAGGCTCCCTGCAGGAACCCCAATGCAGGACTCGATCCCACGACCCCGGGATCACACCCTGAGCTGAGGGCAGATGCTCATCCACTGAGCGGCCCAGATGTCCCATGTACAGAGATATCTCATTATGGTTTAACTTGCACTTCTCTCATGACTAATGATTTTGTACATCTTCTCCTGTGTTTCTTTTCCATCTGTTTATTTTTTTGATGAAGTATCTCTTCAAACCTTTTGCCTATTCTTTTATTGAGTTGTTTGTCCCCTTATTCTTGAGAGTACGTTATATACTCAGAATACAAGTCCTTTTTTGAATATGTGATTTCCAAATACTTTCTCCCAGTCTATGGCTTGTCCTTTCATTCTTGTAATAGTGGCTTTTGAAGAAGAGAAATTCTTAATTTTGATGAAATATATCAATTTTTTCTTATTTTTAGGTTTGTGCTTTTGGTGCTGTATATAAGAAATTTTTATGTAATCCAAAATCACAAATATTTTCTCCTATTTGTCTTCCGGGGAAAAAATATATTAGATAGAAGACAGTGGAGGAACATCTTTAAAGTACTGGAATATTATATCCAGTGAGAATATCTGTTAAAAACTAAGAAAAAATAAAGACTTTTTTGAACATACAAAACCTGAAAGAATTTACCGCCAGCAGGTCTGCACTACAAAAAATGTTAAAGAAAGTCCTCTGGGCCAATGGGAAATGATAATAGATGGAAACTTGGATCTATATAAAAGAATGGAGAACACCATAAGTGATATATATATATTGGTTGAGATGTATTAGTTTTCCATTGTTGCTGTAACAAATTATTACAAACTTCGCAGCTTAAGACAACAGAAATGTATTATTTTATAGCTTCTGAATATCAGAAGTCTGACATGTCTCACTGAGCTAAAACCAAGATATTGGCAGGACTGTGTTCTTCCTCGAGGCTCTAGGGAAGAATCGGTGTCTTTGCTGATTTTAAGTGTAGGGCTACTTTTAGCTTTTAGAGTTCTCTGGTACTTGTGCATAGCCCATATATTTAAGAATTCTTCTCATAACGCTGTGTCTCTGACTCACTATTTCACTTCCCTCTCCCACTTGTAAGACTCATGTGATTAGATTGAGCCTTAATAATCCATGATAAGGGACGCCCGGGTGGCTCAGTGGTTTGGCGCCTGCCTATGGCCCAGGGTGTGATCCTGGAGTCCTGGATTGAGTCCCACATGGGGCTCCTGGTAGGGAGCCTCCTTCTGCCTCTGCCTATGTCTCTGCTTCTCTCTCTCTCTCTGTCTCTCATGAATAAATAAATAAAATCTTAAAAAAATTCATGATAATTTCTTCATCTCAAAGTCCTTATCCTTAATCATACCTGCAAAGTCCCTTTTGAAATGTAAAGTAGCATATTCACAGGTTCTGCGGATTAGGACATGGATATCTTTCGGGGGCCATTATTCTGCCCATCACGGTGGTAAACATGAAAGGCTATTTTCTTATTATTTAAATAACTTTAAAAGATAACTGACTGTTTAAAGCAAAAGTTGAAATAGAGTGTTGTTTATAACATGCAGAAGTAAGATATATGACAACAATAACACAAAGGCCTGTAATGTACACAAAAGGTGTAATGTAAGGTTCTATATACACTTTGCATATATGCAAAGTGGTATATCAAAGGTAATGAAGGGAGACAGTGATAAGTTAAATGAGGTTTCCAGTTTTAGCTAATATGAGAAATGTAAATCCTTGTGTATTTCCCCTTGTCTACGTGAATGAAGACTTCTTAGGTTCCCATCAGTGAAAGGAATTTGTAAGGTCAGAGCATGTGCATATTTAACTTCACTAGAAATTGCCAAAGTGGTTGTACTCACAGTTTTATACGGATGAGAATGCCTATTTTATCATGACCTTTCTTGGTGTTGTCAGATTGTGTAACTTTCTTCAACTTCATGGTTATAAATATAATATTTTATTTTGTTTTACATATTAAGCATCTTTTTATACCCTTTCCTGTGTTTATTGATCATTCAGGTTTCCTCATCTATGAAAGGCCTATTTATTGTTCTCTTTAACTTTTATATTCCTTGGGTTTATAGGAATTATTTATGTACCTGTATATTGATCTTCAGTCAGTTATATAGATTGTAAATAACATTTTCTTAGTCTTTGGCTTTTTTTAAATGTAATATATATATATTTTTAAAGATTTTATTTATTTATTTATTTATTTATTTATTTATTTATTTATTTATTAAAGACAGAGAGAGAGACAGGCAGAGACACAGGCAGAAGGAGAAGCAGGACTCCTGGAGGAAGCCTGATGTGGGACTCGATCCCGGGACTCCAGGATTGCACCCTGGGCCAAAGGCAGGCGCTTAACTGCTGAGCCACCCAGGGTCCCAGCTTCTTTTTTTCATTTTGTTCATGGGTCCTTTCTTAATAGTTTTCTTTTTTTTTTTTAATTTAATGTGGTCAAATTCATTGATCTTTTCTTTGGTGGTTTGTATTTACTTTATGTCTTGTTGAAGAAACTGTACATTTTCTTTTGAAGGTTTAAAGGTTTTCTTCTCACATTTAACCTTTTAATTCACCTGAAATTCCTTTCTTTAAATATCAAATAGTTTTTTTGTTTCCATTTGTCCCAGTCACCCCAGGATTAGGCCAGCCATTCACTGTTGATTTCTTTTTCTTCTTCTTTTTTTTTTTTTTTTTTTTAAAGTAGGCTCCACACTGTGGAGCCCAACACAGGTCTTGAACTCACGACCCTGGGATGAAGACCTGAGCTGAGATCAAGAGTCGGATGCTTAACCAACTGAGCCGCCCAGGTGCCCCTTACTGTTGATTTTTAATGCTACCTCTGCTATATATCAAATTTCCATAATTGTTTGGGTCTATTTCTAAAATTTTCACTATGTTCAATCAATCTATCTATGAACTATCACTACACTGGTTTATTTTACTGTAGCTTTAAATTAAGCCTTAATATTTGGTAAGGCAAATCTTACTTCCTTATTCTTCAAGAGATTTGGGGGTATTGAATAAAATTTCTTCATATTGCAGGTGGGATGATTTATTCTTTTTATTGTAATTTTTTAAAACTGTAAATGAGCACTAACTTGCTTAAAAAGCAACAATCAGTCCTCATCGCACTTAGACAAAATGTCTAGGGAGCACCTGGGTGGCTCAGTTGGTTAAGCAGCTGCCTTGAGCTCAGGTCATGGTATTAGGGTCCTGGGATTGAGCCCCATGTCATTGGACTTCCTGCTCAGCTGAGAGTCTGCTTCTTCTCCCTCTTCTCCTCCCCTCCCCTGCTTCTTGTGCTCTCATTCTCTCTCTCTCAAATAAATATACAAAATCTTAAAAAAGAAAAAGAAGAAAATGTCTAAGTTTCTTATCCTAAGCTGCAAAGCCCTCTGTGATCTGTCCCTGGAAACATCCATCTTGTACCTCTATTCGTTTATATGAGTTTTAGAATTAGATCGTCAAGTTCCAAGAAAATTCATGTTTAGTTTGTGTTTGGATTTGCATCGCATTTTTAGACCTCATCTATTCTGTAATGCCATAGATTGTAAGACACATCATTATTTTATGTGCCAGTAGGAAAGAAAAATTGCTGCCCATTAAGCTATGACATAATCTTTTCTTATCACTTAGGTTTTTTATTTTATACTTATTGAAAAAGGTCCTTTAGACTTATTTAGATATATATTATCATACTTTTTCTTGTGTGTCCATTAAAATGAAAATATAAATGAATTGGTTGAAATATCCCTAATACTTCTTCACATTCAGAGTCTGACTTCTCTGAATCACTTTAAAATTTCAATATCTGTGTTTTTTCCACATAATAATAGCCTCTGTGCCATGAAGGACATTGGTAATGCAGCATTTCTTATAAGAATAGTCCATCTGCTGCTGTCTTTGAAATGTTGTTCCCAGTCACAGTACCAAAACATAATTCAGCTTCACCTACTTGTGAGTATCTTCTTTTCTTAGGTCCTTGACTGTTCTCTGCAAGAAAATATGCAATTTCAGTCATTCTTCTAATAAAAGAGATTTGCTTTCTTGATATCAAATTTATTCCCTGTGCTCTGTTTCTGTGCCTTTCTGCACACACAATAAATTTTCATTTTAATGCTAAATCATAACATTACCATTTTAAGTCATTTTAAACAGCCATTAAACTCAACACATGTAGTCCAAAAATGCACATAACTCAATTGAAGTGACAAGAATATGAACAGCTATGAGCAAAACTTTACCCATGCTCAAGCAATGACAACTATATCACAATCCATCCTGGGGGAAGAGATAGAAGAAACCATTGGTTGTAAGACATATCCCAATCTCAGAGATGCTTTTAAAAAATCTGTTTATAATTGACAAACAATGGTATTTGTAGTAGAATTGTTATCTTAAAAAACTGGAATTATAGAATTTTTGAAGATTTAACATGAGTTTCCTTTTTTGTCTTTTAATAATGTTTAGTATTTTTTTCTTATAATTTTTTCTATTATAAATGCTATATTTTACACAACTGCACTTTATAATTGATTATTGGGTTTAGGAATATTACCATTGTTTTATATATCAATCTTGCATTCAGTAATGTTGCTAAGCTTTCTTACTAATTCTATCAACTTCCTTAGATTTTATATCTAGAGAAATCACTAACAACAACAGCACTATGTCTTTCCTTTGGCAATCTATGCTTCGTAATTACTTTCCCTTTCTTATTTCATTGGTTAGGGTACTGTTAAAAACTAAAATTCTCCTGAGTAAATTTGAAGATCTGATTGGCTTTATGAAATGAATCAGGAATAGAGACACTCCCAGGAGTTGTACAAAATAGAGGTTTTTATTGGAAGGAGTTTGGGGCAAGAAGTTATTAGCAAAAGAAAAGGCAGGACTGTTTCAAGCTAGAATGTCTTCTTTTGCCGGGGTGGGGGTGGGGTGGTGGTGGAGAGGGGTGGGTGGACAGCAGAGTTTTCATCATGCAAATGACCTCCCTTGCACTGACCAGGAAATTGCAGATTGACTATTACAAGGTCACATTCCTGGGAAAAAGTTGAAACTGATTACTTGATTACTGAATACTTGATTAAGTATTGGTTTGCTGTCCTGGGGGGCAAATGACTCCAATTTTGGTTTTTTTCTTTTTTAATAACATTAATACATTTTGGGATAGATATGGTTATAGTAGGCATGTTTAAAAAGTTAATGCTTCTTATATTTTACCATTAAACAGGAAGTTTGCTCTAGGTTTTTTTCCAAGTTAGAATCATTCCCTTCTATTCTCAGTTTGCTGCAAATTTTAATCCTGAATTAGTGTTAAATTTTACCAGGTGCCTTTTCTGTCTACTAATGTGAACATATAGTTATTGTAATTCACTATGTTATGAATGTGATGAAGGCTGTTGATAAAATTTTCTGATTTTAAAAAATCCTTGCATTCCTGACATAAACCTTACCTAATCATAAGGTATTATTATTATTTTTTTTAATTTTTATTTATTTATGATAGTCACAGAGAGAGAGAGAGAGAGAGGCAGAGACACAGGCAGAGGGAGAAGCAGGCTCCATGCACCGGGAGCCCGACGTGGGATTCGATCCCGGGTCTCCAGGATCGCGCCCTGGGCCAAAGACAGGCGCCAAACCTCTGCGCCACCCAGGGATCCCGGTATTATTTTTTTATGCAAAGTTGCAGTTAAATTGCATTCTTTTATTTAGAATTTTTAAATTCACAATTAGATGTGAGATTAATCTATAATTTTTCTTATACCTCACAAAATAGATTAGGTAACTCTCTTTATCTATTCTCTGATAGCTTGTATAAAATGAATTTTAGGGGATTTCCTAAAACTCACCAGTAAAACCATCTGATCCTGGAACTTTGGTGGAGGCAGATATATTTTATTACCAATTAAATTACTGTTAATGGTTAGTAGTCTGCTTGTTTTCTTTTCTTTCTTTTTTTTAAAGATTTATTTATCTATGAGAGAGAGAAAGAGAGCTGGGTGGGGGGACGAAAGAGAGGGAGAGAGAGTCCCAAGCAAACTTCGGGCTGAGCACAGAGCACAAGGTGGGGCTAGATTCAATGACCCTGAGATCATGACCTGAGTGAAAACCGAGAATTGGAGGCTTCACCAACATTACCACCCAGACACTTGGTCTGCTTGTTTTCTATTTCTTCTTGAATCAACTTTGGACATATATTACCTATTTTTTTTTATTACCCATTTTATATGTTTTTTAACTTACTGACAAAAATTTGTAAACATTTCTACAGTAACTTAACAATTACTTTTTAAAAATTTTCTTTCATTTTTTTCTTGATCAGTCTTGCTAGAGACTTTTCTTTTTATGTTTTGTAAAGAAAAATTTCCATAAGAATTTTGTATAAAAATATTGTCTGTTTTTTCCCCTCTGAATTAATTTTCCTATTTTCAATATTTTTATTGTTGTTTTCTAATTTAAAAAGGAATATCTGCTCTACATTTAAAAATTCCAAAAGTAACTGATGCTTTGAATGTAGTAAGTGACCTATTTATTATTAAGTAATAAGTAAGTGACTTATTTATTATTAGCTTCAAAATATGATCTTACAGGGGAGGCTGGTGGAGCATGTGACTCTTAATCTCAGGGTTGTAAGTTCAAGCCCTACATTGGGTATAAAGATTACTTAAAATAATTTTTAAAATAAAATATGATCTTATAGTACATACTGTCTTACTACTTGCTTTTATCTTATATGATATATAAATTTTCTCCAAACAAAGATATTTTACTTAGAGCCAGGAAATTATTAACCTGAATGTTAGCCATTTAAACCTAAACAGAATTAATAAATTTGCTGTTATTTGGCTACAGACATGAACTTCCTATTTGCCATATACCATGAATGCCATTCATTCAGGATGAATCTTGCATGTAAATTTTATTCCTGTTATTTTAACTTGCAGCCATGTATATGAAATAAACATCTTTTTTCTTGGATTGGCTCACATTTCACCCTTAAATATATTGGTTTTGAATTTCATCAGTTTTGTTTTTAAGGTAGCTCCTTTGTTTGTTCTTTAATTGCCAAAAATATTTGGATTTCTTTTTTGGTTTTGGAGGCCAGTATACTCTCCATGTCCATCTGTCCTACCTTCTCCAAAGCAAGGATGCCAGATCTTCCTATTTATGAGTCTCAAGCCTCTACCATAATGCCTGGACCATGACGGACAATGACATTATTGATAGCTACCATTCATTACACATGTGTCTTATTCTAGGCATTGTGCCAAACGTTCTGTGTGCACTCTCAAAATGTGTTGAGCCAATAATTACTTTTTAAAAATCAAGTTCTCTTAAATCAAAATTACAATGAGATATCACCTCACTCCTGTTAGAATGGCAATCATCATGAAGACAAGGGATAACAGGTTGGTGAGGATGTGGAGAAAAGGGAACCCTTGTGTACCAGTGGTGGGAATGTAAGTTGATGCATCCACTATGGGAAATAGTATGGAGGTTCCTCAAAAAATTAGAAATATGGATATAAATATGATCCAGCAATTCCACCTCTGGGTATTTAGCCAAAGTAATTAAAAGTAGGGTCTTGAAAAAGTATTTGCACACTTGTGTTCATAATAACACTGTTCACAATAGCCAGGAGGTGGAAGCAACCCAAGTGTCCATTGACAAATAAATGGATAAACAAAATGTGTTATATACACACAATATACCACAGAATATTTTTACTTACTTTAAATTTTGGTTTTGTGTTTCTTAAAATTTAACAGAATGTGGAACATATTAAACATTTTTTCTTTTAGACCTTGTAAAGGGAAAAGTGTACTTTTTTGCTCTTATTTTTAGCCAGCATGGCATAACAATTTGTCTTCCTAAAATGGTTTGCTTCTAGACAAGGCAAAATACAGATGTTTCAAAATTCAACATTCACTTTCAAATAGTGGTAAGATAAAAAATGCATGGATAAGATCATATAAAATCTTCAAGTATTTTGTATGGTCTTTCTCTCTTTCTTTCTTTCTTCTTTCTTTCTTTCTTTCTTTCTTTCTTTCTTTCTTTCTTTCTTTCTTCATTCTTTCTTTCATCTTCCTTTTTTCTTTTTTGTAGGCTCCACACCCAATGTGGAGTTTGAAAGCAAGAGTTGCATGCTCTACTGATTGAGCCAGCCAGGTCACCTGGTGATTTTTTTTATTGACGTATAATTGATATATAATCTTCTATGATTTTCTGGTGTACAACACAATGATGAGATATTTGTATGTACTGCAAAGTGATCACCACAGTTAGTCTAGTTAATATCCAGGGGGATATTTAAAAAAAAATAAAATCTAATAAACCCATTGACATAGAATGTGTGAGCTGTGTTTAGGAAATCAAAATGTTCCTCTACCAGGACTTCAATCTCACTCAGTTTAAATTAACCTCATTGACTGCAAAAAAATTCTTGCTTTCTCCTTCCCTCAAAGAACTATTTATTTATTTATTTATTTGAGAGCAAGAGTGAGAGAAAGAGAGAGAGAGAGAGCAGGGAGAGGAGCAGAGGGAGAGAGATAGGCAGACTCCACACTGAGTGCAGAGCCCAACTTGGGGCTTGATGTCACAACCCTGAGATCATGGCCTAAGCCAAAACCAAGAGTCAGACTTTTAACCAGCTGAGCTGCCCAGGCACCCCTCTCAA
The DNA here is from genome assembly GCF_011100685.1 of Canis lupus familiaris. Lineage (NCBI taxonomy): Eukaryota > Metazoa > Chordata > Mammalia > Carnivora > Canidae > Canis > Canis lupus. The sequence goes on from NC_049260.1 coordinate 38,742,685, forward strand.
TGAACTTTTCTAAATCATCTTTCTCTTTCTATCTGAAGAGTCTCTGCAGCTGGACTTTTCTGAACAGTATTAACTCTAGTGTAAGAGAGAAAGACCAAATTCATATGGTATTGTAGTAGGCTGACTAATGTTCACCCAAGGATATCCAGTCCTGATCCCTGAAATTTGTTAATGTCACCTAATTTGGAAAAAGGATCTTTGTAGATGTGATCATATTAAGGATCTTGAAATGAGGCGATAACCCTGGATTATCAGGGTGGACCCTAAATGCCATCACATACGTGTCCTTATAAGTGAGAACCAATGGGAAATGACTCAGATATGGAGGAGAAGGTGATGTGAAGATGACAACAGAGGTTGGGGCGATGTGACCACAAGCTCAGGAAGGCTGGCAACCACTAGGAACTGGAAGAAGCAAGGAACAGATTCTTCCATGGAGCCTCCCAAGGGGAGCACAGTTCTGCTAGATTTCAGACTTCTGGTCTCAAAAACGGTGAGAGAACACATTCCTGTTGTTGATGCTATCGGGTTTGTTATGGCAGTCTTGAAAAACTCATAAAGTTATTGTCGAGGAACAAGAGTGTTCTGTCCTCTTTGAGGTCCTTCTAACTGGACTAAGAATCAAATTGATATGAGACAGATAAACAGGAGAAAATAAAATTTGATAGCATATGTGCAGAGAACCCACAGAGACATAGAAATTCTGAAGACAGTAAGGTAAAAAGAGGCATATAGGTCTCCCTGAACTAAAGAGAGGGGAATAGGGGTCTAGGTCTTCAAAGGGAAAGAAAAATGAAAAGGAGGAAATGGTAAACAAATGTTTGCTGGGCCATTTAAAAGCAATTGAACAAAGAGAGGACTTTGATCAAACAGGCCTTGCTAGGTTCCTCCTTGTTCATTAGACCTAGTTTGTATCATAATGTAGTTATCTAGGGTGCTAGCTTTCTTCCCAGAGCAGTTGCTCTAACAAAAAAATTTTTTAAGTAGTTGAAATGGAATCTGCTGGGTTGAAACCCTGAATCTGCTGGATTTTGATTTTTAACTCAAAATAGTCTTCGTGCTACAGTGGCCCATCTTGGGGTACCTGCCATTGGCCCCCACAGTATATTCACGGGTAACCTGCTTACTTTCAATGTTTACTAAAACTGGCCACAGATGAACAGCCTATATGGAAAGATAATCTATAAAATAATTTATAAAACATCTGTGTGGCTGGGGGTGAGGGTGGGGAGTCTAGTGGGAATGCATAATCAGAACATCAAAACTCAATGCATTTGGTATTAAATAAATTTCCCCCGGCTTCACAGAAGTTCCTCTAACAATGTTTGAAAGCCCAGTAGTCATGCTCAGAAGAAAGCTCTCTGAGGAAAACACACTCTGGCTTTGAATCCATTGGGATCCACAAACAAAAGACATGGCTGAGTAGCCAGGATGGTATGACAGTCTCCAGTGTTACTGTTATCAACAGAATTTTTAATGCCAAGTGTCAGCCTTAGCCAGGTCCTCGGATTGCAGGCTACATGCACGTTCTCAGGGCCTGTGGACCTAGCTTTCAGTCCTGAAGAATGCAGTCCATTAAAGTTGGCCCACATGGTCTCTGGCCTCACAATTGCTGTTCTGGAATAGGGCCCCCAATTTAGGCAAGAGCCATACCCCTTCACAGATAATGGCCTTAGGAAGTCAGAGACAAATGAGGCCTAGAGTTGCCAGGTTTAGCAAAGAAACATAGAGGACACCCAGTTAAATTTGGATGCCAGATAAATAATTTTTTTTTAGTATGTCCAATGCAATATTTGAAACCTATTTATACCAAAAAAAAAAAAATCTGAAATTCAAATCGAACAGGATGTTCTTTTTTTTTTTTTAAATTTTATTTATTTATTCATGAGACACAGAGAGAGAGAGGCAGAGACACAGGCAGAGGGAGAAGCAGGCTCCATGCAGGGAGCCCGATATGGGACTTGATCCCAGGACTCGATCCCGGGACTCCAGGATCACGCCCTGGGCCGGAAGCAGGCGCCAAACCGCTGAGCCACCCAGGGATCCCCACGAATAGGATGTTCTAATATGACACCTAGCAACCCTAATCAGGAACAACCTCTGCCCTCACAGACCTTACACTCGGGTTGGGGGATTTAAAAAGTGCACTAACCACTGAGTCTTGAGAAGGGGTTCATCCAAGTAGTAAAGACCATGGAGGCAGGAGGTGATTGTACCTAGTGCCAGAATGAGCCACTGCAGAATCTATTCAGGACTGTGGTGATTAAGGGGGTGGCAAAGTCTTTTTGTGACAGAAGGAATCTCAGAATTGAGAGTCATACTCTATAAGAAAATGGACAAGGAGTGAACTGAAGCAACAAAATCACTTTCCAGCTGTGGTGAGAATCCTTGTAGAGAAATAGAGAAAGGGTGTGGGAGGGCAGGGGTGGATTGCGGAGGCTGGTACTCCTCTGGGACAGGAAGTGAAAGGAATCATGGGTTACTGCTAACTCCCAAACGGTCAGCAAAGGACTTCCAGGGGATCATCACTTCTCCCCAGTACTGAGGGGGGTGGGAGAAAATAGCAATCAGAGATCTTGCACCTTCATTTTGACCTTGTATAGAAATTTTGCCTTCGAGAGCAAGAACCTTGCGTGGGTTATATGTGTGGAGGCTGGAGGCAGGCAGGATTGGGGAGGGATGTACCTAGATGGTGCCATCTTTAAACAGGGAGCCTGGAGCCCCTCATCTGAGTCCCCGCACTTATGAAATAACTGAGAGCAATGGCCCATAAAACTTAAAGTCCGCCCTGCGTGTGTGTGCTGCCATCAGAATATGAAAACAAGGGCTCCCGGTCCAGTGTGATCAGAAAACTACCTATCGCTACTTTAATTCCTTAGATCACAAAAATACATTTAGTTAAAGATGAGTTAGTAAACTGTGACTATTTATTGTGAATGGAAAATTGTATAATGGAGCCTCCTTCGTGAGAAAAAGCAGAGCCCCGGGGCAACTGGGGGGCTCAGTTGGTTGAGCGTCTGACTCTTGGTTTTGGCTCAGGTGGTGATCTCAGGGTTGTGAGATCGAGCCCCCACATCAGACTCTGTGCTCACATGTGGAGTCTGCTGGAGATTCTCTCTCCCTCTCCCTCAGTCCCTCCTGCTTGTGTTCTCTCTCCCTCTCTTTAAAATAATTAATTAAAAAAAAACACACAGAGCATTTTAGAGGGGAGGCTGATAATTTTTCAGTGCCAGGCTAAGTGTGTCTATGTTCATCCTCCTTCAATAAAAAGTACTGAATGTCTTTGAATATCAGCCCAAAGTTCCAAGCTTATAATTTATGGTAATATGTAGTCAAGTCCTGAATGCCATACATCATTGTCAGATTATGTTTTCTCACTTCGGCACCTCCACTTTCTGGATGCCCATCCAGCCAGATGCATATAAATCTTCATTTCCCATTGGGATAGACCCAGGAACATGAAGCTCTCGTGTATCATTTGTTCATATATTATGCTACAATTTGTTTAAGACGAGTAGGTGTCTTGTTGCGTTGTCATTAGGGAGGCCATATGTTAGCATAGCCACATATGGGACTGTTTTTATTCTTTCAGGAGTTCAAAAAAAGGCATATCCCAAGGAGCCTTAATTGCAAGTACAATATACCATCAAAACAATAGTTGAAGTCCTCACCATGCCAAATATCTATTTATTTTATTCCATTTATTTCCAACATTAAGTTTAGGGTTTAAAAGCAAAGCAAAACAAAACAAAGCAGAAACTAATTTTATTATACAGCTAGACACCGTATAATCTGGTGTCTGAGAAGACTATAATAGTCAATCTGTAAGTTTAATCAAACTGTACTCTGTACTAGGATAGCTATCAGACCCCAAATAACATTATTTCCCTTCCACACAGTCAAAAAAAAAGAACTAAGCCTTTACATTGAGAAGTATTTACTGCCCTTTGATTTAATAACTGGTTTTATCATTGAAGCTACTTATAAACGTGTATCATAATTTCCCCAAAGTAAAGACTCCATTTAAATACAAAATAATAAAAAGTATTTTTCTTATAACACGCAAGAAGTTATTTTTTAAAAACTAGAGGCCCATCCCTTTGAGGATTTTTCAAACTAGATTTCTCTGATTCTTTTTGTAGTTCTTCCCTTTCAAAACATTTATTCTTTACCCTTTAAAAAGAATTTATGCATCTGCTGTTTTGAAAATATTTCAAGGTCTTCTTGGGAATACACATATTATGCTCTCAAAATCTTGAAATAACTGGAGTTCTGGAATACATACCAGAGTTACTTACTTCTGAGGATCATAAACTCTTTAATTTCCTCAATTTTGTGTGTTTTCAGTTCCATGGTCCTGGGTTTCTGAACATTATATTCTAAGCCATCACTTTCCTCCCCTCAGGGTATCGGATTGTGATGTTGCCAAGTCAGAGTCAGAGCTGAGAAATATCTTCCATATTAAGTTCTTGTCTTAAGAACTTTGAAGGGCGCCTCAGTGGCTCAGTCTGTTAAGTGTCTGACTCTTAATTTCAGCTCAGGTCTTGATCTCAGGGTTGTGAATTCAAGCCCTGCATTCAAGCCCATGCTGGGCATGGAGCCTACCTAGAAAAAGAAAGAAAGGAAGAAAGGAAGAGAAAGAAAGAAAGAAAGAAAGAAAGAAAGAAAGAAAGAAAGAAAGAAAGAAAAGAAAAGATGCATTGTTTTTTTTTTTACTCTTCACTTATATTGAGAAAAACCCTAGAATGTCAAGTCTGATAATAGAAATATGGCCTGGTGCCTGGTGGAAGATGCTTCCCATGGTCATTTTTGAATAAACTAACCATAACCCCACAAGAAGACTATTCTTTTTTTTTTTTTTTAGAAGACTATTCTTTACTGAGTTGACTGTATTAAGAGTTTAGATTGGATGACTGGTTAATCAGCAAGTGGATAAATTCTTTCCCTTCCTCCTGACTCCACTGGTAAGGCAAGTCCTCAAACAGAGTTGATAGGGCTTTTCTGGGGCACACTCCCACAGATTGAGCACTATTGCACTTAGAGGTGGTCAGCTTGATAACACACCTTTGTACTGACTCTCTATCCTTCTCAACTTCATTCGTCCAATGAAATAACAGTATATATGACTTCTGTCTTTGGCTCTGCTTTCTGGGGAAATCCATCTAGGGGAGATCCATCTAAGATATATAAAGAAAAAGGAGTGACAGGAGCCATAGTGTACCTCAAATCTCAGATTTTTTTGAAGATTTTATTTATTTATTTATTTATTTATTTATTTATTTATTTATTTGAGACACACAGAGAGAGAGGCAGAGACATAGGCAGAAGGAGAAGCAGGCTCCCTGTGGAGAGCCTGATGCGGGACTCAATCCCAGGACCCTGGGATCATGACCTGAGCCAAAGGCAGATGCTCAAACACTGAGTCACCCAGGTGCTCTCAGAAAAACTATTTTCAAATTACATATTGCAAAAGCTCTTAACAATCAAGAAGAAAAAAACCCAGTAGAAGAATGACTAAAAGACATGATAGAAGGTTCAAAGAAAAAAAGAAGCAAAGAATCTCAAACATAAAAAAAAAAGTTCAAAAAAAGGAACTCTGGTAACCAGGAAAAAAAAAAAGTTCAACTTCATGCAATGTAAGTTTCAACTACACTGAAATACCATCTTTTGTGTATCAGATTGGCAAAAATTCATGACTGAAAATGCATTCTGTTGATGACTTTGTGGAGAAATAGGCAGTCTTATTCATTGCTAGTGGGAGTACAAAATGTTACAACCCCTACGAGCGGGAATTTGGCAATATCTAGCAAAAATGCAAATTTATTTAGTTTGACCCAGCAATCTTACTTCTAAGAATCAAATATAAATTATACATAAACAGATTTGAAATAATATAGGCACAAAGTTATTTACTGAGCATTATTTGAACAAATAAAAGTTTGGGAGTAATCCACATGTCCATCAATAGGCGACTGACTGAGGAAACTTGTATAACCGCACATGGGATACTATGCAGTCATTACCAAAAAAAGAAAAAGAAAGAAAGAAAGAAACAAAGAAAGAAAGAAACAAAGAAACAAAGAAACAAAGAAAGAAAGAAAGAAAGAATAAGGAGAATCTCTGTATTAATTTCCCGTGAATACCTTAACAAATCATAACAAAGTTAATGACTTAAAGCAGCAGAAATGTGTTCTTTCACAGTTCTGGAGGCCTGAAATCTGAAAGCAAGGTGTTGGCGGGGTTGATTCCTTCTGGGGGCTGGGAGAAAGAATCCATTCCATGCCTCTCTCCCAGCTTCTGCTGACTGCCAGCAATCCTTGGAATTCTCTGGCTTGTGGCTTCGTTATTCTGATCTCTGCCTCCTCCTTCACGTGGCCTCCTTCTCTGTGTCTCATATCTCCCTCTCCTTTCTCTTTGAAGGACACCAGTCATTGCCTTTAGATGATCTCATCTTGAGATCTTTACCTTAATTACATCTCCAAAGACCCTTATGCCAAATAAGGACACATTCTGAGGTTCTGGGTGGACATATCTTTTGCGGGTGCAACTCAACCGACTACAATCTCCATGTAATGAGACAGATTAATTTCCAGAATATATCATTAAATTAAAAAAAAAACTAAAG